>NC_056726.1:1310553684-1310773684 GCF_019279795.1 Protopterus annectens
CAGAGTAAGGAATAAGTGAGAGAAAAGTAATGACAGTGGGGAGGGGGCGCCCTCTAGTGGTCAATGCAGAGAATGCACTAGGCCAAACTAGGTGGGTCTGGGGCTGAGTGGGATAAATTAAGGAAGAGCTAGTGAAACCCAGGAAGAGATGAGGTAGAAGTGGATGGGAGATAAGAGAGAGTGTCTAGGCTGCTGGGTGCCCTGGCAGGGAGATAGCTTGAAACTAATAGTACATGGAGTTCTAATCCGTGGAGGCCAAAGTATTAACACACACACATACTTTCTTGGTATCCTCTGGGAGACTTGTTCCAATGTCCAAGTGGGATTTGAGGCAGCAGGGCAGTATATTGCCTAAGCAAGAATGTTTGGATGAGGTAGGTGACCTTTAGTATATTGAATGTATCCACCCAGGCAGGTCCCAAGGGAAAAACAGGGCAATAATAACTGGAGACAGGAGAAGAGATGGGTAAGAGTTAGTCACAGAGAAGCAGACACAAAAATGCAGTGCATATGAATATTACTAGGCAGGTAAAAAAAAGTGTTATGCTAAAAGTATCATCAATCAACAATAAACCTTTAGGCTAAAAACATATAAAAACTAGGCAGATTACAACTAATTATACGTAAAGCAGAATAACAATGTGTTTGTATAGTACCATGGGATACAGACTTCCAGGGGAATAAGAGGTTTGCATAGACACGTGGGGCTGGCGTTTTGCGCCAGTGTTTGTAAGGGCTAAAGCAACTACAAAATAGTTCAGCAAACGACCATGAACAGTTCCCTGTAATTAAAGTGAAACCACTGTAGATTAACAGTGTGGGTATAAAGTAAACGGAATAGTCCGTCTGAGGTGTCCGGTACAAAAATGCAATGGCCTCTACATCAAGAGGTGTACTAATTGGCCCTGTCAGGTATTATCAGCACTATTAATGTGCAGTTATTAACTGTAGCACTAATTACAGACACTGAAGCCTCAGGGCAGTATCGCACCCCTGTCGGTAGCGACTATAGAGGCATTAGGGTACGCTAATCAAACTGTGGGAATTACTAGCAATCACAGTAATGCGAGCTGCATTCCATCAAGCGAGAGGGCAACGTTCATAAGGAACAGTGTGGGTAGTGGAATTCTATGGTAGACTCTAAGCGGGAGTCGCTTGCAAATAATGAGCTCCTAGGCTCTGGATTCTGCAGTCGTTTGGACCAACACTCACTTAAGCCCTCTAAACTGCAGTCGTTCTGGGCAACATACAGTGAATCAAATACATATGAGAAATTGAGCGCCAAAAACGACAGTATAAGCACTCTAGACAGTAAAACCAGTATAAGCAGTATAAACAGTATAAACGACAGTATAAGCACTCTAGACAGTAAAACCAGTATAAGCAGTATAAACAGTATAAATGAAAGGCAGTATATGCACTTTAAACAGCAGTCTTTCTGAGCGATACACAAAATCAAAAACCCATGAGTGATAAGCACGGAGAACAACAGAATACAATAAGAAATGCAAGTTTCATTCAATGATAAAATATTTAAGTTCCCTAAATTGTAGTCGTAAAGAGCGACTTAAAAGTAAACTAAGAACACATGCTTGTGTAGGCTATGACAGCAAACAAAATGCTTGTGTAGTATGTAGCAGCAAACGACAGCAAACAGAGTGAAATACAAGCATATTATATCAACAATTCCAAACGCAAAGACAATTAGGGGAAGGCCCGATAAACAGAGTTGCAATATCAGCAGGATTACTTACACTAGGAGCGCACTCCTAACCAGGCACCAGCAGCAGCCAAAGGGAGTTTTTTAAAAATGGCGCCTTAAGGAGGGGGTATAAATAACTTCCAGGCGGAAGTAGAGAAGGGAGGTGGGGAGGGGCGAGGAGTATAAGCTAGTGTGGAAAACCGGAAGGTCCACAATCATCCGATACAGGAAGTAAGGATGTCGATGGGTAGCAGAGTCTAAGGGGAGGGAGAAGAGAACTATGAATGCACTAGTAGGCTAGGTGCGTGGGACAGAGGTTGCATGAGCAGTATGTCCTGGTGGATAGAAGCGGAGAAAGCAGGGAGAGAGGGGAAGGGAAAGAGGGAGGAGAGTAAGTGAGAGATGCAATGATAAGTAAAAGAGTAGGGTAGAGATAGCGTGAGTCGTATAGTCAGATACCTAGAAGGAGGAGAAGGGAAGGTAGCAACTAGTTGAGTGTAGTGTGAAGGAAAATGACTAGACCAACAAGCGATAGGCAAGGTGCGGGACAGGGTGTAACAGACCAGGAGAGGATCGAGAGCCTATCAGTGGAGCAAAGATTAGAGGAGAGTAAGTAGTGGCAGGGTAAGTAAGGAATACTGTATATAATATGGATAGGAAAGTATGAATGTAGATATTGGCAGAGTAAGGAATAAGTGAGAGAAAAGTAATGACAGTGGGAGGGGGCCCTCTAGTGGTCAATGCAGAGAATGCACTAGGCCAAACTAGGTGGGTCTGGGGGCTGAGTGGGATAAATTAAGGAAGAGCTAGTGAAACCCAGGGAAGAGATGAGGTAGAAGTGGATGGGAGATAAGAGAGTGTCTAGGCTGCTGGGTGCCCTGGCAGGAGATAGCTTGAAACTAATAGTACATGGAGTTCTAATCCGTGGAGGCCAAAGTATTAACACACACACATACTTTCTTGGTATCCTCTGGGAGACTTGTTCCAATGTCCAAGTGGGATTTGAGGCAGCAGGGCAGTATATTGCCTAAGCAAGAATGTTTGGATGAGGTAGGTGACCTTTAGTATATTGAATGTATCCACCCAGGCAGGTCCCAAAGGGAAAAACAGGGCAATAATAATTTCTTGGTATCCTCTGGGAGACTTGTTCCAATGTCCAAGTGGGATTTGAGGCAGCAGGGCAGTATATTGCCTAAGCAAGAATGTTTGGATGAGGTAGGTGACCTTTAGTATATTGAATGTATCCACCCAGGCAGGTCCCAAGGGAAAAACAGGGCAATAATAATTTCTTGGTATCCTCTGGGAGACTTGTTCCAATGTCCAAGTGGGATTTGAGGCAGCAGGGCAGTATATTGCCTAAGCAAGAATGTTTGGATGAGGTAGGTGACCTTTAGTATATTGAATGTATCCACCCAGGCAGGTCCCAAGGGAAAAACAGGGCAATAATAAACTAGGAGCGCACTCCTAACCAGGCACCAGCAGTCATGCTGTAGTGTGATAGGGTAGTTAGGTGCAAGTTCGATTCCCAGCCCTGCCAAGTGTGTGTGTGTGTGTGTGTGTGTGTGTGTGTGTGTGTGTGTGTGTGTGTGTGTGTGTGTGTGTGTCTATGCTCCCGTCCGCCTGGGGACTCAGGTTATGCTTTTAGATGCTTCGCACCACAGATATATCCTGCTGACGTCTTTGCCTTTGCGGATGTTGACACACACCTTGAAGAATGCCTGTGGGTCTGCTGTGTTTAGTAATCTTGGTAGCGCGTTCTGTAAATGCGTCATGCTGTAGTGTGATAGGGTAGTTAGGTGTAAGTTCGATTCCCAGCCCTGCCAAGTGTGTGTGTGTGTGTGTGTGTGTGTGTGTGTGTGTGTGTGTGTGTGTGTGCATTCTCCCGTCCACCTGGGGACTCAGGTTATGCTTTTAGATACTTCGCACCACAGATATATCCTGCTGACGTCTTTGCCTTTGCGGATGTTGACACACACCTAGAAGAATGCCTGTGGGTCTGCTGTGTTTAGTAATCTTGGTAGCGCATTCTGTAAATGCGTCATGCTGTAGTGTGATAGGGTAGTTAGGTGTAAGTTCGATTCCCAGCCCTGCCAAGTGTGTGTGTGTGTGTGTGTGTGTGTGTGTGTGTGTGTGTGTGTGCTCCCATCTGCCTGGGGACTCAGGTTATGCTTTTAGATGCTTCGGACCACAGATATATCCTGCTGACATCTTTGCGGATGTTGACACGCACCTAGAAGAATGCCTGTGGGTCTGCTGTGTTTAGTAATCTTGGTAGCGCGTTCTGTAAATGCGTCATGCTGTAGTGTGATAGGGTAGTTATGTGTAAGTTCGATTCCCAGCCCTGCCAAGTATGTGTGTGTGTTTCCAGCTGCATGACAACAGTACATTGCTTTTACAGTATTCACTCACCATAACATCTGTGCGGCATCTTTGCCTTTGATGCCGCTGTCTACAGGCTAGACGCATGTCTGTGTGATTTCCGTGATTTACTACTCACGGTTGCACGTTCTGTCTCTGCGTAATGCTGTTGTGTGGTACAGTGGTTACGTTCGTTTTCTGCTCACAACCCTGCCACGTGTGTGTGTGTGTGTGTGTGTGTGTGTGTGTGTGTGTGTGTGTGTGTATGTGTATGTCTGTATATATATATATATATATATATATATATATATATATATATATACATATATATATTTTTCTGCCCATAACTCTGCTCTTGCATGGACAGCTGACTGTTTCATGTATCGCATATTTGCATAGCTTTCACATACCAATGGGGTATGTTGCAAATCCCAACATTGTCCATGCAACGTCCGTGTTACGGGCAGTGTTACACACCCTTACAGGCGTTTGCTGAATAGCTTGGCAGACATCTATCCTTGCTGTACTCTCACTCTACTCGTACACGCTGGAGGCTTCATGTATCATGGCCTAGTTTTGCTGTGTGTATGTCTATTTGTGCTGTGTACACGGCTGTGGGTATGTCCCACTATCACCATTTGTAAAGGTGACAGCCCTATAGGTACTTCATGTAGACTGCTGTGTCATTTGACATGTCAGCACATACCTGCGGACAGTACTGAACGTCCTACTGCAGCGCTTTTCATACCTTCTGCGTTATCTTGCAGTCGATAATGCTGTTTCCTCACACATGTATCTGTTTCTGATCATACCACTCCACCTCCTAGAGCAAATATCTGGACAAAGCCTTAACTGATAGTGGGACACATAGGGGCAGTATTGGCATGTTGCTCTTACAAACGTAGATAGTTGACACAATAATAGGTTTTGCATTAGTATGACTTTTCTGATGGATTTGATGTCTTAAACTCACATGTTTGTCATTATTTCATGACTTCAGTTATCAGGAATTTGCCAGAATGGTACTGATGTTACGTGGAACACACCAAACATATGAGGCAGAACTCTGCACATTCTGCGTAAATCTGTACAGTTGCGGAGTATGTGTCTGATGCAAGATATCAACTTTCTGACACCAATACACACATTGTATGGTGGCATCACAGGCCACATGCCATTACATTTATATTGCAGGACACACCCACCCAGAGGGTTGTATTCCTCACAAAGGCCAACAGCTGCTTATCCACACTAATTAGTCTATCATGTACCGTATGTGTACGCCGGTATTTGCGCTTTCCGTCAGTGGCAGAGCTCACGTATGAGTATGGGGGACTGGACATTGTAACGGTGACACTGCATGACACCCTGAGGGACACATTTCTTTTGAGTCTATTAACCTTCCACATTGACTTTCACAGGGCATACATTGTCATTCACATTTGTCGGAGTACATGCGTATGACTTGTACATGTTTTGTCATTTGTCCTGATGTCTTTCTTCTCACCTGTCCACCTAGTATCACTAGTTCTGTACATGTATTTTGGACAGGTTACCTTCATACCCCTAACCTGTACACATTATGGGTAAACGCCCTGACGTTTGACCTTTGCTCTTGTTACATTTGTCATAGTAATGTGCCTTTCTGGTAAATTACTGGCAAGGCATTACAAACTGTGTGGTTAGATAATAGTGACTGACATTTCTATGTCATGATTAGTAACACTCATAACATTCATATTCCTGGCTACGCCAGTATTCTATCAACGTTCTGACTTTGTCTGGGGTATATCTAATATAGTCCCTATTTGTATTTCATGTACTATGCCTTAGTGCAGCTGTTTTATTCTGACAGTTTGCCAGTTATGGTTACCATCTTGGTCGTACGCATGTCCATCCATGATAATCGCTTACATGACACTGATATAGGGCCCTACATATTCCCACAATGGTTTATGCAATATCCAGTGGATGGTTTGCCCCATTATTGAGAATATAGGTGTGTGCTATACCCACATCACTCCCACGGGGTGGGCCTACTAAATCTCTGCCAAACAACACCTAGGCCCATTTCTGCATACCCATGATTCCCATACCTCACACCCCTCCACAGTACCCATTACACATGTTTAATGTGAGCGGTACTGAAGTGTGGAGACACTTATATGCACTCCCCACTCTCCGGATATCAGTTTGTATGTCATACATTCTATCGACACATGTGTCATTACCCTTGCACCTGCTACTGTTGCATGTACAGCTATATCGTATTTGCTGAGGTCACTTATTTTGCATCAATGTCGGTTGACACTACATATGGATCAATTTTTGGGGTCCTGCAATGGACACATATATGCATGTTTAAAGTGTAGAACTTGCTGGACTGTCACTTTCTGGCCAATGGCTTGGAAGGCAGCGGTTTATTCACCTTTCGTGCATGTCTGTTTGTCTACCCATATTAGCTATGCCTTGGCCTATTTATGTACATATGTCATATCTACGGGACATATGTTTGTTGTGTATACATATATACATGTACAATCCTCATTTCATAATTTGCTTTGGTTTACGTCTGTGGATTATGTGTATACACATATATCTATATCCATACCATACCTTTCCACTGTACAGATTGTCGGAGAGTGTACAGCTGGTTGCCTCTTTATCTTCGGTGTGTTTTTCATAAACTTGTGTCTATCTGGCAATGTAGTGGCATTTCATTTAAGACTTACATTGGGAAATACTGGCAAGCAGTTCAGGTTACGACTGCATACCCTTCAGAGAATCCATGCTACTGACACACCCGTTATTCTATCCACTTTCTATGTTTGTTCTGGCACATATCTGGGGTTTGTCCCTATTTGTACCGGTAGTTTGCATGCCTTTGTCCAGTTTCATAGTTTATGGGGTTAACAGGTTTGAGCCATGTATATCTAACGTGGGGGAAACAGCATTCATTTACTATGCTGTGAGTGGATCACACACGCACAGGCGCACTTGCATTTACATGTTGTGGGTTACATCTGTTTAATAAATGTCTGCTTGCGCGGCCTTTCATACGTCTGACCGTAACACTTACTCATCTGTAGTCTGGTTTACGGACTGGTGTGAAACACACGGTTCACCTTTACGTATTTAACTGTGTGTACAGCATGAACGCATTCATTACACTTTACAGGGATATCTGCAGTGGTCGTAGGTCAACTGGGACTGCATTCACGTTGGACGGATGCCGGAAACAGTATTCTGTTGCTGTTCCGCCTCATTGATATGCATACCCATAGTACTTAGCTACATCAACATATGCCTCACCGCTTCACTTACAACACAGGCATCCATTCCCCTGCTGTGGGAAACACGGTACTACATATTACACATTACGTATTGCCTACTGCTGTGGACCCCAGCTGCATTGTTAATCACTCCAAGGATATGCAGAACACCAGGGCATATAGACGTATCACATACACATTTCTGATTGTCAGGGTGTTCATGTAGTGATCTGGGTATGGGCATGTCCGCCTGGTGAACGGAACTTCCCTGGCCGAGTTCAAATGTCAGATGAAGCATGTGGACAGGGAGCATCTCCCTATTATGAACATTTTACCTGTATTTATAGACACATGTTTGGGCACCTATCAGGAGCTTATTCTGTTGGCTGTACATATTATGGGTGGGGTTGTTAAGGTCCATACTCCACGGTGAGGGGGGTTCCATTCACATTTGACTATTACCTGTATTCATTCATACAGGGATTATTTTCTGGGACATGTTGTGACTACAGGTATGCAGTTGTACATTACACAAATGTCATGGCTTGTTACTGTACATATGTACGGACCATACCTCTCGACCTCTTTGAGCAACAAATCTGCGCAAACCCTACATGATGGGGAGAGTAAGAGGGACACATTTTAACTAGTTTCCTTACAAGCTTATAACATTGATAGAATACTAGGTTTTGCATTGTCATGACTCTTCTGCAGGATGTGGAGTGCTATACTTAACGCTCATTATTTCGTGACGTCAATCCACACCTATTTACCGGACAGACGCAGGTTGTCAGAGGCACACAACACTATGAGCCAACAGTCAGGTCATTCTGCGAATATCTGGACAGTTGAGTGATATGGTATGAACCTCTGTAATACGCTGTTGTGTTCTGGCACAGCAGTAGCTCGGCATTAGGGACAGATGTCAGGATGTGCTGGCAGACAGTTGAGTTTTAGACTTCATACTCCGGACATTAATGCCATTGTGCAAACTGTCATTCTATGATATATCTATGTTTATCCATCCACATGGATATATTCCTGCTTGCACCTGTTATACATTCTATGGATCTCACTCCTCTGAGCTCTCCATACTCCTGCTCCTCTCTACCCTCCAGCTTAACCAGACTTACCTGACACTCACTTGACTCCCATTATGTCATTGTTGTACATTTATTATGCACATGTTATGCATGTGTATTTCCTGACTGTATGCCTTTTACTCTTGTATTTTACCTTTAACATTATGTAGCCTTTATTTCCTTGTATTGCTTGTGGGGCTTTTCTACCCGGGCCTCTGCTGTTACTGGGCACTTCTTCGCCCAGTGGACTTCCCGGGTACTCAGACTGCACATACATGAATAACTTCTAACAGCTATCTTTGCATATTGTACCTGCTGTTGTACCTTTGTCTCACTTGTTGTCACGGCTCTGTCCAGATATCTAACTCACACGGGTTGTCTGATATGGTCGGTGACGCCGGCACACACTAGGTATCCCTCGCACTTCATCAGGGTTCTCCTGTTAATGTTGGGTGTCTTCCTCACCCTTCTGCCGTTTGCCACTATGCGAGTCTGCGATATATTCTCCCGCATATTTGTATGGGGACATGTGCGTCACGGGAAGGTGTTTTATCCTGGGTACTGGGTTATGCATGACCACTCAGGTCTGGACAGTGTCTTGGACCTGTACTTCACGTTCTGACTTGTGTCCAGATATGTACAGGATTGCACATCTTGTCGTCATACCCGTTCTACTATTTACACAGGTTACTTATCCCGTAAGGGATATTCCAGAAATTGGACCATTCCACACAGAAACGATATCGAAATGTATTTTGGCTTTATGAAAATGTGCAGGGGGTTTAACATGCAGGGAATACATGGTTTGCTATCCTGACACTGCCTAGGGTGACAATACCTACTACATATGCGTAGGGGTCGGTATGTGTAGCTGTGCCTGCAATGGACCAGTGGGCCACGTACGGGTGGATTTGGTGGACGTTCTGTTACGGGGCTGGGTTGTGTGATGTGGAGGGTATGCTGGGTAGCCCATTATGCAGCCAGGTGTGTTGCATTTGTTATGGCCAGTTCCATCAGGACCAACCTGTGGGTATGTGACGGTGACATATCTATACATTTTGATCGCACATTTACATGATACATATGTTTGTGGGATTGTGTTCTACACTATGGCCTGTCTGCTCACCTTGCAGCTGTTTCTCCATGCGTTTGTGTTTATGTCCACTTCACCCGCTGCCCCCTCCTATACCTCTGGTTCACCTTTTCTGCATACGACACAGTGTCGTCTTTGTGGGTTTTACCATTACCCATCCACCCCTCACATGCAAATTACTCACATCCGATAGCTCACTACTTTTGTTGTTGGGCCATGACACAGCCAGAGTAGCACATTGACTGCCCTACAGGTGTCGGGTACCTTTATGGTTGTGTGGACTACCCTGCCATGTTTGCTTCCCACGTGCTATACCTCACACACATAGGTACATGCCCACATTTCACTTTCGTTACTTAGTTGGTATACCCGGGTACTACCCATTCGGCTGTGTCACATACTAGTTTGGCTTCTACCGATGACTCCCGGAATTTGCACACCTGTTGTACTCATTGGGGGGATGGCACCTTTTCCGGTGTCCATGCTATTCCTTCCACATATCCGACTGTTGTGGACAATGCCTCCCCACAGTCTACGGTACTGTTTCCACCTTTTCAATTGGCCGCAATGTAACATTTGCGGTGGACACAACACATTTTCCATTCTGACACATACCCACGGTCAGTTTGGCAGATAGAACTTACAACTCTTGCCTATATCTAAGCTTTAGTCTTGTAGCATTTCAGTGGCTTATTCTTTTTCTTATGACATTTATGTACTATACGTGTGGAGAACAACTGTTTACTGCCACTATTACATGAAGTCTGAGGGATAATTATGTCCTATAATCTCTGCACATTTGCCATGTTTACATGCTTGTGTCAGGACACATCTGGCCGCAGCGGTACTGTCGCTCGCAAAGTGGGACAGGTGGTATTCTTAGTCGATGGTACGGGTCATACTGTCCCTTTCGGCCTACATGTGTCCTTATTGTTGTAGCTGTTTCTATGTTCCCGATTCGTTTACATGTGTATTCTATTCCCTATCACATTTGTTATGTGGCATACAGACATACCTTTTGTATGTGACTATTACATCCCTTGTGGGATATGATTCGGACATGACAGTCACTACATATATCTACTTTTCTCCTCGTGTATTTTGTTATGGACACATCTGCACAGCTATGTACCCTCTCTCACATTATGGGTCAGCTGGTGACCCTCTCCATTGGGCTGGACGTACCTCCTGGCGGCGCCCTAGCATATGATATGTTTCACTTCCACATGGTATAGCTATAAACACTACATTGGACCACGGGCACATGGTTTTTCTGTCATTTGTTCAAGGGTAGGGACCTGTTATTCCCTATCGTGCATTTGTGTTTGCTTCTTCCTTTTCTGTTCACAGGGACTATCTTGCATGCTTTGTATACGTTTCAGTCTCCACGGACACTGATAGGTGCGAGTATTACTGCAGGCGGACTTTACTATTCAGCAGTTTAGGCTGCTCATCGACAACCGACATTGACACGCCTCCCTCCGCAACTTCGGTATGCCCCATGCACTCGCACACGTTTCCTATGCACGTGGCTGTGGCGGCTGCATGCCTTCATTAATATGCATATGGCGCTACTACTCCATATATACGCCGCACGACCGGCGCAAGCCTTACACCGGCCTTGCGCCGAGCTTCATGAATCCGGGGGATTATCAGGTTGCTAGGAGTCTCTTCAGACCATGTATAATATCACCTTTAAATTAAAAGTTCAAGACCATCTTGAATACTGGATATAGCAAATTCCTTTACTAACATATGTCCGGTAAGCGCTTTTGCCATGCGGCTTTTTCAAACAATTAAAAATACAAAGTTACAGAAAACACCTTATATATATTTAAACATAATTAGCTAATGAGCATAATTAACAATCAATTAGCTACATAAAGAAATATACTATAAATATAAATAAAAGCATTAAATATAGCAAATCAATCAAAGCGCTTAATAAACCATCAAAATGCATAAAAATTGTATATTTATAAATACTTTATATAAAAAACTTTATATAAAAAGGGAACTCTAATAAAATTATCTATAACTAATTCTCCTATTCTTAAGTGCTGGTTTTAATAGAATTTTGTCATTGAGGCCAGGACGAGAATGTGCTTGTAACCTAATAATGCAACTAGTTTCTATTTGTTCAGTATGATTTCTGAGGTCACCACCTTTCATACTAGGTACATTAACATACATAACTAAAAATCTAAATGTATGTATATCATCATTCTCTAAACATGTTTTGAAAGTGCATTAATATTAGATTTAATATGAATTTGGTATAAATGCTCCCTTATTTTGTCCTTAATTCTCCGGTCGGTTTTGTAAAAAGAGACTTAACATACATAGTAACTAATAGAAAAGGGTAATTGTCTGGTAACATACTGGTTTCTTGGTATAAGTCTAATAAAAATTGCTTAGAATCTCTAAGAACATATGGATTAGAGTCTACTACTGGTCTCAGGTTTCTTTCAATTAAAATCGATAAAGGTTCAGTAACCCATCCTCTGCCTGCTACTATTGGTCTCATTAGAGGATTTATTGGGTCCTTATGGACCTTAGGTAAACCCTGTATAGTCGGAACTGTTGGGTTTTCCACCCATAAGAATTCATATATTTCAGTCGTAACTATACCAGTTTTGAGAAAATCATCTAAAGTATTATAAACCCTTTTATAGTTCTATTAGTTTATCAGATGTCCAAGCAATTTTTATTAGACTTATACCAAGGGACCAGTATGTTATCATACAATTACCCTTTTCTATTAGTTACTATGGATGTTAAGTCTCTTTTTACAAATATTCCTAATGGACTAGGCTTAGAGAGTATACAACAGTATTTGATTAAGCATACAGACATGTTACCTACTAGAATAGATTTTATATGTTTGGTATTGGAAGTAGTATTAGAAAACAATATTTTCTCTTTCAATCAAAATTTATTTTTACAAAGGGATGGCGTACCTATGGGTACATATTGTGCCAATAGCTACACCACCCTGATTATGGCATCATGGGAAGAACAAAAACTTTTCCAACTGAGTTATTTCAAAAAATACATCAGTTTTTATAGACGTTTTGTTGATGACTTGTTCTTTCTTTGGACAGGGAGTGAAGGAGAATTAAAAAAATTTTTAGAACAGGTAAATTCATTATCACATTTTCTAAAATTTACAATGACAGTATCCACATATTACATTGCCTTTTTGGATATATCTATTCAATGTTTAAGTAATGGTAGACTTAATACGGGTGTCCATAGGAAATCGTGCCACAAAAACACCTTATTACATAGGCATAGTATGCACCCTAGTTATGTCTTTAGTAACATCATAAAGGGACAAGCAATTTGTGCATCTAGGCTGAATCCTGCCCAGACTAACTTTGAAATAGAACTAGGGAATTTACATGAAAGATTGGTAGATAGGAAGTATAGAAAAAAAGAAATTGATGCTAGTTTTCAGTACATTGAGAGTCTTAGACTTGATAGGGCATGTCCCATCTTCTCAAAACAAGGCAATTAATTTTACAGGGTTTATAGGACTGATATGCATTCAGATAATGTGAAACAACAGAAAATATTATTTTATACACAAGATATTCAACAAACTAAGGAGATTTTTTATAAACATTAGAATATTTTAACAGGTGATCCAGTTATCAAGGGGATTGTTGGTGAACAGCCACAGTTTCTTTTTAGAAATAAAAAGAATTTACATAGACTTTTATATTTTCCTAATCAGGAAACTCCTCTTGGAAGTATCGATTATACTGGCACTAAACCATGTAATAGATGTAATTTTTGCTCTTATATTTCTGTTACCAACATGTTTATACACCCCATTACATCTAAAGTGTTCACTTTCAATATTAATGCAAACTGTGATACAGAACATATAGTTTACCTTGCTACATGCCTATCCTGTCTTGCCTTCTATGTCGGTAAAACCGACTGGAGGCGTAAGGACAGAATAAGGGAGCATTTATACCAAATTCGTATCAAATCTAATATTAATGCACTTTCAAAACATGTTTTAGAGAATGATGATATACATACATTTAGATTTTTAGTTATGTATGTTAATGTACCTAGTATGAGAGGTGGTGACCTCAGAAATCATACTGAACAAATAGAAACTAGTTGGATTATTAGGTTACAAGCACATTCTCATCCTGGCCTCAATGACAAAATTCCATTAAAACCAGCACTTAAGAATAGGAGAATTAGTTATAGATAATTTTATTAGAGTTCCCTTTTTTATATAAAGTTTTTTATATAAAGTATTTATAAATATACAATTTGTATGCATTTTTATGGTTTATTAAGCGCTTTGATTGATTTGCTATATTTAATGTTTTTATTTATATTTCTTTATGTAGCTAATTGATTGTTGATTATGCTCATTAACTAATTATGTTTAAATATATATAAGGTGTTTTCTGTAACTTTGTATTTTTAATGGTTTGAAAAAGCCGCTTGGCGAAAGTGCTTACTGGCTATATCTCTTGTTCGGTATATATTTTTCAGAGGTACAGGCCAACACGGAAGGACTGTGGCTGACTAAGTTCACAGATGACTGCAAACTGGGTGCCATAATCGACTCTCCAGCTGACACAAGCATCCTCCAAAAGGGCCTCATAGAAACAGACAACTGGTGCCAGAGCCATGGCCTCAAGCTAAATGCCAAAAAGTGTATAGTCATCCCCTTTGGCAAAAACAAAGTGCCCACAAATTACCACATAGGTGGTACTCCATTAAGTACAGAAGAAGTAATTAGGGACCTGGGGACCCAAGTTGATAGCAATCTCTCATTTGACAACCACGTGGCCAAAGTGGTTAGAAAAACATTTTATATAGCCCACCTAATCATGAAGGGATTCACATCTAGATCAGGGGAGGTCATCGTGCCTCTTTACTCATCCCTCATCAGGCCCATAATTGAGTAAAATGCCCCTTTTGGGATGTACCTTACCAGACACCTACAGCAACTGGAAAGACCCCAAAAGTACCTCACCAAGAGGATCATAGGGCTCAAACAGATGCCATATGCTGCCTGGTTAAAGAAACTCCAGCTCTACTCAGTGGCATACCGCCTGCTCAGAGGCGATCTGTGCCTGATGTATAAAGCCATGTCCAACCCGGAATTAATGGACATGCTGCACCTCAGAAAATCTAAATCCCATCGAGCTACACGCTCGAGAGACTTTAACCTCGGCACTGAAATAAATAGGACATGCTGGAGGGACAAATTCATAACCCAGAGGCTCCCTTCACTCTGGAATAAAATCCCAGTCCAGGTTAGGCAGAGTCCCTCATTGACTCTCTTCAAGAGGAATCTTGATGAGTGGATGGGAGATCGTAGGTTTACCCCGAGTATCACTTCTGTGTCACTGTTAGACAGAGGCACAGTATACTAACCTCGAAAAATGGCATAACAAAATTAATTTAAAATGGGTGGCGAAAGCCAAACACACTCTCGCTAGGCTTATAAATGCCCTAGGGCAGATAGCCTAGTATGAACCTATGAACCTATGTTAATAAAGGAATTTGCTATATCCAGTATTCAAGATGGTCTTGAGCTTTTAATTTAAAGGTGATATTATACATGGTCTGAAGAGACTCCTAGCAACCTGATAATGTCTTAAAAGAAGTTTTTTAAAACACAAGTCTGGAATATATTCTTTTGCCGAAGTCTGAAAAGACTTCTTTGTGTGCTCTTATGTGCTGTAATGTTAGCATTGTTGTGGTAACTATCCTGAATGGACTGGTCTGAAGAGACTTGAACTATTACTACTATCCGAACTTGAACAGTGTTTCCTATATGAACTAAGTGCATGGTTTTTGATCTTGAGCAAGTGTTTTATTTTATGTTTATTTTTGACAGGAAGTAGTGCTTCCCAAAAACATAAGGTGTCTGTTTTTTGGCTTGATTTTACTATTTACTGCACTTTGTATTGTGTTCTGCTTATTTAATCCTGTATTTTAATACTGTAAACTAAACTTCACTGTTTGTACTGCATTTATCTGCTTTACTGTGTCTGTTAAATTATATTTTGTTGCTGTTTTCACTGATTTCTTAGTATCTACTACAACTTCTTCTCACTGTTTGCAAAGCATTTGTTCTGTTTGTTCTGTTTTCCCGCCATGCAGTGTTTTAAATACCTGATTTGTTTGCCATTTAAAACATTCTCTATTGTCTCCTTGCTGTTTTTCTGCTTTTCAAAAACATTTTAGTGTCTCACTGCTGTTTCTCTGCTGTTTAAAACATTTTCGGTGTTTCCTGTCTAAATTAGTGTAGCTAGTAGCTGCAGCATAGTCCAGATACAGGTAGCTGCATCTGGGTCTGTTTGTAGCAGCTGTTGATTTCTGAGTACATTTTTCAAGCCATCTGTGATTGGAAGGGGCCCGTCTGCACCCTTGTGAGAGACGTTTGCTGATTGGAACCTATCTAGTGAAGGGTGATTGGTCTAGAGCTTGGAGTCATACCGACAAAGAAAAAGAAAAGAAGAGACAACAAAGCGTAAACAAGGAAAGACAACAACAACCATGTAGGACTAAAAATCCTGACAAAAAAACAAAATCTTCAGCCAAAGAAAAATGATGAAGGACAATCACAATAAAACCAGGCAAAGTCCTACACAATTGAAAAGAAGCAGAAGAAGCCCTAACAAGAAAACCCATAACAAAGAAGAAACAACCTAACAAATAAAAAGAACCCCTAACAGTATTACAGGACTGACAAAGACTACAAAATACAAATTATTGCTAATATCCAAACACTCATCCCAAGACAAACAAATGGACAAATGCAAGAAAAAAAGGCTACAACAAATGGATTAAATCCTGTAATACTGCAAACAGCAAAAAAACAGCAAAAAGGAAATGGTCACAGGACTAAAACATGCTGTAGAATTCCATATGAAAGGAGAGCAGTAGCTATAAAATACATTCCCATTAAGCAAAACAGGAGATATGAACACCTAAAACAAGAACAGCACTGATATAAAAAATACCAGTGAAAAAAACTCTCACAAAAAGAAATACCTCCTGTAATGCAAGAACAATAATAAAGGGTTGGCAAACAAAAAAGCAAGCTGGGAAAGGTCAACCCCCCATCACTTGTGCCACAACCACATCCTCAACTGAGAAAGTAAAGAGGGCATAGACAGAACCTTCCGAGCAAGAACCTCACTAAAGTAGGCACCCCAAAGAAGTATCTGAGCAGACACCAAGAGGAAATCTGCCTGAGCAGCTGTTGACATCCAGGCACAACCATTATCCCCATACAAAGATTTATCAAGTGTAATGGGAAACAAATGGGGCACTGAAGAGTTATGTTAAACATACTCCGAAAAGCCAGACAACCTATTACGGTGAAGAAAAACATGCCCTGCAGTTTCCAAAGTCCCACAGCCAGCATGTGGACATGACTTGGCCCCCACTGAATGAAAAACATAAGAAGACCTCACTAGTAACTTATCAAGGGAACAACACCACAGAAAATCACTCCAATGGGGCAAAGAGGCACAACATCACCTACACTGACTCAACCCCTGCAACCTCCCAGGGTAATAGTCCTGATACCCATTAATGGCATAGAGACAGGTCAAAAGAGAGGAATACCACTCTTGCCTAGAAGAAGGAAGGGCGCCCAAGGTAACATACTACCTAAGCAATAAAGACTGGACTTCCTGCAGCTCCCCAGAGGGGACTCTCCATGTGTGCTTTCCAGCCAAGCAAGTCTACCAAAACCAGCCAGACAAAGCCGGGAGCAAGAACCAAGCAAAGAAAGATCAGCAGCTTGTAAATGCTGCAAAACCAGAAAAAGAAATAAAGTATACAGAAAAAGAACAGGGTGGAACAACCTGACACCACCTGAAGCAGGAGGAGAATACAAAATACCCCTCTGCACAGGTGTATAAAAGAGGTCCCCAAAAGAAATTAAAAACTTTAAACAAAAGACAGGTAGACTAAGATGGGGAAACAAAAACACAGAAAAAGCACCATTCAACAAATAAACTTTCTTGCAAAAAGACAATCGAAAGGAGTGCCAAAAAAACATTTGCTGGAAAACGTTATCAAGAAGATGCTCACAAGACTCCAGCATGCAAGAAGGAGTACCAAAAAGCACACCCAAAATGTACAGGCCTGTAGAAGAAAAAGAAACATCCCCAACATTAGGGAGTAAACCAAAACCACCCGATTTAGCAAGGTTAAGGGAGAGACCCACTAAGGAAAAAAAACAGAAGAAAAATACTGCATATAAGTCAGCAAAACAGCAGAAGACTCAGCAAGCACCATCCCATTATATGCATAGAACAAAAACGAGGCAACAAAACACCTGAGCAGGAAAAAAAAAAAGGAGATGGACCAACACCTTAAAGCACTGCACCCACCACCAAAGTGAAGAGACAGCTGCTTAAAAGGCAGCCCTGATGCACACCATTCTTCATAGCAACCTCTGAATCCAAACATTCTTTCACCAAAGGCACAATAACTGAAGAAGAATAAATGGAGGAAATGCACTTAAGAAAAATATGCTCAAACCCAATGGCTTTCAAAATGTCTAACAAGTCCCCATGGCAAGCATTATCAAATGCCTTAGTAAGGTCACAAGACAAAGTAGCATGAGAAGAGTGAACATAAGAAGTAAACTTCAGCAGAAATATCAAATAAAGCAATTAGCTAATTAAGTCAGTGGAATCAATTAAAATGTGAATTTTCAAAAGTAACCAAGTTGAGATAAAATACGATGGTTTCATTAAATGCTGGTTAAAGCTATAGCACTATAAATAACTAAAACATTTACTAATAGTCATGCTGTGGATAAATGACTTAAAATATATAAAATAAAAAGTGTTTATATATAAAAATGTGCATCAACAATTAATAGTACTAATATATTCATATAATATAATTCAATATCACAATGTCTATACATAGATAAATAAATAAGCACATAGATAAATAAATCCATATCCAGATATTTATAAAAATAGATAACTAAATAGATAAATAAATAAATAGATAAAATATAAAAATAAATCCATATTATTAATAAATTCATACTATATATATATATAATAATCAATAAAATGTCTTACATATTCATGAATTAATTATATAAATTGCATCAAATCCTGCATAGGCCTGGCTGAAATACCATAGACCCTGGGATCCAAAAGAAAATGCATCTTAGAATGAAGGTGCAACTGTAAAACTTTACAAAACAACTTGGAATCAGTGGTGCATAAGGAAATAGGGTGCCGATTGGATAAGACCCTGCGATCACCCTTCTTCCAGAGAAACTTAAAGGCAATATGCAAAAAGTCAGGATGGGAAAAACCATTAGAAAACCACTCATTAAACAACTGAACTAGTACTGACAACAGAACATCAGGAAGAGAGCTGTAAAAATGATATGCAAGCCCATCACCCCCCCTCCCCCGGGGGCAGAATCAATCTTAAAAGAAGAAATGCCCTGACAAACCTCAAACAAGGTACAATGTGCATCAAGAGCAGCCCTAAATGCAGCCGTCATCACCAGAATGGGTCATGATTCAGCAGGAGAAACTTAACACCATATAAGGACCACAAATAAGCATTGACTTCATGCAAATAACTTCCTCAGTAGTAACAACATCACCAGAAGAAGTTAACAAACTATCAATAAAGGTCTCTGTCCTAAGTATATGCGTGTCCACATAAGGAAGAAATTCCTCACCCCTGCCCTTAAAGGAGTGAGCCAAGTTCCAAAGAACTACCTTGATCCAAGCAATATTGTGTGAATGCAGCTCATGAAGATGCTGCAGAGCACTCGCAGACTCCTGGTGCACAGCAGGGTCCTGACGCACTAGCAGTGTCCTGATGCACAGCAGACTAGAAATCAGCATACAAGGCATCAGAAGACTGCTTAAACTGAAAATAATAAGACTCACCAAACATTATAATGAGCAACAAACTTCTCCTTAAAGGATAACCACCATGAGGACAGAGAAGGAAAGAAAGGCAACGGAGTGAAATGATCATCCCATAATTTAGAAACAGCCTCTTGCCAAACAGGAGTAAAAGTCCAGGGAGCAGTAAATCTAGGCAAACCCTTACCTTTAGATAAAGCAGAAGAAAGACCAAAGGAAAAAAAAAAAACAAAGCACAGTGGTCAGTAAAGGGTACAAAAAGACAAAGAAGAAACTAAGCAAAGGTGGGAGAACAAAAACAATAATACGGATGTGTGCAGTGCCATGAAATTAAGTAAAGGCATCAGGGCTACATACAGTAAGGGAGGCCAGGCATAAAATATCCTTGCAACAACAAACTGTAGAGTCTTGCCTAGTTCTAGAATCCTGTTGTATAGCACAATTAAAGTTCCCTCAAAAAAGAATGGGACAGTCAATAAGAAAATAAGTGCGTAAGAGCTGAAACAATAAACGTCATTCAGAAATAAAAGCATAGACAATAACAAAACATGTAACGGAATGACTACACAATAAATCCACCACCAATTCCCCACCAAGTAAAACATGAACAGCATTCCTAACAACCATCACAGACTTATAGTACAGAACCACAATGTCAGACCGGCGATCAGTCCCCAAAATCACCCCCCCCCACAAAACTTCCCATTGCAAACAAGAAGTAGAAGACATTTTGATAACATCTAACAAACAAATAATATCAGAAGAAAGGGAAGAAATCCAAGAATGCACAGTCAAATGCCATGCTATGTATATTACAAAAAAAAAAAAAAACAAAGACAGGTCAGCCATCATTAATCAAACTAGAATTATCATCCAAAGCCCTTTTACTGCTTTTAAACCTTAAAAACCTCTGTTTGGAACCTAAAATCTCTGACTGGAACTCATGCAGATCAGAATTAACATCTGCCACACAACCAACACCCTCTGATGAGCCCAACACCTTAGTACTGGCATCAGCAGAAGAAGCAGCAGACAGACACCCCTTGCAACCTCCCATCGGAGTCCTCATAGGAACAACATGAATAATAGGTGAAAGGGGAATCCCAGTAGAAAGACCAGCGACTACAGGGCTGGTGAGATAATAGGCAATAACTCACCTCAGAATCCCCAGAAAGAGTTACAGGAACTCGTAAAGAAGGAGGCAGCGGGTCAGGAATGGGCTCCACAGCATGCTGCAAAGAGACATCAACAGGCACAACACTAGAAGGTGACTCAAAGCCAGTAGCAGGCAAAACAGTAGAGGCCTCGGCCGAAGTAAAGGCTGCAGGGGGCACAGCAGGACAATGAGAGTCCCCATGTGAACATAAACACAAATGACACCACTGGGGACAAGCCCTAGAAAAATGTTCAGACTAGCCATAATGAGTACATCTCCTAGAAGGACATGCATACACCAAATTTGAGAAGTCACCACAAAAGAAGCATGATTTAAGCTGTCCTGCATATCTCAAACTAGGCCCCATCCCAAACACCACCAACATCAACATCAAATGTTTTTCTCACAGAAAAAACATCTGCACAATGTGAGAGCAAAAACTAACATAAGCCTCAGTAACATAAACAGAGCAAAAATACAAAAATAATTTTACACATAATGGATATCTGCCTCTTGAGTTTCAAAATAAACACAACCAAAAGCATCCCTCCCATAGTGAATAATAACACACAAAGGCTAAACTGAAAAAGAAAAGGCTTTAACAAAGAATGCAAAATAAACTTAAACATAAAGGCTGACCTGAAGCAGACTTCAAAATCAACAAATTTTACAAACAATCCTTGCCTGTCCATTAGATCCAAGTTGACTGCCAGAAGCAGAAACTGCCATTTTTACCACAGCAGCATAGGATTTAGCTTTAGAAACAGTTAAGACAACAGAAGCTACAGCACTAGTAGACGTAGCCAGCTTCACCACTGAGGGAGCTAAAACAGCAGTCAGTGAAGCAGTACAGTCCTGTAGTTTAATAGAATCACCCCAGTCTAGTCAAGTCAAATTATCAGCATCTTTCAAAACAGTAGAACCTTCAGCAGAGGTCTGATAACCAGGCAAAGAAGATACAGGTGAAAAAGACACTGAAACATTATCAGAAGTCAAATTAGAAACAGTAATAGTAGAAGCAGCAACAGGAGCCAAAACCCCTGCTGTAGAAATGCCATCTTGTTTCACCCAAAAGTGAAAGCAAGGAGTTCCTAGGGTTGGAGAAAGAACCCTCCTTGGTTCTTTTGAGTTTTTTAAATTTTTTTTTTTAAGTTTTTAGCTTCTGATATTTAAGCCCCATGTTTGCATGTTTGAGCAGGTTTCAGCTTCTTTGCACATCGTGCAGCACCATGCACTGCCTTGCAATTGTGTGCCATAGCAGGACAGATAATTTTAACAATTTTTCCCTTAGATACAGCTGTAGTACATTAGTGTAATCCTCATCCTTAGTACGTTTCCAGTCTACGAAGTATTGCTAGTGAGCTGTGACCTATTAAACCACCAGCCAAAAACTCCGTCAGAAATACACATCTACAGAGCACCTCCTAGATCAGTCCTGAAAGCACCCTTTTGTGATAACAGTTTTTCAGACCTAGCATTATGAACAGTTGGACTACCCCTGTTTCTCCTGCCAGCCTTGTTGACTTGGGTCTCCATAGGCAGTGTAGCAACTGCCTCATGTACACTGACAACCCACTACTAATAACTCACTCTAGTACAGAGTGCAAGAGATGTATCTACACCAAGAATATTGAATCCCTGCTCTCAACACTTGAAATGGTAACACTGAAGAGGTTGTTAACTCACCCACCACTACTCATGCACACAGTACCACTACTCATACACATAGTATGCATCCAACACATAAATCAACATACATGGAGGTTCTCTCAAAAAAAAATTCCGAAACACCACAGACTTCCAAAACACAAGACTGCCACAACTAACACAGTTCCCACAGCACCCAAGTCACATATCAACACTAGTGTCTTACCTATCAAGCCCTCAAGGTGTAACACTCATAAACCAAATTTTCTTGTCATTGGAGACTCTGTAGTGAGACACATGGATGTCCCACTCATCAGGTTAGATAAGGCGAAAGTCACAGTCAGCTGCCTGTCCAGTGCCAGGATTTGTCAGATCATGCATGCACTCAGGTCTCTTGGCAACAACTACCATTATGACTCTGCTATAGCTCATGTTGGACTGAATGACCTGAGATGTACCTCGCTGGACTATATGCAGAGAGATGTGGTTGAGCTCTCTGAGTATGTGTCCCAGGCAGGTTTGTCCGTAGACTTGAGCAGCATAGTACTCTCACCTAGAATGATGCCACAGTACAAACAAAAAATGATTGATTTCAATAATTGTCTTAGTTTTTATTGTCATTCAAAGGGGATCCAGTTTCTGTCAGCCTGGGATGACATGGTCGACAACCCTTGCTACTTTGCCAAAGACAGTTTGTACCTGGCATCACTAGGCTTTTGGTTGCTGGCAAAGGCCTCTCCATAGTGCCTTTTTAGGCAAGGTCTCAAAAACAGCATTGCCAATGTGAAAATTGCCAATCATAATAAAATAAGGGTTATGCTGATAAACGCTAGGAGCCTAAACCAGAATTTGCACACCCTGGAATCATTCCTATCACTGGAGGATGTAAACATCTGTGCAGTCACAGAAACCTGGTTCAAGGCCACAGAGAGTACCTTGGCCTTGCAAGGCCACAATTCCTTCCACACCTTCAGATTGCAAAATGAACATCTGAGAACAAAAGAAGGTGGTGTTTCTATCTATATTAGAGAAAAATTCACCTCATGACTAGTTTGACAGGACAACTCCATGGAGTTACTCCAAGTTCATATTACTTTGGATAAGACCCCTGTTCAAGTCATAGCAAGTTATAGATCCTCCTCCATGAATCATAATACACATAAGGCCTACTTGAAAAAACTGGAGTCAATCTAAATATTGCCAAACACTCTGGTCATGGGGGATTTCAGTAATTCCACCATCAACTGGGAAACCTAATCTAGCCCTAACTCACTAGTGCAAACATTCCTTGACTTTGTTAACTCAAATGCCCTGGAACAAATTGTTCAAATCCCAACAAAAGGAACAAACATTCTAGATCTGGTACTCACTAACATGACAAACAGATGCACCACTGCAACTGTTGGACCCTCATTAGTTAAATCTGACCACAATTCAGTCACCTTCGAACTAACACTAACACCAGAACTCACAAAGGATGATGTCAGACTAAAAACTTCACCAAGGTAAACTATACCCTCCTAGGGGAAGGTATAAAAGCATTCCATGCCCCACCCCCAGCTGGAAGTGGTAACTACACCAAAGCTTACACTAAAGCCCTGTACAAACACTTGTATAAGTGTATAGACTCATTTGTTCCAAGTAGAATCAAAGCTAGAGCCGCAGGTAAAAACAAGCCACCCTGGTGGACATAAAGCATTAGCAAACTTTAAACAAATGCAAAAAGTTGCTGTCTAAGAAAACTAAGAAGAGGCCACATCAATGGAAAAGCACCCTCCTTAGCCTCAACAGGCAAATAAGACAACATGTCAAATCCTCTAAGGGTAACTTTGACAAAAATTTAGCAATCACAGCTAAGGATAACCTTATAGCCTTTTACAGCTAAGTATGCAGCCTAAAAGGTAAGACGCAAGCATCAGCCAAACTAGTGACTATTACACACACTGATCCCGCAGAGATAGCAAATCTGCTGGCAGACATATTTGGCAACAATTTCACTCCCTTATCCCCTCCAATCTTATCACAAACCTTGTCCCCAACTCCTCCCCCACCTGACATATTTGAAGAGCAGGTCAGCAAAGCCCTGTCTAAGGCAAAAAAATACAACCTCTATGGGGACAGACGGCATTCCAGGATGTCTTCTAAACAAAGTAAAACATGAACTAGCATCACTATTATGTACCCTATTTAATCACAGACTAACCACAGGCTATATTCTTGCAGATAGGAGAACAGCAACAGTTGTTTCCCTCCACAAAGGTGGCTTAGCAACAGACCAGGGGAATTATAGGCCCATAAGTCTGACCAGCCTCATCTGTAAGACCGTGGAATGTATTAGCATGGACCTCATAAATAAAGACATAGGTGACCTACAAACCCTGGATCTGACCCAATTCTTCTTAATCATGGCAGATCCTGCCTGTTAAACATGGTGGATTTCTTTGAAAATGTGGCCAGGGCCACTGACAAGGGCAAATCTGTGCACACAGCATACATTGACTTGGCCAAGGCTTTTGACACAATCCCAAACTCGGGCATTACCAATAAACTTAGCAAAATTAATGGAAACCCCTTTGTTGTAAGATGGGTTGCCAACTGGCTCAGAAACTGGTCATACACTATCAAAGTGGATGACTCTACATCAATCAGCACACCTGTCACAAGTGGGAAGCCACAAGGGTCAGTGCTGGGCCCCATACTGTTTGGTATATACTTCTCAGAAGTTCAGGCCAAAACTAAAGGACTGTGGCTGAACAAGTTTGCGGACAACTGCAAATTGGGTGCAATTATCGAATCCCCAAATTATATCAGTATATTTCAGGAGTGTGTTACACAGATCAATGACTGCTGTCTTAGTCACGGTCCCAAACTAAATGTATTACCCTTGGTAAAAACAATGTCCCTACACACTATCAAATTAACAACAATACCGTATGTGCCTATGAAGTGCTAAGGGATCTGGGATTACAAGTAGACTGTGACCTTAACTTTGACCACCATGTGTCTACTGTAGTAAGAAAGGCTTTCTATGTAGCACACTTGATTAGCAAAGCAAAGGAGGTTATAACCCCTCTATACTCATCACTAATCAGGCCCATAATTGAGTATAAGGCCCCATTTGGCATGTACCATACAAAGCACCTGCAGAAGCTGGAGAGACCTCAGTGGTTTCTAATGAAGAAGATCAAAGGGACTCCACCACATGTCTTACACAGCCCAACTAAAGTCCCTGTCACTATACCCAGCATCGTATCAACTTGTTAGGGAAGACTTATGCTTGGCTTACAGAGCAATCTCCGACCCAAACCTAATGAATTTGCTGCACATCCATAAATCAAATGGGACTAGAACCACCTATTCCAGGGACCTAAATATGGCCTGAAACTTGAATATGACATGCTGGAGGGACAGATTTGTCCACCAGCGACTGCTGCACCTTTGGAATAGGCTGCCAATTGTGAAGCAGAGTGCCTCTATGATACTGATCCAAAGGAACCTGCAGGAGTGGAGGGGGAACCATAAATTCTTCCCAGGAATAGTGCCCACAACCCTCCTGGACATGAACAGTCATTACTAAATACAATCCTGGGTATTGACTAGGGTATCATAGGTATTACTACTGGGATGAAATGGATAGGCTTGAAATGACTTCTGGGCCAATAGCCTAGTAATCGCCTATGATTCTATGTTTTCTCAGAACAGTTTCATTCTAGTATATACATCTGTATCTTTACTGAAAGATGATTTATGAATTTCACACATATTTTTCACATTTTATAGCCTTGTTGCCATTTGTCCAGAAATGAACAGTTACAGGCTTTGTGATTCTAAGCTTATATTTCTAAGTTGTAAATCACAACCTTATTTTTAAACACCTAATTTTTGCTGTTGATGCATCATAGTAAATAGTTATAGACATGCCAGAGATAAAAGTAGTGTTTTTCTTGGTTGGAAAACAGTGCTTTTCTTTTTGTACAAGGCTAATGTATTCTTTTTCTTGGAGACTAGCTTACTGAAATACTTGCTTATTAATAAAACTAACTGGTCATAGACGTAAGATTGAGACATTTTTTACCAGGAAAGTCTAACTGGTTAGAACCCCTTTTCATTGGAAGCCTGGAAAGAAAAGCTCTACATAAGAGCATGGATAGAATCATGCACATCATGACAGACTACAGACGCAGATTGAATGACATAATAGAAACATACACAGAGTTATTTACATCATGAAAGATCATAGAACTATAGTGGATAGCATAAACATAGCATATATTGAATATATACATTATAATGTATTATGAACAAAAGTAATCAAATTGTAGTACATCGTATGTTACAGTTAGTGTAGCACTAGTGTTATGATTAACACAAATAGTGGCCGAACTGTAAGCTGCATGAGTGCTAGAAAAGGGAGAGACGTGTGACATAGACATGTTTTGTACTGCAGAAGAAGGATGGAAAAGACTATTGTGTGTAAAACTTGGACTAGATGCAGTAATACCAAACAAGATGATTAATAATAAAATGTTGGGAAAAAATATTAGGAATGAATGTTAGTGAGGGAAGATGTCTTCAAGAATAACTCAACCTTGCAAAGGGGTTCAACACCCTCCTACACTCAGGTAACATAGATGCACTCTCCCAGATAAATGCCAATTCCTATGTAACTTGTTGGACAGCAAATTGACTCAGAAATAGAACACAGAAAGTTAGGGTGGGTGACTCTATCTCCTCCAAAGACCTGTCACTAGCTGTGTACCCATTATTCAGACCTTGGGCCACTCCTCTTTGGCATGTACTTCTTGGAGGTCAAAGCTAATGTTAAGGTTTTATTGTTGACAACGTTTACAAATGACTGCAGACTTGGTGCATTCATAAACTCCCCAGAGGACATCAAGATCCTCCAAGATGGCCTGTCCTTAACAAATAGCTGATGTCAAAAACCACAGACTAAACTAAATGCCAAGATGTGTATAATTGTATACTTCAGCAAACCTAAGGCATAAGTCCCCTTGTAACTAACGCATTGACAACACACCCCTGAAAAGTGATCTCGTAGTTAGGGATCTGGGAAAATATGTCAACACTGAATGTTTCTTTGATCACTGCGTTCACTTCTGTAAGGAAGTCTTTTCTCATTGCACAGCTCAGATCTGTGTCCAGATCCATGGATGTAATCATTCTACTGTACTCAGCATTTATTAGCTTCATCTCATAGCCTTAATCATCTGCACCAACTGCCGGACAAAGGTGAAGGAATTGAGGATAATGGCCATTTCCATATATACCTGTCCAAATACTTGTCACAAGTGAAATGTCACAATGCTTTTCACTAAAAAAGTCAAGGGCCTAAATCGTAAAAACTGTGCAAATCATTTCAAAGTATTGTCTCTGTCCTCAGTATCATACAGTACTTGCTACTGAGAGGCAGCCACTGCCTTGTGTATAAAGCTTCAGCAGTCCCTATTCTGCCAGACATATTGCACATTTACAAGTCCAATGGTATCTTAAATAGCTGCTCAAGGGATCTTAATCTCTTTTGCAAAATAAATGGAACACGTTGGAGGAATAGGTTTGTATTGCAGTGATCACCACTTTTATGGAACATCTTCCACTCTACATAAAGCAAAGTACTTTTGTCACTACAGTCAAATGCAATTTGGATGAATGGATGAGTAATCATGAATTAACCCAAAATTTAGGACCTTTGTCCCTCATGGATAGGGGAAACATATAAATGCTTCTTGTTTGTCTCATCTGTGGGTTATTTGCATGAAAAAAAACAACGGCTAAAAACTTCCAGGATGATATAAGGCTAAATTTCATAAATCCTCATAGATCAATACTATATTAAGTACCTATCAACCTATATATATATATTTTTATTTATTGCATTTGTTTATCGGGAAAGTCCACTGGGCCTAAAAGAGCTCATTTTTTGGTGGAGGCCCGGGGAGAAGAGCTCTGACACGAACACAGATGCAGAAAAAAAATTAAACATTAAGTGGTACAGAAGTAAAAACAGTGTTACACATAGTGGTTACAGTAATATATACAGAATATATAAATAAGTCAGAAATTTAGTTGGTTTGATTACAGTAACATATACAGAATATATACGTAAAAGCAGGAATTTAGTTGGTTGCCAGATGAATTCAGAGTAGTAAAAATGGAGATAAATTAATCAGCATTATTGTACCAGTATCAACAAGTGATGAAAGAAAAAAATAATAAATATGGAGAAAGTATCATCAGTCACTAGTAGTAAAAAGCATAGGAATTTAGTTATAATATAAGGAGAAGAAAGAGGTTAGGTTATAGAACAGATACACAGCCAGGAAAAGTTGAGATGATTTTTCAATGTTTGTTTGAAGGTGGTGGTGCTGCCCGTGTTTCTTATAGAAGGAGGAAGTGAGTTCCATAGTTTGGTGACAATGAAGGAGTAGAGCAGTTGAAGTGGGCTTTTCTACTTTTAGAAGTAGATGATTTTCCGATCTTAGTTGCCTGCTGGATTGGGAGGCGGCCACAGTGGTGCAGCGGTTAGCATTGCTGCCTCCCAAAAAGAGGTTCTCAGGTTCAATTCTCGACTGGAGTGCCTTCTGTGCAGAGTCTGCATGTCCTCCCTGTGGTCGCGTGAGTTTCCTCCGGGTGCTCCGGTTTCCTCCCACATCTCAAAGGCATGCTGTAAGTGGATTGGACACTCTAAATTGGCCCTAGGTGTGAGTGTGTGCATATGTGTGCCTTCTGTGAAAGGTTGGGTGCCGGGCTGGCAACTTGACATCATAAAACTCCACTGCCAATCATGAGCAGACAGGTGATCCACTGTGGCGACCCCGAACCGGGAAAAGCCGAAGAAGAAGGAGGAGTTGCCTGCTGGGTTGGTATTTGGCAAGTAGAGTTGAGAGACCAAGACAGTCTGTGGGTCTGTAGATTATTTTGTGTATAAGAATGAAAATCAGTTGGCGTTATACCGAGGAAGGGTGAGGAGTGAAGTAAAGTCCAACATCTGACAGTTGCACAGAAAGAAAGTTAGACAGAGATACAGTTAGGTGAGTGGTAGTGATCCTAGTGAATATAATACACGAGTTCATAGGTGGTTGCTAAGCTATTTGCATAAGAGCCATCTTAAGCCTAGCCAAGGGTATGACAATAAGAAGAGTAAAATGGGCAGGAGGATATTATCTGTAGTTTGGAGAAATAATTATCCAGGTGGATATGAGCAATGGCAAATATGGTTGGCATGAAATAGGATTTATTTAGAATTTTGAATTGTTGGGGGGTTTATTTGCATGAGGTGATGATAGGAGGATGTTCCACATCTTGCATATGTTAGTGGAGTAAAGGGTATCACTGTGCCTGCTTTTAGACTGAGTGACATTTGCTTATTAAAAAACAAAGAGTCTGAGTATGCCAGGTTCCACAAGGAGTTGTGCCATGATAAGAGTGTGAAGAGCTTTGCATTTTTCTGGTGTGTGTAGAATTTGGAATGCTTGTCTTAGCTGTTGTAATTTAAGGTAGTTAGAGAATTCTGGACAATTTAGTTGACTGCTGGTGACCAGTGGTGTGATTAGCTGGAATGCTTGTAGGCAAATTTGGCTATTATATAATAAGTCTGTTTGAATTTTGAGAGTTTGTCAGAGTGGAGTTTTGTGAAGATAATTACTGCAGACGTGAATGAGTATAGCAGTAGTAGGATGGAAGCAGCTTGTTTCCAGGAGAATTTCATGAGGAATGGTTTTGTCCTCTACAGCTGATTTAATTTCTGATAGTTTTTTTTTTTAACTTACTTGTTGTGCGTGAGTTTTTTTTAACTTACTTGTTGTACGTCTCAACTTCTTAGAGCAAGAAATCTGGACAAAGCCTTAAATAATGGGGGACAAAGGCTCAAAAATAGGGACAGTTTTTTAAATATTAATCTTAAAAACTTAGAAAGTTGATAGAATAGCAGGTTTTGCATTAGCATGAATTTTCTGAAAGGTAGAACGTCTGACTCTTAAATTTCTATCATTATTTTCTGACTTCATTTCTAAAAAAATGTGCCAGTGGTTTGCCTGAAAACCACAATTTTATGAGAAACAGACCAAAAATAAGAGACACAAGTCTGGACATTCTGCAAAAATCTGTACAGCTGAGAGTTATGCTGGAGATCAGTTTTGAGAGCTTCATTAATACTGAGGTCAAGCAATTTGGTATGAGTGGCATTTACTATATGAACAGCGTCACTCTTTCTGTGGTATATTTGGGCAGTTTGTTCTTTTTGTTAGCATGAACTCAAAAGATACAAGCTTATTAATGATTATTAAGGGTGATTTTCCCTTTTATTAGTAATGCTTTCCTCTTTCATGAAACTGCCAGGTTTAATGCTGCTAAGTGGTTTAGGATGGTGTGTTACACTTCAGTCATGTCTTGAAGCAATGTGCAACAAAGAAAATTGTTATTTAAAGTATAATCCCCAGCCGACTCTAAGCATCTGTCATAAAGGCTGTAGGTTGGTAATTTTAGTGAAAGGTAATGACTGTCATTTCATCCAGCCTACATCCCGTGAAAGCATATATCATGTAATGCACATGAACTGAGAGGAGGAACTTTATTTACATAAAGTTGTTTGTGCACTGGGTGACTTGATGGGAGGACATGCACACCACAAACTTTTATTGACCAGGTCCCCATCTGGTCTTAATCTGGCTTAAAATGAGCTGCTCATGTCCCTGATGCAGTCCAAATAAAAATGGGTGCAATGAGGCCACCTCATCTACTCACAGATAAATACTGAAAGTTAGAAAACAGAGTACAAGGACTCAAATAAAAGAAAATGGCTAGCTGGATAACTGACTGCCAAATAAAACTTATGTTGTGCTGTAATTATCACTGATTGATATAAAGCCAGAATTGTCTTATTAAAGGTTATGCTTATAAACACTAAGCAAACGTGTAGTAGATTTTAAGAGTAGCTGAATGAGCAGTTTTAGTACAGTAGTAAATTGTGACCATTGTACTCCTGATATAAATCCAGGGGGAGCTAATATTTTACAGGTTTGACTAATAAGCATTCATTCACATGCAGGCTTTTAGTTTGAGTTTTTTTAGCTAATTTTAGCTAATCATATTAATCATAAGCATAATCTCTATATTATACCTACAACACATTTATTTAATTATACCATTGCTGCAGAAGTGAATAATGCAATTTCTTCCTTTTCCTGCTAGAGTCTCAGGAAAAAAGACTGGTGTTCCATGTGCTATGACCTGCTGCCTCTTTATTTTGTACTCTTCCTCTGGTGTTACCTAAAATTTGCATTAAAACATTCTCAGAGAAGCAATTCTTTTTTTTTGTAAAATAATTTCTTAAATATGAGCTCTGAGATAGCAGAGTCCATAGCGCTCAACCTCTTAGGGCACGACATCTGGACAGACTCTGACAAAACGAGGGGACAAAGGCCCAAAAATAGGGACATATTTTAAATATTGCTCTTATAAACTTAGAAAGTTGCTAGAGTATTAGTTTTAATATACATTTCTGAAGGATTTGAAGTCTGAATCTCAATTATATGCCATTATTTAGTGACATCAATCCTCAGATCATCTCAGTGATTTGCCAGAAAACCATACATTTTATGAGTAACAGACCAAATATATGAGCCAAAAATCTGGGCATTCTGCAAAAATCTGGACAGTTGAGTGGTATGTAACAGGCATTACCATGGTTTCTTATTGCAACAGCAGTCACTACCTCCATTTGGTCACTGTCCTGCTTAGAAATGTAAAAAAAAAAAAAAATAAATTTTTCTGTATGTACATTATCTAACTTAAGGTTGGTTTCAGGTAACACCTAGATGGAACCTTTTACAGGAAGCAGTAGGCCTAAGGCAGAAACCATCTTGGACAGGTCATGTACACTCTCCGATGTACACACTGTACATGCAGCTAGAAGAGGGAATTGCCAGTTTACTTGCTAAAATGTATTTGGGACATGGTGGAAACATAATTACTTGGCAAAAGCTTACATGATATGGAAAGGACATGCAAAATCCACAGAGCAAGGAACAAACCAGAGAATCAAACACTCTGATCCAGCAGTGTTAAGCACTGCACCATGTTGCCATCACATTAGCAATGTGGTTTATGTACTGAAAGAAAATCACATCTGTTACTCTGGTTATTCAGTGCTTACAAGAAGAAATGTAAAGCTCATGCCATGTCATGGGGCTTAAACCTGCAAGTAGTTACCGATATGTAGGCTTCATCACACCTGAGATAATTTGTGTATACCCATAATGCAAATAATCATAACCACTCCCAGGCTCCTACACATCCCATAGTTATTCTAACAACTGAAACTAACTGGATGTGATCAAAATGTTAATGATTTACGGTACAAGACATTTTATTTATCATCCTGCAGCCCAAAAGAGATCTGCAGTCGTGGGACTCCACACATATCTGCTGACCTCACAAGACCCAAACATAGTGAAAGTTTTGAAACACGAGGAGAATAAATCTAAGATGACTTCTCTGCTTAATCTAGCAGAAGCATATTGGTGTCAAGCAGGAATGGAAATCAAACCAGAAGTAGATAAAAATCAGGCAGCAACTTCTTCTGGCTTATTCCCGGTTAGGGGTCACCATAGTGGATCACCTGTCTGCTCATGATTGGCAGTGGAGTTTTACAGTGTCAAGTTGCCAGCCCGGTGCCCAACCCTCCACAGAAGGCACACACAAGCACACACTCACGCCTAGGGCCAACTTAGAGTGTCCAATCCACCTACAGCATGTCTTTGGGATGTGGGAGAAAACCGGAGCACCCAAAGGAAACCCACGTGACCACAGAGAGGACATGCAGACTCCACACAGAAGGCACTCCAGCTGAGAATTGAACTGGGGAACCTCTTGCTGTGAGGTGGCAATGCTAACCACTGCACCACCGGGGCCGCCCCAAAAAAATCAGGCAGCAACTGAATGTGTCAAAAAAAAACAAAAGAAAGAATATAAGGTGAAGGATCAGATGAGAAGGCAAGAAATGAGAAAAAAGCATAAATATAGTTACAAGTATAGGAAACTTCTGGAAGAATCTCATGTTGATCAGGACTGAATGCGGGAATGGTTAAGGAGAGACAAATTCAAACCAAGAGATGAAAAGCTAAAATTGGCGGCCCAAGATAGTGGGCTACATACATGCTGGTTTATAAAGTCCATTGAACATCTGGGAGAAACAGACATATGTAGGTTTTGTAAAACCGAATTGGAAAAAGTCACACACCTCATTGCTGGTTGTGACATACTAATGGCAGAAGGACTACACACTGAAAGGCATAATAATGTTGCAAAACTGTTGTGCTGGGGATTATGCAAACATTGTTGTATTGAAGTGGCTGAAAAGCATTGGAAATGTGCCACAAAGCATCATAGAAAATGATGAAGTTTATTTCGCATGGGATCACCCATTACCAACAGTTCAAAATGATAGATGCTAGAAAAACGGATATGGTGGTCCATGAAAAGAAGACAAAAGTAGCATTGATCACTGAAATCCAACATCCAGTGACTACAGTGTGTTGTGTACAGAGAGGTACAAAGTCATAAAATATCAAGATCTGTAGGCAGAAATGAGAGCAATGTGGAAGACAGATACTCAGACAGTTCCAATAGTATTAGGAGCAACAGGTCTTATAAAAAAGAATCTACAATTGTGTTTAGATTGTTACCAAGATATGTAACCCAGTATGAATTGCAGAAGGAGTCATTACTGGGCATATTTTGGGTGCTGCGAAGAGCATTTTTGGCTGACATCAAAGACTGAAACAATACTAATTTCATGAACTTTAATAGTACTTTGACTTTAGCATGGTGTCCATTCTTTTCATGGTATTTGAAACCGAAAATATTTGGAGAAATTAACAAGAGTCAAGCAGCTATAACTACTGTACTCACATCATTAACACTTCAACATTCTTCTAACTGTATTATCTGCAAATGTACCACATTTAGACACATTAACTATGCTATGGAAATTAGAGTAACTAAAAACATAATACAATGAACCAACAAAAACAAAAAAATGCATACGAAAAACAATCATTAAAAATAACAAGACAACTCCCCTTATTCTCCAGATAGAACACTATGGCTTTTCAGACATGATGTTTCTGCTTAAAGCTATGTTGCTGTGAGGCTGTTATCCCATAACTTATAAGGATTCCATTTTTTCCCCAGGACACTGACTCTATGTTGTTTTCCTATAACAGATATCAAATTGGAAAGTTAACTGTATTCATCTTCTGATCTGATCCCAGACTTATGAAAAGGAATACATCTGCATTTTTTCCCTCAGAAACCTTAATTTTTCTTGTTATTTGTTTAAAAATTAAATTACTGATGTCATCAATTATCTACAAATTCTAGGATAAATCCCTTCAGGCCTCATAGTTTTGTGCACCTTTGTTTTTTGAGTTTTTCATAACTCCTTCTAAGTATTGGGATCAGCCCAGTATTCCCACAACACCTACTAACTGAATATGACATCTGTTGTCTCGCGTTTTCGCAAAATATTGAGAATGACTATTCACTTTGTTAACTTGCCTTTCTATTTCATTTCTACCCAAAGTGATTAATTTTTATTAAGCATTATTATCCCTTCTTTGTCATTTTTATTTATCGGGTCATGGTGGTGCAGCGGTTAGCATTGTTGACTCACAGCAAGAGGTTCTGTGGTTCAATTCTTGGCTGGACCACCTTCTGTGTGGAGTCTGCATGTCCTCCCTGTGGTCGAGTGAATTTAAAGACATTCAGGTAGGTGGGTGTGCCTTCTTTGGGCTGGCAACTCGACACTGTAAAAATTCACTGCCAATCATTAGTAGACTGCTAATCGGGAAAAGCCAAAAGACTTTGTCATTTTTATTGACTGAATCATTTATTGTTTCTTCAGAAACATAATGACTTTTCTGCAAATTGTAGGCTGAAAATGGCAACCTTAATCAGAATATATCTAACAAAGTACCCATATCATAAATAGGTTGGAGCAAATTAAATTATCCTTAACTCTGTTGACATCATTAAAAATGTCATTAGACATTTTCCTATAGATATTTAACAGTGATTTTTCAAACTGGCATTTAGCTTATCTAATGGAAGATATAAGACCCTGCTGAGTTTTCTTCAGAATGCATTCTTTATGCTCAGTTGGAAAGTGGTATAAGTTTCCTTATGCAGTTTATTAATAATTCTATTCCAATAAGGGCTGGCAGGGAAGTTCCCATTCCCATATTTGTTTCTCAAATGGCTACTCTAGTTAATAAGACTTGGATAATGTATCATATAAATATTCATTTTTCTTGTGTAGTGCATTTATTATATGTGTCAGTCGAATTAATGTTACTTAGAGCTTTATTAATGATCAGATATCACCAGACTCCCAAATGATTTATGCTTAGGACAAGACATTGCACTAAGATCGTCTGCATTCACAAAGGAGAAGTGACTTGGTCCAGTGTTGTTACCCAAGAGCAAACTGTGGATTCTGATAATGAAACCCGTAAACTCAAAAATTATTTTATCTTAATTGTGTCACAGATTATATAATTCTATGGCTATTCCTCACCATGAGAAATATTATTGAAAGCTAAGACCAAAATATTAGTGGCCCTACTGTAATGGTAGACAATTGTTGATGTTAATAAACTCAGAGGAAAATAAAATACATCCCATATGTATTATTTAAGCAAAAATACCCCATTTTACCAGAAATCTCGTAAGATGATAATGCATTTTATCCAAAAAGTGAACATGGTCAATTATGTTTTTAATTAGTGTCATATAAAAACCAATAGTTTCAAATGCTGTTGCATATGATCCTACCCTACCTGCCCTTGCCATGACCCTACCTAGTCTTCCTTCCCTTTATGTACCCTCAAAATGATCATACTTAGTACCTCATTGCACCTCTGTCTCCAATGTGTCTACTATGCATTTGCACAATTTTATACAAGCAAAAAATGTTCATTGTTGACCTATTGAACTATATCAATGTAAAATTGTTACTTAGCTTCTTTTTAATGCAACTTTAAAGTTATGCATGTATCCCAACATATGTGAATCGTTTTGCTATAACTGCTATTATATCAATATTGTTTAAAATTGTACTTGTTTTAAAATGTATTACTGGAGTTTTTCTCCTCGGGTCTCCACTGAAAATGGGCCACAAGCCCAGTTGGAGAAACCCGGTTAACAAATGTCAATAAATAAAATAAAAATAAATAAATATAAATATGACTACTTCAATATGCCTTTTGCACAGTTAGACTAAAAAATCTTGTTAATGTAAATGGATTTCCCTCCTTTGGAATGTTTTACAAGGTAGCTGGCACTATAGTTTCTTAAAGTAGGCAAGTTAGTGGCATCCTCAGATCAAAGTCTGTAATTACATCTAGTGGAATAGACTTTAAAATGACAAGAAAAAGAATGCATACCTACCAACTTTTTGATTTAAATATCTAACATTAATAAGTCAAATAATTAATTTATTAAAGACCAAATCCAAAAAAGTTATCAAAACATGGTGAAACACAAATAACAATCCCAAAATAAATCATTAAAAGAATGAGAAATCATGAGTTCTTAATTTAATATCTCATTTGATAAAATGCATGTTAAAAACATCACAAAACATACAACAGTTAAGTGCGTTCATCATATTATTGCATTTGAGTGTGACTTCATCTCACTGTTAAAAATACTCAAAAAGCATTCACTTCTTAAATACTTAGGAAATCATTTCACATGAGTGTTAAAACACCCCCCTCCCAGCTTTGAACTAGCAATATACAATAAATCAAAATAATGCCCATACATGTTTCAATGGCATATCTTTCTAAATGGTTCCGGGCTGCAAACTTGATCATGAAAACCACAAGACTGAGTGCACATGCTTGAATCCTGCAACCTTGAACTGGCATAAATCAACTGAACAGGGTTCCTTTTTGCCAGAACCTGAATTATTCGAGATCATGAACAGTAGGGATTAGGAGTTCGCCCTTTCCCCACTGTACAGCGATCTCGAAGCTGGAATATATAAGTAGCAGAGGATGTGGGGGGAAATGTGTGCTATTTTCTTTTGTGTGCTTGTCGAAGTTACAAGATTTGAGAATATGGGCTTCATCTTATACATTTCATGCATTTAGGATGTTAGGGTGCTGAGTTTCTAACCTGGAACTGCATATGGATATGGTTCTGAGAGTTATTTAGGGAAGGGTAATAGACAGTGGAGAAATGAAGGCAAAAGCCACATCTGTTAGTGCGGTGACATAAAGGCCTGACTGTGGCCCATGCAACCAAAGTTCAATTAGTGGTTTTGGGATCTGGTGAAGCTGGCATGAGGAAGATGGGCATACTTATTCTTGGGAGCATGGGGTGCTAGGACTATGCAAAAGCCACAGTCCCTTGGTAGAGGGGACATGATGCAACGGATGACCCTGGGACAGACAGATGATCAGCTTGAATGCAATATCCCTCATTATGGGGGTACAAGACTGTCCACATACATGGTAAGACAGTAACATTTAGAGGGGTTGCGTTGCTTTTCCCCCACCCAAGGAAGGGTTACTTCGGGATACCTATAATGTACAACACTATATGACACATAGCCTGTATTGTGATTCACATACCTGTACAGCAGGACATGGCACATAGTCTGTAGTGTGCTTCACATATGTGTACAGCAGGACATGGCACATAGCCTGTAGTGTGATTCACATACCTGTACAGCACTACATGGCACATAGTCTGTAGTCTGATTCACATAAATATACAACACTACATGACACATAACCTGTATTGTGATTCACATACATGTACATCAGGACACGGCACATAGTCTGTAGTGTGATTCACATGCCTGTACAGCAGGACATGGCACATAGCATGAAGCGGGATTCACATACATGTGCAGCACCACATGGCACATAGCCTGTAGTGTGATTCACATACATGTACAGCACTACATGGCACATAGCCTGTAGTGTGATTCATGTACCTATACAGCAGGACATGACACATAGCCTGCAGTGTGATTCATGCAACTGTACCACACTACATGGCAAATAGCCTGTAGTATGATTCACATACATGTACAGCACTACATGACCCATAGCCTGTAGTGTGATTTACATACCTGTACAGCACTACATGGCACATAGCCCGTAATGCGATTCACATAACTGTGCAGCACTACATGACACATAGCCTGTAGTGTGATTCACATACATGTACAGCAGGACATGGCACATAGCTTGTAGTGTGTTTCTCATAATACAGCACTACATGGCACATAGCCTGTAGTGTGATACCTGTACAGCACTACATGGCACATAGTCTGTAGTTTGATTCACAGAAGTGTTCAACACTACATGGCACATAGCCTATAGTGTGATTCACAAAAATGTACAACACTACATGGCACATAGCCTGTATTATGATTCACATACATGTACAGCATCACATAGCACATAGCCTGTAGTGTGATTCACATAAATGTACAACACTATATGGCACATAGTCTGTAGTGTGATTCACATACCTGTACAGTAGGACATGGCACATAGCCTGTAGTGTGATTCACATATATGTACAGCACCACATGGCACATAGCCTGTAATGTGATTCACATAAATATACAAAACTACATGGCACATAGTCTGTAGTGTGACTCACATACATGTACAGCAGGACATGGCACATAGCCTGTAGTGTGATTCATCCCACAGCTAATCAGATAGGTATCAGAGATAGAATAGTGCTTAGATATAGAGGAAAAGATGGCATGGTAAAACAGCACCATGACTTTACAGAAAGGTACATAGCTCACATGGCTGACATCTCTACCAAGGCAGGCTAGAGTGACATAATTCATCCATGCTCATGAGCACAATGAATTTTTACATAGCTGTCATTCTTGATTGTCCACATAACCTACTGAAGGTCAACATAGCAAACTGCCAGCATATAAATGAGGACAAAAGGGGGGAGGTGTAAATTAGGAAAGGGGAGAAAACAAGGAGAAAAAAACACAAAAGGATAGCCATAAGGTGTGATATGCCCAGTGAAGGGAAGGGAATTTTTTGTGGAGGACAGAGATGCATTTTCAATATATAAAGGAGAAGGGTAGGTTAGGAAGTTAGCAAGAAATGGTTGTGGAAGGTATAAATGGAGAAGGAAAGGCAACAGGTACAGACAAACACAAAATGCAAACACAGACAGGCAGTATACAAAAAAAGTGGGGATGACAGTGGATAGACTCAAACAAGCAGAAGATTAACAGCTGGTGCTGGAGAGGGTTGAATAATAAACAAGTTATAAAAAATGATACATAATGGAAGGGAACACACGAATGGGGATAGGGAAGGGGCCATGGATGGACATAAGTCTGAAGAGAGCGTAACACTCATCCTTGAGCCACCTCTGTGCCTGATAGGCATGTTCAAGTTATGGTGGTCTGATGATTAGGGTCTTTCACATGGTTCAACAATCCACACTTGGAGGCACTCCTTGGTGCTGAAGCAAGCATCTGGTTGTTAATTCACCTTGGGAAACACCAGCCTTTGCAGCTGATACTTAAAGATTATAACAAACATTTATGGGCCATTGTCAGAAGAGGACCCCCCCCCCCCCAAGAAGTGGCCACAGAAGCCAGAGAAGCCACCAGTGATTCCTCAGGTCTCATTCAACATGGTGTCCTCCATCTCTCTCCTCAGAGACAGATCTGGTGACCACTAAACGTCCCAAGGTCAGAAATGTTGCCTGGCACAGACAAAGGAGATCACTACTGTGCCACCAAATACCACAACTAGAGCAAGAGAATGTTAAGAAAAAAAGGACATAGTACACTCATATGGTATACATACACATGTAGTTACAGAATGCTGTACCACACGTGGCATAGGTACCTCATTTTTGGAAACGTTGCTCCCACCTCATTTGAAATCTTGCCATGTTGAGCTGTCACTCCTGAGCCACTGTAAAATAAAGTATGAATAACTTAGTAGACAGATGTACCAGGTAATACAACAGATAAAAATGCTTACAGTACATCTCCAACTCTGTCTCCATAACCTCTACCTTCTACTGCTGAAACAGTTTACATCGGTGCCACAGGTTACTGAACTAAAGTTGACACTTCTCACTTGATTGGCTGATGCCCGTGACAGTTTCATTTCTCCACATCCTGGAAAGTTCATACCAGGAATCAACCTTTTAAAAATGGCCTTCATAGTTCCCCAGCAGGTACTCAGTAAAGTCCTTATGGAGGACGAACAAGAATATCTTGCTGTCCCTTGCACACCATGCTGTAGCCCTGCAGTTCAAAGTACATATTGAAGTCACATCTAGGAGCAAAATGGTAAACCTGTGAACATGGTTGTACATGCAGACATCACAAAATGTGCATAGCAATGCTGCAATGTAGTACTACCAAATGTGTGCTGCAGCACACTGCCAATGTGCTGTGGTTGGACATAGGTTGTATGCACAGGCACAGTGGAAACATGTTTCTCTAGAACTGTGCTGAACATAGCTAGAACCATATAGGGTGAGTAGTGCAGAGTAGTACACGTACCTGCATTCTGTCTATATTCAGAAACGGTCATTTTAAATTTCCTTGTTAACATTATCACCATAGTAAGAGACCCTTGCTAGTATGATATAAAGCATGGGTAACATTTTGTGTGAAAATGCTTACAGATGAAAAAATCATGAAACAGAGAACTTTACATAATAACTCTTTACACTTAAGGACACAAACAGTGAAGGAAGAAGTTCCATCAGATAAAATATTCAAGAACTGTATGCAGTGAATATGGTGGATGCTAACAACAGTGAGACAGATGCCATGAACTTGTCTGAATGTGAACACAGCACATTAGCATGGCAGTGTCATGTCCAGCAGTGGTGGTAGGGCACACCATGGGCATTGGGCACCTAATGAATGCCAGGTCACAAAGAACAAGATGACCTTGGCATAGCAATGCATTGTAAGGGGGGGGGTGGCTGTAATAGCATATGCATAGGAGTGCATGGGGCCAGCAGGCAGATGCAGGAAGGAGTGTTGTGAGACCATGCACATTGCCGCAGTTTATATTTGGGGAGATGTGCAGAGCAGAACAAATGTTTGCTAATCAGTTGCATAGTGGAGATAAGGGGGCAGAGTTTATAGACAGATAACTTTAGTATCCTGTCTGACACACACACTCTCACTCTCTGACTGACATGGTTAAACTGCAAGTGTAGAGGCCTTGTCATGGGCCCTAACAGAGACAATGTCTAGAAAAGGTCATTATGTGGAAGACAGAAATGTGACTGCAGCCAGTCCACAAACCCTGCAGATGCACCATGTACAAGAGTTGTAGACAAGATCTATTGGGAGAAGATTTTCAGGGACTGGTGCAGGATGCAAATGTTCTGGGTGACTATAATAGGGCTATGCAATAGGTGTAGTAAAGTGTAAACAGTATGATACTCCATGCAAAGGGCAAGGCATAGCAAATTGCCAAGGGCATATGCATTATAGGGAGTAGACCACCTATTCAGAAACAGCTTACAGAAATGGAGGCATTTCTGGTGTCTCTCTCTGGGGAGTGGAATCTGGCAGTTGACAGAGAGGGTTAAAGCTGTAAGCTGTAGTTCCTGTGGTTCTGGGTTTGATTCCCTTAGCTCTCATTTGCATACCGTGTGACTTGTACAAGACACTGAATCATACAGTGCTTGAGGTCAAATCGGAATGCCATCCCTGCTCCACACAGAGTAACAACTTATGAATATACCAAGGGGTGGCCTGGGTGTGAGAGCTGGTCTGGCAACATCTACTCTAGCATCAATAGGAGATGCACCGGTATAGTACTGCATACTGTATGTCTGTACGGTACAGTTCACTGCATGTGTAGTGAGACTGATTCATCAAGGTCCTTCTGCATATCTGCATTATTGAACATCTGCAACAACTTGCATGTCAAGATATGTAAGTTTGTCCCCAAATGCTATGCACGTCTTCTGTGGTCTACCACTATGCATGCACAGGGTGTATAGGCATATGTGGGGCTACTGCCAAAGGTATCATCATATGTTCATGCTTTTACAGCTTCTGCTGATGGAGGGACTAACATAATGGGACAGTCCATGCCAGATGTCAGCAAGCCACCTGATGTTGATGGCAATGCACACATGACACAGTCCAATGACACAGTGGTGCTATCTGCAACACTATTGTGAGAGGACTTGCCCACACCCCCAATGTCAGAGAAACCTGTGGAGTTACAGGTTGCTTCCACAACCTTACCAGTGTATAGCAGATATACTGTAACTGTGCACCTCACTCAAGCTCTACATGAGCTCCCAGCCCACATCTAAGCTGTGCACTGGTGTTGACATTTGCGCACTCACCATAGGAGAGTGGAGGATGGTTTATGGTGGTGCTGCTGTGGTTCCATGTCTGTCCCTGATCTAGGTACAACATTTAGCATTAATCAGTGGATACACAGATGCATGATCCAGGCACAGGAAGCTGCTACTAACAGCATTATGGAGATGGATAGTGTGCTTTGTGACTTGTGTGATAATGTGCAGCTCTTGCACAAGACACAGAGTATAGGGACAGGGAGCAGACATTGCTACTCAGTTCTCGGGGTGTGAAATTTTGTCTCCATGGATGCTTCAATGAGACATGTAACTCTCTTGCAGTCTGGTTCAGCAAGCCATGCTGTCCATGGTTATTGGAGAGTCCAGATGCTAGGTGGCTAGGCAAATGCCAACCATACTCAAAAAACACAGAGTGCTACTGCTGAGAAAGCTTCACTAAAAGCCATGGCCATCAGCATTACTATTTTATTTTATTTTACATTTGTTTACTGGGTAGTACATATATCACATCTGAGTGAAGGCTGACACCCCCAGATTCAGCACTTGAGACCCCCTGTGGAGGCAGGCAGGGGCTATGGTCCTTGGATCCTTTCCACTACCTAAAATAATTTGATTGTCTCCTGAAGCTATGGGCGCACAATTCACACCATTAGCACCGAGCAGATTAAAATATAATGTGCACACAAATAACTCACTAAACAACTCACCAAATGAATCTTACCCTAAACAGCATGCAGGACATATGCACTGTTTCCATGGGCTATAGAGCTATAGGATCCACTGACATACTTCACACTGACTATCCACCAGTCAGGATGTTTGGGTCTTAGCTTCCCAGGCTCATCTCTCACTTCCCTGATGTCGACTTATGGTCTGCATTACAACAGGAACTGATCAAGGCATTTGATGAACGTGCCTTTTAAGGTTATGAGGCTGTTTACTAATGATAATGAGGTTAAAATGCAACGACTGTTAGATAAATTGGACTGTTTAACTATGAAACTTTCTTATGGTTTGTTGTTTGAAGTTAACCAGCCACAATACCGCAAAGTGCTCCTTAGGGCAGATACATCTGTTAATATTAATAAAGAAAGGAAAATTAAAAAGATTTTTAGAGACGAAAGAAAATATTAGCAACATTCTGCTTTACCCATATTAAATAATCCTTCACGATATTATCTTGATAGGTAAAACAACAATATGGAAAATTCTAATAGGAAGAAGTTTTTATACTTACAGTCCACACTGCCTCTGAGCAGATCCAGGAGATTAGCTCAACAGAATGACACAGCCAGCCGGGCAGTAGAGCATTAAAATGCACAAGCTCAACCAACAAGGGGGAAATGCGGCAGAAGGAAAGTTTGGAATTCATTTTTTTTTCGACAACTTTGATTTTGAACATATGCAAGCATTCTATGATGACTTTCTTCTGGATTTTAATTCTGATCTTAATTTTAACAAAACAGTTTTAGAAAAGATGAATATGATGTAAATGCAAACGTTACTATTCACAAGGGATTTAAGATTTTCAGTTATAGTTACCTTGTGATGGATGAAAGTTTTTTTTTTTTTTATTTATCAAGGGATTTGCTTTTGTCTTATGTACTACTACTGATATATGTGAAATTATTTTGAACTTTAAATGGATGTCAGAAAGTTAAATCTGTCTCTTTTGCATTCTTTTCTTAAGTCTAACACTAGGGAACCTCAAGGGCCTGTTTTGGGTAACAATTTAACTAGGAAGAGTACTATTAACCCACCCTTGCATCCATTGTTAACTGTCTTTGAAAAATATGAATTCAGGATATTAGGAATAATTTTTCCTAGCCTAATAAGTTTTTCAGGCACAATTTAACTAAGGAAGAACACAACCTTTTAAAAGAACTTAAAATATACATATTAGCGTTATGAAACCTGATAAATGAGGGGTTATTGTTATTATGAACATGACTGATTAGTCTTGTGAAATGCTATTGAACAATGATTCTCTAATACTATGATTTCTAAGAATGAAATTAATATAGCTTATCATAAAACTGACCTTTTTTTTGAGGACCTAGTTTATCAATGGATAATTGACCATAAGGAGATGCTTCTTTTAGTACAATACCCCATCATTCCTATTTTTTTGGCATTTCTAAAAATTCATAAAAATATTGCAGCACCTCCCTTTAGACCAATAGTTGCGGATTTCTGTCTATACACACTGAGCAGAGTGGAGGAGGGGTGTTGACTACAACTCTGATCTGAGATATATAAGTATCCTGTTTTTTTGGATTATTTATACTGATTATTGTTTATAGCAATTTATATATAACACTTTTTATTGCCTGCTGCATAGTTTGTAGTGCATTTTATTCCTATTAACTAATCTGCATGGGTAACTGATTTGTTTGCAGTTAAAAACATTCTGTAGAGTCTCTTTGCTCCTTTATCTGTTTAAAAACTTTCATTTTGTGGCTTTCTGTAGTGTTTACTGTCTAAAGAGTGTAGGCTAATAGCTTTAGTATTGGTCCCCACCTTGCCTCCCTGTATGTGTCTTGTTGTTATACTTGGTGGCTTTGCAGTTGCCCGCCCCTACTGTAAATTTGATCTGGGACACTCCTCCCAGTCTAGTCTCATTAACTCATTCTAACTAATACAGAGAGAACATCTGAGAAGGCCTTCTGTTTCTCCTTTTTCCCTTTCAAAAAAAAAAATAAAAATTGCCTGAATCTCCTTGTGTTCTGACTGTGCTTCTCAAACATTTTGGAAATATAGAGTATATTTTAAAGAATTTATTATAACTGTAATTGCCTTAATATTGCTACAACTCAAGTGCTCTAGGTTGCACTGCATCTAAATTGTTTGTGTGTTTTAGCTGCTTTTCTGTATATATAGACTTCTCTGTATATGTAGACTAACTACTTATTCTGCTGAAACTCTACAAAAATGTGCAGATAAATTTAAAACTGCATAATGAGTACAGAAAAAATAACCAGTTTGATGAGATAGGTTGCTTTAAAGAAGAATCTGTCTAACCAGCTAAATCTTTTCTAGCTATATCTAACTGAAGGAATTGCTGGTCTGTACACTATGCGAACTTTAAGCACATAACAGTCAGGGACACAAATGCAGAAAGAAGCTTACTGGTGCAGAGTGGAAAGTCCATGTCATTATCATTAATATGTGGGCAACATCCCTGAAAATAGTAAAATGTTGGCTGCCAGTTCAACAGTTTCTGAAGAGAGAGAGAGAGAAAGGATCGTCCCATTTGATGGTTTGAAGAGATGTTTTTTTATGGGTCCACAATGGGAGGCATACCACGAGCACCATTCTTTCAAACCTTTCGCCCCTATAAACCACAGTCCATGATACTATATAGAAGGTGTCCATGATGTAATATTATGAGGACACCAGTTCTGTTTTTTTTTAATTATTGGGCTTATTTTCCATTTTCTGGTTGGCAACCTCAACACATGAACAAATGGTGAAGTGAATTACAGATTCAGAGGAAGCAACTACCTGCTCAGAATAGCTACATTCCCCAAAGAGAAACACATAAACTCTTTCGGTTTAATACCTTTGGTTAAGGATAGCAAATTAGCCACATATTATTTTATACATCTGAAGAAACTTTTACATGTATTAGATGTATTTTGTATTCTCCTATGTAGAGGATACTACACACCACAGTTGATGCCCAAAGTGTTTGGTCTATGCAATTCTTCCCCTATATGCAGCATCTACTGTCTGTGCTGCTGCTCACAACTCTATTATTGTGTTAGTTTGAGGTGGAAACACTCAACCTGTTTTTGGGAGGTAGGAGGAACTCCATAAAGACACAGGAAGAACATGCAAATGCGATATAAGCATTGGCTGGAGGTCAGGATTGAATCTTGTACCTTCTGGATGACAGGTAAATACCTTAACCATTATGACAGCTTGTCTGATAACAAACTGAGCAACATATCATAACTAGCTACATGACAGTGTTAAAACTTGCTCCTACTGATTTGGTTGTGTTTACTAATGTCATAAAAATGGGGCATGGGTATTTGCCAGTGATAACTGGTGCAGCTGTTAGCGTTGTCGCTTCACAGCAAGAGGTTCTCCCATTCGATTCTTGGCTGAAGCGCCTTCTGTGTGGAGTCTGCATATCTTCCCTGTGATCGAGTGATGCTAAAGACATGCAGGTAGGTGCGAGCATGAATGGGCGTGACTTTGTTGAAGGTTGGGCATCAGGCTGGCAACTCGGCACTGTATAAATCCACTGTCAATCATAAGCGAACCAGAGTTGCGCTGTGGTGACCCCAAACCGGGAAAAGCCGAAAGTCTATAATTGTGTTGAGGACCTGGTCTACTCCAACCTATGCCATGGACCCCTGCTAAAAGTGGGAGGAGTATATGTCCCTTAATGGCCAGTGTGTACCCACCATAAAGTCCAGCAGCCCTGAATCAATAAGCTACTGGCCATCATGGGATACTTCTCTTGATTGAAAGCTAGACACAAAACCAATCAACCTGCCAAACATGAACTAAAAATTGCTACACTCAATATAGGTCCAATGACAGGTCACAGTTTGGAATGACATGATGATAAGGAGGAGACTGGACATCATTTGTATGCAGTAGACAAGATGGAAGGGCAGTGCCACAAAGCCACTTGGCTTGGGATCCAGAATCTACTACTATTCAGATGGAAAACAGACTAGAAATAGTGTAGGGATTGTGGTGAGGAAGAGGCTTCAGAAAACAATGAGGGATGCCATCAGAATTTCTGACAGATTGATGGAAATAAGACTTCAATATAAGGATAAGGCACTATTCATTATCTCAGTCTATGCCCAACGGCAGGGTTGTGATAGTGAGTAAAAGATTACACTCAGACAGCAGTTACAGAATCTACTAGGTAAGCCAGGACAATGTGAATTGGTACTGATAATGGGTGACATGAATGCACATATGGAGACAAAAAGAACAGGGTATGCTGGTCCACACAAGTGGATCAACAGGAATAAAGAAGGAGAAGGCATTCTAGATTTCTATCTGGCAAATGGCTGCAAGATCACATACAAGAGTGGCCAGCATGCATGGACTTCTTTCTAGAAAGGAAAGGGAACTGGGGTAGATTCAATGATTGTAAAGTCATTCCCAGTGAAACAGTTAGCCCACAGCATAAACCACTGGTTGCCACAATCAGCTCCAAGCAGTGGCTGGAGAAGGCTCTAAGGTCAACAGAGACTAGGCTGAAGACATGGAAATTGATTGGAGAGAAACACAAGAGTTTAATGAATTACTCAAAGCCATAGCACCCGATGAAGAAGAGGAAATAAGTGTAGTTGAAGAAAAATGGTAACACCTCAGCAAAAGGCATGTGTATGGACTTCAGAACAGATATGCGACTGAGCCAGTAATGAAGGCAAGGTACATAAGGAAAGCAGGTGGTAGAATGTAGAAGTCCAGGAAGTCATAAAAAGAAAGAAAGAAAGAATGCAAGAAAAAGTGGGAGATAGAAAAGACGGGCTAGGCTAAGAAAGAATGCTGACTGAGTAACAAAGAAGCTAAGAGAGGCATTGTAATAGCAAAGAACAAGGCATCAGTTCCACTGTACCAGCTTCTGGAAAGAGACTCAGTAGATGACACAAAGAAACTCTATTTGGCTGCAAGGCAGAGACATAAGGATAAAGAAGATCATCACACACTCTTCATAAGGGATGCCAGCAGCAACCTGCTCAGCACTCCACAGAACATCAAAGGCACATAGAAGGAGTACTTCTAGCAATTTCTGAATGAAGAAAACCTCATAGAAGCTCTACTGCCCATTATATTGCCTACAATGAAAGAAGAGGAGGAGCTCATTCTAGAAAAAGTAAGAACAGCACTAAGGAAAATTAAATCAGGGAAAGCAGCAGGCTCGTTTGAGATCACAGGAGATATGGTCAAGATGTCAGGAGATATAAGGGAGAAATGGCTCCTGAAGGTATTCATAGCAGTATGAAGAGAAAAACATATAACAAATGACTGAATAATAAGCATACTAGTGTCAAGTGTACAAGAACAAAGGGGACATCCACAACTGTGGACAGTACAGAGTTCTCATACGCCTCACACTGCATGAAATTTCTGAAGAGGGTGACTGATAAACAAATAGAGTAGTAGAAAGTAAGATGAGAGATGAGCAGTTCAGATTTAGATCAGGATGTGGCATAACTGACATGATGTTTGCAGTGAGACAGATAGTTGAGAAGAAGCTAGAGATGAGTAAAGTGTCCAAATGGGCATTCCTCGATTTAAAGAAAGTATAAGACAAGGGTCCCAGAAAGCTGATTTTAGCAGTCCTGCAGTGGCTTAAAGTCCCTTGAAACATTGGCAGAATTAGTACAAGCTATGTACAAGGACTGAATTACTCAGCTACGTACAGTGTGGTCTCACAGAGGGGTTTTCACAGTGAGTGGTTGTGAATCAGGGTTCAGCTTTGAGCTGACTCCTTTTTGTACTGGTAATGGACAAACAGGTTGGAAGCAACAGATCAACAAAGTTGCTGTATGGAGACAATATAGCATTAGAGGCAGACTGTGAGTAAGAACTTCAGCAAAGCATAGGGGAATGGAATGCAAACCTGAAGGCATATAGGATGAAACTGAATACAGATAAGACAGTTGTAATGTCAGCAAATGGGGGAGCCAGACGAAGCTGAGAAGAGATAGAAGGGAAAGCAGTGGAACAGGTTAACAGCTTCAAGTATCTAGGAGGGAAGTCTGAATGAGGAAGTCAAATCTAGAATCAGAGGGGCTACAGCCAACTAACACAGAGTATCAGGGGTAGCATATGACAGAAGAATGCCAAAGAGGCTGAAAAGTAAGGCATAAAAAACAGAGGTACGACCAGTACTACTATATGGTACAGAAACCTGGTCAGCAAAGGCAGAGCAGTTGAAGAAGCTGAAGGTGGCAGAGGTGAAGTAGGTGAGAAGGGTAGTAGGATGCACACTGTGGGACAGACAAACAAATGAGGGCATCAGAGAAAAAGCCAAGGTAGCTTCAATTGTAGAGGATCTCAGAAAGAACAGTAATGGTGATTTGGGCACATGTGCAGAAAATCAGAAGACTAGATGTTGAAGAAGATTTGGGTAGGTCGGATGATGGCAAGAGGAAACAAGGGTGTCCTGAAAAGAGATGGATGGATTGTGTGATAGAAGACATGCAAAAGTCTGGCATGACTATCAAAGAAGATAGGAGAGTGGCAATGAATCAACCAAGATGGTGAAAGTTGAAACAACTGCCTGACCCCATGTAGGAAATGGGAAAAAGGGGGTTGATGATGATGATGATGATGGTGGACTTACCAGAGGAACACAATAGTGGGCACAACTGCAGCCCTTATACAGTTTTTGTATTTATTGTACAGAAAAAACAAGTACAAGTCTTTTACATATTTTTCAGTTACACATGCACAGTGCACATTCTACAGCACTACAAATAATTACAGATTTGTTACAGTCTAACCAAGAAAAAGTGACATATTTATGCACAAACATCCTACCCTCACCAGGTTGCTTATGAACCATTCCATATTATTTTCCCTTTACTATCCTCTTTTGGCACATGTAGCACTATGACTGCTCATGGCCATTGTTCAGGCCATGGACAATGATGCCATGCAGGCTCCTGATATGGGGCACCCATCTGGGTGCATGCATATAATCTCATAGTTGCACACCTTCTCTGCCATGGACCTTGTCAAAACCACTACTGCAAGCCACCACACTAGTCTTTAGCATTGGTAATGACACAGCAACTCAACTCCAACACTCATGGTTGTGATCTCTGACTCTTCACAACTTTCTTCTAGAGTGAGTGGCTACTGTATTCACCTCCCAGAACCATATTCCATATTATAGTGTTGCTGTCACCTGTCACCGTGCCCTTTCCAACCTATAGAAGTGATGATGATTGCTCCCTTCCCACACACTAACCTGCATAGATAGGGTTATGTTTGATGGACAGCATAGCCATTTAATGCACTGCCTTGAATAGCCTTCATAATGATCTTAAATGCATAATTTTGTTCTTTGTTGTCTGCATCACAGCACATAGTTGCGGATTAAATACCATTTTTCACGGTGCCACAAAGTATTGAACCTGATTCTGTCTCACATGTGAAGCCACTGCTTCCTGTTCTTGCCCAGACTCTACTCCCTGATATTCCATTGCTGGTCCTACTGCATGATCCTAGCCAGCCCTGCTGAGATGTTTCCCTGCTGCACTAGGTTTCCATGCAGTGCCATATTATGCAACATGGCAGAGACTACAGTGATTTTGCTGCATGCCTCTGGTGCATATTGTCATGCCCCACCTGATGTGCTGAGACAGCAAAAGCATCTTTTCAGTTGTTCAGATACACACTTCATAATAATCCATGTTTTTCTATAGGATATGATGTGTACCATATCTATCTTGGTCTGGGATTTGTAGATAGAAGTTGTGATTATGGCTTTAAGGCATATCCAGCCTTGTCTGTGTGATGCCCATGCCCTGGCCCAGCAATCAAGGAGCCACAATCCTCACCATTAACAACAGACAGGGCTTCTCATATGAGAGGAAAGGATAACAAATACACACAGTAAAGTACAATTTCTTAAGTGCACAAAGAGATCACAATCAGTCTGGGGCTGGTTGCTCCCTTGCTCCCCAGGTCCCCAATAAGACTCCCCACTGACACAGCTATAGGGTCCAGATCTCAGCTTAGCTGGCAAGCTAACCTCTAGTACCCTCGCTGTCCAACCAGTTCTTCATGTCCCTGCCCAAGTAGCTGACAAACACACACTTTGAGATAAGTATTTATACAACTTCACAGACACTCCTGGGAAAGGCTGACACAGATTCTTCAGCTGTGCCCCTTTACCCAGACTATACGGTAGTAATTACTGCCACCACCAGCTAATAATTATCAGCTACCCAAAGCCCTTAAAAGGATGTCCAATTATTACTGTGCATCATTATTATCCAATAGTAGTGTGACTAATCAGTCAAGGCTTATAAGAGTGGCCTTGTGCAATAAACTCTCTAAATATGCAATGTACTCTAGAGCTTACTTATCTCTACACAAACCAGCCACAGGTAAAATGTTTGAAAATATTTAATAATAAATAATTAAAACACCAGACAATACTACTACACCACAGTGCTATTCAGGAGTTCAGAGATCACACAGAAACTTAAAATAATTCTGTAGTACAGTTCTGACACAACAGAAAAACACTTAGTCTAATCTTTATAGTCCTAGCTATTTCTACAAGAAAACATACTTCTAGGATAACTTACTTAAGACAACAGGCAGTGCTGAGGTTGGATATCAAGATAAAAATGCTCAATAATATCTGGTTCTCACTCTTTAAATTGAAACTGCAGTTCTGCTAAACATTACATCATCTTTTACACCTTCCTGGTTCTCACACCACACTGAAACTGTCTTTACATTATTTTACACTTAGAGCAATAAAGGACATTCCACATGGAAATTCTGGTCATTAACTTTAGCCTTAAAACAGTAGGCAGGATGCTTACTCCAGACTCATCGACTCCAAACTCTAACTTTGAAGGACATACAAAACATAATTTTAATTTCAAAGAACATTTGAAATGTTTGGCTTAGTTTTCCTTACAGCAGATGGCAATGTTGCTACAGTCTTGAAGTTCACATTTTACAGTGTTTTCTTTCATTTAAGACACAAGCCTGTATTTTACATTTATATTTACAAATGCCAGAATTATGTATCAAATTCTATTTCACTAGGTTGGCAGCCTTCACCCCTTCTCTACCAGTCTTCACATCAGTCCCCCCGGAGAACTCAAGCTAGTTTTTCAAGTGACTCTTGATAAACGCTGCTTGAGAGGGTTAGGTCTGTCTGAGTGTACCTCACCCCATTCCCTGTCTTGACAGCCCATCTGCATTGGCATTGCTACTCCCACTGTGGTGCTGCACTGACATATCATATGCTTGTAACCCCAGGCTCCATCTTAGCAACTTGGCATTTTGCTGACTGGCTCTGTTTAACCATGTTAGAGGGTTGTGATCTGTCATAACAGTGAATTTTCTTCCATACAGATAAGGCTGAAGTTTCTGCAATGCCCACACTATGGCTAGACATTTCTTTTCTACAGCTGCATAGCATTCCTCCCTGGGTTGGAGCCTATGACTGAGATAAACAACTGGGTGCTCTTCCCCATCTGAAGAAATCTGGCTAAGTACAGCCCCCACCCCATGGTTTGAAGCATCTACCTGCACAACAAAGTATTTGCTGTAATCTGGACTGGCTAACACAGGGGGTCCTCCCTTCTTTAAGCTTCTGGAATGCCTGCTCACATGCTGAGGTCCACACTACCTTATCTGGCCTGTTCTTACTTGTCAGGTCTGTGAGGGGAGCAGCTATGGTACTATAACTGAGGATGAACTTTCTTTAGTACCCAGCTGTCCCTAAAAATGCTCTCACCAGCTTTTTGGTAACAGGTGCAGGCCATGCCTGAATAGCTTCCACTTTAGCAGGTTCTGGCCTTATCTTACCACTCCCACTATATGTCCTAGGTACAAGACCTCTGCCATACCCACCTGACATTTGCTCAGCTTAATGGTCAACCCTGCCCTCTGTAGTCTGTCCAGCACCTCCCTGACATGCTGAAGGTTCTCTGGCCAGGAATGGCTATATATGGCAATATCATCCAGGTAAACAAGGGCAAACCCTCTTGCTCCTGCTAGGATATTATCTACCAGCCTCTGGAAAGTTGCTGGGGCATTCATCATTCCAAAGGGCAACTTTGTGAACTCGTACAAGCCAAGAGGAGTCACAAAGGCTGACTTCTCTCGAGCACTGGGAGTCAAGGGCATCTGCCAATAACCCTTGGTAAGATCAGTGGTTGTATAATACTTAGCCCCACCCAGCTGCTCTAGGGCCTCACCTGTCCTAGGCATGGGGTAAGCATCTGACTCTGTGTGACTATTTAATTTCCTGTAGTCCACACAGAACCTGGTGCTGCCATCCTTCTTTGGCAACAGCACTACTGGGGAGGCCCAGGGACTGTTGGACACTTGAATCACCCCTAGTTCCAACATCTCCTGTACCTCCTCCCTCAGAGTCTGTTTGACTTTCTCAGGTACCCTATAAGGGGCCTGCCTAATAGGCCTTTGGGGTCCTGTATCCACCTGGTGCTGCTCCAGGTGGGTGCACCCTGGTTTCCCAGTGAACATGTCCACAAATTCCTGCAACACTGCTCAGATTTCTCGAACCTGGGTAGGAGATAGCTGCTGGGACATTGCTACCCCTTTCACTGAGGTGTCAGCCCGAGCCTCACTGAAGAGCTCAGTCCCCAGATCTCCCTCAGACTCCTCATGAAATCCACTGCAAATGCTCAGCACAAGGGCCTCCCTATCATGGTAAGGTTTCATCATGTTAACATGATACAATCTGTGCCCCTGCTGTCTGCCTAGCACTTCCACCATGTAATTAACATCACTTACCTTTCTTACCACCTGGTAGGGTCCCTCCCAAGTTGCTTGCAGCTTGTTGTGTCTGATAGGAATGAGAACCATTACCTGCTGTCCCACAGCATACTCTCTAGCTTGAGCATTCCTGTCATACCACACCTTTTTCTGTTGTTGGGCTTCTGCCAGGTTCTCCTGGGACAAACCCATGAGTTCCCTAAGCCTTGTCCTAAGGTTTAGGACATATGCCACAACAAACTCCTTGTGAGACTAACACTCACCTTCCCACTCTTTTCGAATTAAATCTAGAGGTCCCCTCACCCTATGCCCATACAGCAACTCAAAGGATGAAAAACCTGTGGATTCCTGGGGAACCTCTCTGTAAGCAAATAACAAATGGGGCAAATATTTGTCCCACTCCCTCTTAAACTGATCTGCAAATGCCTGTAGCATGGACTTGATTGTAGAGTTTAACCTCTCAACAAACCATTAGTCTGGGGATGGTAGGGGGTGGTCTTCATGTGCTTCAACCCACAGGGCTTCCACAGACAAGACAGCAGGTCTGACATGAAATCAGCACCTCTGTCAGACAGTATTTCTTTTGGGAAACCCACTCTGCTGAAAATCTCTACCAAAGCATTTGTCACCTTCTCTGCCTCAATGGAAGACAAAGCCACCGCCTCTGGGTATCGTGTAGCATAATCCACTACCATTAGGATATACCTTTTCCCTGTGGAACTTGGGGTACTCAGAGGACCAACAATATCCATAGCTACCCTCTGAAATGGCTCCTCAGTCACAGGCAAAGGCATCAAAGGAGCTCCCACCTTGTCTCCTGCCTTGCCTACCTTTTGGCACTGTTCACAGGTCCTGCAGTACCCTGTTACATCTCTGGAAATTCCAGGCCAATAGAATTTCTGCACAATACGCCTCTTTGTACGTTTTATGCCCATATGACCTGCAAAGGGAATATCATTGGCTATGGCTAGAAGTGCCAGATGGTAGGCTCTAGGCACTACCAACTGCTATACTCTCTCATCTTCCAGCCCTCCCTCAGGGGTCCACTCTCTGTATAGTAATCCTTTGTCTCAGTATACAGATTCCCCCTTCCCTTAAGAATCAGGTGCCTCCCTAGCTACCTGCCTCAGGCCTTGCATTGTAGGGTCTGAGAACTGAGCCTATCTCAACTCTCTCCTTGTAACCCTTCCCAGCTCCCCTTCCACAGGAAGTCTGGCATCCTCTGACAGTGGTGCATCACTGTCAGCCTGGGTACTACTACTCACCTCTACCTTTGCATTCACTCTATCTAAGGGACCATCAGTACCCACAAGCAGCTGTGGCTCACCTTCAGTCTCACTGCTACAGCATAGCTCCCTTTCTGAAGTAACCACATCACCAGTCCTGGCTGCAAGTATGCAGTCTGTCTGGGTCTTCCCCAGGCTACCAGACCCACATGCTTGTCTCCAAGCCTGACTGCATGTAACTGCACAAACACAGGGTATTGCACTATCAAATCCATTCCCTATCAGGACATCTGCAGGTATATCCTCAAACACTTACCTACTTGCTCTCTTCCTTTCCCCCCTCCCAGTCAAGGTGAACCCTAGCCAAAGGTATTTGGAATGGTATCCCACCTAAAGCCCTGACTGGAGTAGACTGCCCAGGCAAGTAGTGCTCCTCTGTAACCATTGCAGGGTTTACAATGGTTATATCAGAGGCTGTGTCTCTCTTGGCAATGGCCTCTTTGCCATTCACTACAATAGGATATAGCCTCTGGTGGTAGCTTGGTGCCCTTGTTGTCCCAAGACAACCTACTATTGGCATTTTGTCTTTCCCACTTACTGGCTCCCTCACCTTTGGTTCCCCACCTTGCCTCTGTGGACACCTGTATGCCACATGGCCCCACTGGTTGCATTCAAAACATTTAACCCTAGCTCCTGGATGTGCACCTGGAATAGTGGCTTCCCCTGCTACTGACAGATTCTGTTGTGGCAGTCTGTGCTGCCCACCATGGGTTTCTTTAGACCCATGAGCAGCACTGGGGGTCCCCTTTCTGTGCAGTGCTGCCCTGTTGGCCAGGTATAGGTCTCCCTTCTTCCCCAACTCATCTGAAGTAGCACATTGTCTATCAGCTAACCAGATCCTCATGTCCTCAGGCAAAGTGCTAAATGCTTGGTCCCTCACCAAAAGGTCTGCCAGCCCTTCAAAAGTGGTGACCTGACATCCACTCACTCAGCTATGAAAATAAGTGCTCAGTTCAGCAACATATTCAAACACACTTTCATCTGCCTTGTGTCTATGCTCACAAAACATTTTCCTACACATTTCAGGTGTTAGCTTAAAACATTCTAAAAGACATTTTTTACAGCAGTATAATCAAAACAGACAGAGGCAGGCATTTTAGATAAAAAAGTTACATCTTTCCCATGGAGTAAGGGGGTCAGGAACCGTACCCAGAACCTTTGGTCAACACCATACTGTTTGCATACCCTCTCAAACATATGAACGAAACTATCAAAATTATCCCCCTCTTTAAATTGTGGAAGAAATTTACTGACCTGTTGTGTTTCTGGGGTCCAGTTACTCCCTTCCCCATTACCTTCATGACTCTGGTGAAGAGTCAGCATTTCTCTCTCATGCCTCCTCTGATGCTCCTTTTCTTTGGCTTCTATCTCCAATTGCCTGGCTTCCAACTCAAGTCTCTTTAGCTCCAGCTGGATTTGTAAGTCCACTGCAGAAAGGTTGAGCTGTCCATTCTCCGAGGATATTGTATCTCCACTGCCAGTCTGATTGTCCTTTGCAGAAAGGTTGAGCTGTCCATTCTCCGAGGATATTGTAGCTCCACTGCCAGTCTGATTGTCCTCCTGGATGCTGTTTTCTGATGCAGCTGTAACCAAGGCTGCAATCAGGTCTGCCTTCATCAGGTTTCCATGCACCAGTGCCCTAGCCTGGCACATCTCCACCAGCTGGCTCCTTGTCAGCTTTCCATACTCCTCTGCTGGCATGCTGCGTGCTCACCCTGACTAACTAAGCTAACAAAAGAAATAAAACAATTGTGATCTGAACTCTGAGTATTCACTGTGTGGCTGATTTAGAGTACAAAACACCTTCATAGATCACTGTACATAAGCTACAGGATTCACTCTACCCACACCACTACAAGCCAATTAGTATTTGCCAACTAATTAATATGTGATGTGGATATCCACCGCCACCACAAATGTGAAGCAGATCCTACCACTGCAAACCATAATGTGATGCCTGTGCCCTGGCCCAGAAATCAAGCCTTAATCCTCACCACTAACACCAGAGAGGGCGTCTCATATGAAAGGAAAGGATAACAAATACACACAGTAAAGTGCAATTTCCCTTAAGTGCACACAGAGATCACAGTCAGTCTGGGCCTGGTTGCTTCCTTGCACCACAGGTCTCCAATAAGACTCCGCACTGGCACAGCTATAGGGTCCAGATCACAGCCTAGCTGGCAAGCTAACCTCCAGTACCCTCTTTGTCCAACCACTGCTTTGTGTCCCTGCCTAAGTAGCTGACAAACACACACTTTGAGATAAGAATTTATACAACTTCACAGACACTCCTGGGAAAGGCTGACACAGATTCTCCAGCTGTGCCCCTTTATCCAAACTATACGGTAGTAATTACTGCCACCACCAGCTAATAATTATCAGCTGCCCAAAGGCCCTTAAAAGGGTGTCCAATTATTACTGTGCAATATTATTATCCATTAGTAGTGTGACTAATCAGTCAAGGCTTATTAGAGTGGCCTTATACAATAAACTCTATAAATATGTAATGTACTCTAGAGCTTACTTATCTCTACACAAACCAGCCACAAGTAAAATGTTTTAAAATATTTAATAATAAATAATTAAAACACAAGACAATACCACTACACCACAGTACTATTCAGGAGTTCAGAGATCACACAGAAACTTAAAATAATTCCCCAGTACAGTTCTGACATAACTGAAAAACACTCAGTCTAATCATTATAGTCCTAGCTATTTCTACAGGAAAACATACTTTTAAGATAACTTACTTAAGAAAGAAGGCAGTGCTGAGGTTAGATATCAAGACAAAAATGCTCAATAATCTCTGGTTCTCACTGTTTAAATTGAAACTGCAGTTCTGCTAAACATTACATCATCTTTTATACCTTCCTGGTTCCCAGGCCACACCAAAACTGTCTTTGCATTCTTTTACACTTAGAGCAATAAAGGACATTCCATATGTAAATTCTGGTCATTAACTTTAGCCTTAAAACAATAGGCAGGATGCTTACTCCAGACTCATCAACTCCAAACTTTAACTTCAAAGGACATAATTTTAATTTCAAAGAACATTTGAAATGCTTGGCTTAGTTTTCATTACAGCAGATGGTAATGTTGCTACAATCTTGAAGTTCACATTTTACAGTGTTTTCTTTCATTTAAGACACAAGCCTGTATTTTACATTTATATTTACAAATGCCAAAATTATGTATCAAATTCTATTTGACTAGGCTGGCAGCCTTCACCCCTTCGATAACAGTCTTCACAGTCTGCACCATCAAAAATCACATTATTATATATATGCCCTGCTTCCTGCTTGCACAATAACTGCATATAGTATCCTGCGTATCCCAGCTATTTCTGTACCTACTGAGCAGGTGAAGCTTTGGGACATCCCCTCACAGGAACTGTTGGTATAGGTCAGATGTATGCCAAATGTGTGAAACATGGGGACTACCTGGGTGATGCACACAACACATGGCATTTAAGGAAGTGAAAGCCCTTCATGTTGCTGTATCACAGTTTCTATGGACCAGGTGGAATTTTGTTAACAACTGTGTGTAATCATAGGCTTCAAATACCTCAAGGGAAATAGGATATGCTTAAAAAACTTACTTAGTTGTTGTTTTCTCCATTGCTTTCTTGGGGAACAAGATATGATGTACCGCATGCTGCATCATGATATTAAAGAGGTGTTTTAGGATACACAAAGATGACACACCTACAAACTTCCTAACATGTCCTCTGCAGATTGCTAGAGGTTCCCTGTAGCTAAGATTATTAATGCTATACATAGCTTTGTGTCCACCAGGGTGGACATAGGTTGATAGGTTCATAGGCAGGTACTAGGCTATCTGCCCGAAGGCATTTATAAGCCTAGCCAGAATGTGTTGGCTTTCGCCACCCCCTTAGATTAGTTCCCTGTGCCTCTGTCCAGCAGAGCCACTGAAGTGATCCCCGGGGTAAACTTTCTGTTTCCCATCTACTCATCAAGCTTTCTCTTGAAGAGAGTGTTAGCGAGGAGCTCTGACTAATGTAGATTGGAATCTTGTTCCAAAGCATGGTAAGTCTCTGGGACAGGAATCTATCCCTCCAGCACGTCCTATTTATTGTTGTGGTGAGGTTTAGATCCCTAGAGCATGTGGCTTGAGGGGATAAGGTTTTCTTTAGGTGGAGCATGTCCATCAATTCTGGGTTGGACATGGTTTTCTATGTCAGGCAGAGATCACCTCTGAGTAGGCGGTATGCAACCGAGTACAGCTGGAGTTTCTTCGGTCGAGATGCATAGGGCATCTGTTTGAGGCCAGTGTTCCTCTTGGTGAGGTACTTCTGTGTTTTTTCCAGCTGTTGCAGGTGTCTTGTAAGGTACAACCCAAGTGGGGCATTGTACTCTATGATGGGTCTGATGAGTGATGCATAGAGAGGCCCAATGACTTCTTTTGATCTGGATGCAAACCCTTTTGTGATTAGGTGGGCCACATAGAAGGATTTTCTAACCACTCTGGCAATGTGATCATCAAAGGAGAGATTACTATCTACTTGGGTCCCCAGATCCCTTATTACGTCTTCCGTATTTAGGGGACTACCACCTATGTGGTAGTTTGTGGGTATTTTGTTTCTTCCAAAGGGGATGACTATGCACTTTTTGGCATTTAGCTTGAGGCCATGATTTTGACACCAGGTATCCGTCTCAATGAGACCCTTTTGGAGGATGTCTGTGTCAGCTGGAGAGTCAGTTATAGCCCCTAGTTTGCAGTCCTCTGTGAACTTGATCAGCCATAGTCCTCCTGTGCTTGCCTGCACCTCTGAGAAGTATATTCCGAACAGGAGGGGTCCTAGGACTGAGACTTGGGAAATGCCATTTGTAACTGGTTTAGAGTCAGACCTAGCTCTAGCAACTCTCACCATGTGGGTTCTGTCTGTGAGCTAGTTGGCAACCCATCTTGTGATGTAGGGGTTTATGTTCAGGCTGGTGAGCTTGTCTATAATACCAGAATGGGGAATGGTGTCGAAGGCCTTTGCAAGGTCTAGGTAGGCTGTGTGTGCCACCTTTCCCTCGTCTATAGCCTTGGTAACTGTCTCAAAGAAGTCCACCAGGTTTAGGAGGCATGATCTGCCCTTAACAAAGCCGAACTGGGTAGGGTCCAGTGTTTTGAGGTTCCCAATGTCTCTGTTAATGAGTTCCATGATGATGTGCTCCATAGCCTTGCAGACTAAGGTAGTCAGGCTTATAGGGCGATAGTTCCAGGGGTCTGTTGTGACTCCACCTTTGCGGTGTGGAATAACCATTGCTGTGCGCCACTCTATGGGTATGTAGCCTGTGAAGAGGCTGAGTTTGAACAGTGTGTTTAGGTGAGTGGTTAGTTCATCTTTGAACTCATGTAGGACGCAGCCTGGTATACAGTCCAGTCCCACTGATGCTGTGTTTTTGGCTTGGGAGATGGCTGTTTTAACCTGAGTTTCTGTGATTTCAGGGGCTCTTCATTCTTCTGGTATGGTTATGGGCCCTTTTGGGGGTGAGAGGGGGGGGTGAAGTTTGTCATAAACATTCACCTTTATTGCAGCTGTGGATAATGCATTTCAGCTAGGTCATGTATGATTTCACTGTCCACATAACAGTGACCCACTATCTGCTGGTCCATGAGATGATGGTATGTAAAGTGTCAACTGTACCTTCTGTTGTGATGATGACATCTGCCACATACAATTCTGTGGACAGAGACTCCTGCTATAGCTAATGCATGCTGTTCTGCCATAGCTGCTGCTAGCCCTAGCATTTCCATTTTCCTATACACCAAAAATCCCCTGGTGTTCAGAATATATTTGCATTACAGTGCAGTATGCCTGCCTGTTTATGTTTCTGTTTTGCTCTGCTTTGTTTGATGTTTACATTTGCATAATCTGTGCGCTGCATTTGCATGTGATGCTTCATTTCCATATCACTATGTAGCCAGTTGCATGTGTTGCCTACTATGCTGTTTTTCCTTTTACATGGGCATGTATCTGTGTCGTAGCACTCCCTGTTTGGGCTAATTTGCACAGTGCAGTGTGCTAAATGTCTATGAAATATGAAACCTTGCCTCTATTTCTGTGTGACTGAAGGGAAAAATACATTTTCTAGTGTGGATATGGTAAATGAAGAATGCCCTTAATTTAAAAAGCAAAGGCAGCAAAGAATAATCAGTGTATTTGAAATATCAACTTTGCACATTTAAAGTGTTTTAGATGTACCATTTTTAGTCTAGTAAATACATCATGATTAAAATGGATTTCATTGATATGTATAAAAGATTGAATATTTGTGTTGTTTCTTTTACTTTATCATCAGTATACAAACATTTTAAAACCCGTTTTTCACATGGCCTGTAGCGTAACTACCCATACATTATTTTCTAGTGTTTTTTCCTTTTTGCAGATTTATTCTGTTATTATTGTTTATACTGTTATTTCTCTGATTGTTTATATATCTTTGTTTCCTACAGTAAAACCATTTGTTATCTCTTGCATTTTATAATTGTCCTGTGTCTTTTAAAATTAGTCATATTTAGAAACAGGCCTCATCTCAATCTTCCATCTAAGTAGCAAACAATTTAATAAGCAAACAATCATGTACAATTGATAACTGGTTTACTTATTATTTGAGTACACTACTCACATTAAGCATTTGTGCATCATATGTTGCCATTTTCAGGAAATTCAAAAATGAATGAGCATAGCTTTTCCCTGAGTACTCATGCACCATTCATGCATTATAGCTGAATATTTAACTCACAGCTGCTTCTCCATTACAAGAACTTAAGATTAAGTTATCAAAACATATATATATATATATATATATATATATATATATATATATATATATATATATATATATATATATATATATATATGAAGCTCGTACCAAAGAAAAGAAGAGTTCTGGAGTAACCACCTGGGAATCTTTAAAAGCCGTGCCAAAGATCCAGGTTCATGTTTGAATATTTGAATTATTGCTTCAAAAGGCTGCATTTTGATACATTGCCTCTTGCTTTCATGCTGTAAATATTAATAACTCATCTGCCCTGTTTCATCTTGTGGCAGGCAGGAACTGCAAGTGCAAAGACTTCAAAGCATTTTTCATTTAGAAAGACGTGACAGTCTTTTGGCCATGTCTTTGCAATCAGGATGGTATACTTCTAAAGGAAGGTGTCACATTTTCAACACCAACACACAACGAATGATTCTGCAGTACGTCAGTAAGTCTGAATAAGTTCCAAAATTGAAATCTGTAAGCAATGAATCTGAAGTGTTTTGGAAAAAAAAATGATAGAATATACGCATATATATTAATTCCATATATAACACAGAAAGTATTTCTGCATGTTAAGAGTTCTGCAATGTTTCTTGTTTATTTGCATTTTTTTTTACTTTAGAAGACTTGGAAGGAATTAGTATGAAGATTATTGTAGATAGCATATCTATCTATATCATTGTAGAAGACAGGAATTCCTTAGCTGATAGGTAGCTAGCTAATAATCTGATGGTACGGTCATGACTTTTGTCAACTTCTGCTCATGGCCAAAAGTTTGGAAAAAACCACAGAGCCTGCTATATGGGTAACTGAGCTCTGAGACGAGTGTTCCAAGGCAGCCTTGGTTGTGTGAAATGACTATATAGCCCAATTTATGTTAACTTTTGCAGTGTGATATGATTTGTGAGGTCCAAAGGGAGACAAGTCCTGCTCTGACCACATAACACTTGCTGATACTTAGTTTAGAGCTTTTTTGAAGAAATGAGCGAATATTCAGCTTCAATGATCATTTAATGCAATGAATACATAAATTCATAGCGCAGTGAAGGAAATTCTAAGCAGGAGCTGAAAATGACAACTATCAGCATTAAACTGCCAAATGAAAATGCTATGCTTGAGTTAAGGCAATGCAGATTTCCAAGTCATAAACTTTCAGTTCAATCGTTCAGAGCAGACTCACAATTTCATTGTATCTTGTTTTGAAAATATTTTATTTATATTGATAACATAATGATATAACAAGATATACAAATCACTTTCTAGAACCACATCAGTTACACATACTATATTTTCCTTGTTTTAGTACATAATCCTTTGCGGTTGTTATTACAAACATTCATCTTGATACTATATTCTTATTTTAGTATTGATAAAGTACACATTTTCTCTTGCACATATTTCCTCATTTGAATATCATCCTTCATATATACTCTGAGATTCAGACAGATTCTTACTGCAAGTGCTATCCGGCTAATGCAGGTTGGTCAAATAGCACAAAGATGAGAATCTCTGAAAAGATTATACAAAAACTGAGAAACTAGAAGCTCTGTTTTATGGATATGGATAGCAAGACACAAGCAGTGAAAATGTTTTTAGTCTCTTTTATAACAGGTCAGGCATATTTTTATCAATCAGAGAAGAAGTTGCAGATAGCAATTAATAAAGAGTTGAAGGATTTTATTTAGGAGGGGAAGAGGGCAAGAGTCTACGGGGATAAGTTGATTCTTCCAATGGACTAAGGTGGTTTAGGATTACCTGATCTGAAGAGGTATTTTAGATCTGCAGTTGTGGCTCATATATATAATGCAAGCAGAAAGTTATAACTCAAAGTGGATTAGGGATGATGATAAAGCAATTGGGGAGTTCATGACATAAGCACAGACTGGGATTTTGGATGGAGATTCTTGAGGAGAATAAAAATAATCATACAAAATATTATATTCATAAAGTAGCAGAAAGTATTTTATCAACTAAGTCAACACAGGAATGGAGAAAGAAGATTCTGCCAGTAGGGATGCCTGCAATTAGGGATACAGAGAATAGAAAAGAGGGGGCTAGAATTTACTGAATGAAACTGTCAAAGGAGCCAAGGTATTGGGAGCAAATAGTTAGAGAAGGAAAGGTAATAGAATGGGTAGTGGCAAGAATTCACTTGGACTGCAGGTTAGATATTTCCTTCCCTATCAAGGATTGATATCAGAGTAAAGGCAGAGAGAAAGGAATCGGGGGGGGGGGGTCATAAATGACGGAACAGTACTGGTAGAGTTTTTAATAGAATCTAGAACAGACGCTGATGTTAAAAAAGGAAATAAATAAATTCTTGGCCTCTTCCCATTCTATTACCTTTCCCTTTCTAGTTATTTGCTCCCAGTACCTTGGTTCCCTTGCCAGTTTTCTCCTATAAATTCTGGCCCCCTCTTGCCTTTTTTCTGTATCTCTGACCACAGTCATTCCTATCGGCAAAATCTCTTTTCTCCATTCTCATGCTGGTTTGATTCTTAGACTACTCCCTGCTATTTTATGAATATAATACTCTGTATGATTTTTGTTGTTCTCCTTAAGAGTCTGCATCCAAAATCCCAATCTCTTCTTATTTCTTGAGCTTCTCCCTGTATTAGCATCATTCCGTTCCACTTTGTTTTCTGCTTGTGCTATGTACAAAAGCCTTAATTGTGTTGCTATAAAACACCCCCTCAAATTGGCTCATCCTAGTCTGCCTTGTTCTATTGGAAGAATCAACTTATCCCACTTGACCCTTGCTGTCTTCCCTTACCAGATAAAATCCTTCAACTCTTTTTTAATTGCTATCCACAGCTTCTCCTCTGGTTGATAAAAACATGCCTGACCTTTGTATAACACTTAAGGGAATAAAAACATTTTAATTGCTTGTATCTTAGTATCCGTATCCATATAACAAAACTTCCAGTTTCTCAGTTTTTGTACTATCTTCTGTTTAATGTCTTCCCACATATCCTTACTGCCACAGCAGCATCATTTCTAATCCATACTCCTAAATACTTAATTTTATCATGTCTCCATAAATATGGATATTGTTGGACCAATTCATGTGTGGGTACATAATTTACCACTATTGCCTTTGTTTAGGTTCATTAATTTTGTATCCATAGAAGATATGAAACTGTCTTAAAATGTTCCACAACACTGTAACGTCCTTTTCTGGTTTTGTCATGTATAAAATAATATCATCTGCAAATAGAGCCGGCTTTTCCTGAATACCATAACTCTGCACATTACCTTACAAAAAGCTCTTTTTCTAGCAGTATCACTGTTAAGGTAAAGTATTTTGAGTACTGTTACATTTTATTATATTTTTTTACTGACCAGAAAAGGAAAGCATTTGCTTGATTTCCTCAATCAGTGTAGGTTTAAAGTTTTTTATTCTGAAATGTGTTGATTTTGGTAGTTATTCTTCTATGTTTTGTCCATCAGTGTCGATAAATGTTGAAATTAATAGATATTTTATATGTATGTATGTATATATATATATATATATATATATATATATATATATATATATCATTATATTGAAAACACACACACACACACACACACACACACATGCACATGTACACGTGGTTGACACAGAGAACATCACCTTCAGATGGTTGAACTCATAGTATGTCTAATACAAAATAAAGAGAATCATATTTGGTTGAAATCAGCAAAGTGGGGTATGAAACCAGAAAATAACACCAAGTAAAGTCAGACAGTGAATGTCCAAAAACAATGGAGGTAGTCCACACAGGTGCAGGTAGTGAAAGCAACATGCAAGTGCAGAAATCCCAAGGTAAATAATCTGCTGCACTACAATAAGAAATAACATGGCACAGGGTCGCCTCACAGTTAGAAGTTGCCCGTTCGATTCTCAGTTAGAGCGTCTTCTGTGTGGCGAAATGCATGAATGGGCGTTCCTTCGTTGAAGATTGTGCGTTAGGCCCGGCAAGCCAGCACGTAAAAATCTACTGCCAATCATTAGCGGACCGGAGTTCTGCTGTGGCGACCCCTCACCGGGAAAAGCCGAAAGACATAAGGGTGTTCAAAGTGCCAAAACAAAGTGCGTGGGAAGGAAGTATAAAGCTTAAAATATATATTGTGCAAATTTCAATAGGATAGTGTCACAATGGATATTGCAATCCAGAGCATATTCAGAGGATCAAATTAAATGCAGTGGCACATAAGAAGAGAATATTGCAGTACAAAAATAATAAAAATAGGCATGAAACCAGACTTTGTCTCTAAATAAACCATAAACCTGATTTCCCCCACTTCATATTGCAATTCCTGTTTGTATTAGACAAACTTACCTTTAATTTCTCTGCATTCTGTCTAAAATGTCTCTAAATATTACATTATTATCATATACAGTAACTTGTAACAATTCTTAACCAATATTTTTATAATATGTCTAATTTGTTATATTTATTTGAACTGCCGAAGCTTTTCCTTTTTTTGAATATTGTAAAATTGTTGTTCTTTAAATGTTTTGTAATAATTTGGAGCTTTTCTCCCTGGGTCTCCACTGAAAATGGGCTTCTACCCAGTCATAGTTTCCCAGTAATCAAATATCAATAAATAAAATAAATAAATACCTGAGGAAGGGTATGTTTGTGTTTTACATTAAGCTCTTTGAATGCTAGCATTCCTAAGGAATTATTGACCAAACCTTTGCTGTAGCACCTGTTTACCCACAATATCATGAAGGTAGTACCTCAGCAGTCACTGTGTATGTGGACAGCATAACCTCATCTACAACTAAGTTGTGTATAGCGATAGAGTGGATTACAAACAGAAATCTGCAGAAGCGGTATTCTCTCCACCCCAGCAGGATCTGACATGGTGGATCTTGTATGTGGTAGATCTGACGTGATGGATCTGGTATGTAGTGGATCTGACGTGTGGTGGAACTGACGTGGTGGATCTGGTATGTGGTGGTTTGACATGTGGTGGACCTGATATGTGCTGGTCTACAGAAGACTTACAAAGTTGCTCCCCATCAGTGGCCAATACTGAGATTGAACATCAGTGGCACTACTCCTTTAACTTCCGTTGAAATGCACAATAGTTTTTCACTTAAAAGGTCATCTCCATGCTATACACATACCCATCAATATGTATAGGTGTATTGCCATGCTAAAAGTTGATGCTACCATGCACAGATCTGAAGATTCTAGGTGGATGTTCTGGGTTAACCTCCATCAACACTATGACAAGTCCCCCATTTGCAAACCTGTAAGGAAGAGCCATCACCAACGTATATATATATATATATATATATATATATCATTGGAACCATATTAAATATAATGCAAATGAGTCTTGTGACCATTTATGCCTTTTAGGTACCCACTATTAGACAGCATATCCTTTTTCAATGAGGGCTGGACTAGTCACGCCATGAGTGAATTAGTGAATACCCATTCAATCATTCAGTAGGAACTACTGTTTGAAGGAAGATAATGTATCACACTGCTTGATTCACAGTGAGGATCTACTCCACTGGTGGGGAAGGCACTGCACTATGAAGCTATCTCTCCATTGTCTTTTATTTATTTATTTGCTAATGAAAATTTAGATCCCTGGTTCTGGTATTTATGTAACTATTTGATTTGTGGACATACAAGAGATTAACAACCACTGGGTCTCTAACAGCACAGAAGGGAAGGTATATATCTTCAGAAGTGTAGCTGGCTCAACAAGCACCCTGTGCCATGTCCCACAGACTAGTGACCCACCACCTCAGCTCTTCAAGTGAAGGAAAAAAAGGACTTCTGCAAAGCTTGTTAAATGTTTCCTGCAGTATATTATCCAATCCATGCATCCAACTCCTCCAAGCTCTTCAAATGAAGAGCAAACAAAAAAAAATGTGCAGATGCATGATACATGCCCCCCCCCCTCACTCCTGCCTCAGCCATTCGTATCCCAGTTCTGTGCCCTGCCCCAACCCTCTTTCCTCACATCATAGAAACAAAATAATAATTTGTAGCAAACTGTTTGCTGCAAATGTATCAAGTGGTTGCTACAATTTTAACCTGCCTGCACAAAGCACTAGGGTGCTCATGTATTAGTTAAAAAAGTATTTTAAACTGTAGCAAATTACGTGCTACAAATGTAGCAAACAGTTGCTACATTTTATGCCTTTCCTGCACTGTGTTCCAGTGCTCATGTTTTATATTTTAAAAAAAGAAAAACAGAATCTTGTTTTAAACTGTAGCAAACCACTTACTAATGTAGCAAACAGTTGCTACAGTTTATGCCCTGCCTGTACAGAGTACTACAGTGCTCAGGTTTTAGTTACATTTTTTTTTTTATTTTTATTTTTTTACTTTTAAAGTGTAGCAAACTGCTTACTGCAATGTAACAAGCAGTTGCTATGGGTTAGACCACACACCGAGCACACAGTGTTCAGGTTTGACTGCAAATGCAATACTGACTTTTAAAAGTTGGTATTGCACTACAAAGAGATCGGGATGATTGTTGACTGATCGGTCCCCCAACACTTTGTTTCCAGTGCAGTTGCTCTTTTTGCCCTGCCTTAGCTACACTACTGTATATCTCCCCTCTCAGAAGTATATAAGATACTGAATAAAGGGAAAGACCTTCAAGCCTTTTCTGGTAGCTTAGAGTTTATAAGACAGTGATCTTCTTAGTTAGGAGTCTCCGGGGCATTTCTAGTTGTTTTATACGTATAATGCATTACATCCCAAAGGGGGGTATTCTGTTCAATAATATAATGCTGAATATAATGGACAATGACTTCTTTAGCTCTGGATGATATTCCTTTGGCAATTAGCTGCACTAGGTAGAAGAACTTTCTGTCTACTATTGTTACATGTTGATCAAAGGAGAGAAAATTATCAACCCAAGTTCCAAGGTTTCAAGTTTTTTAAACAGCATTCTCATTTTGGAGTTGGACAATGTTTGCCTGAAGAAAGAGGTTAGTTTATCAATATGAAAATATTGAATTTTTAGCATTTAATTTGAGTGCCTCTTTAGTGCACTATGTATTTATGAAACATTCTTACTGACTTCAGAAGGGAAGGCCTTTGAAGACTTGGTTAGACATATTTCTTGCTTTATTATCTGGGCCAGAAATGTAAATGCCAAACAAAAGAGGCTGCAACAATGAACCTTGTGGAATGCTACTGGTCACCCTCCTACTGTATGATGAAGCATTTGTTGGCAACACCATGTGGGTTCTGTCTTTTGGACATTTTGTTATCCATCTTACTGTATAAGGCTCTATTTGTAATGCATTAAGCTTACATACTATGCTAGCATGGAAGATGGTGTCAAATGCCTTGGCCAGGTCAAGGTATGCCATTGTGACAGCATGACCACTGCCACTATCCTGTATTAACCTTTTAAAGAAGTTAACTGGATTGATTAGACAGGATCTACCCCGACAAAGCCAAACTGCTGTAGGTCTACTTTGATGCGATGCTTAGTGTAATAGTTTATCATGTCAGCTATCATATGTTCCATGGCTTTGAAAATAGGACTTGTCAGTCTGATGGACTATATCCCTGGGATCAGTTGTGGGGCCACCATTGTGGAGTGGCATCACTACTGCTGTGCACCAAACTTCAGGGACAAAGCCGGCAGCTAAACTCACGTTAAATAGTTCAAAGAATGGCTGTTCCAGGGAGTGCTGCTTATTAAACAGCCAGGGAAAATGCCAGGTCCCATGGATGAATTATTTTTAGTCTTGGAGAGCACCTTCAGTACATGTCTTTTAGTGATGATGGGGTGGGGGTGTGAGAGACTCAGGGATAAGTGCAGTTTTGAATAGTTATCGTAGGTTAAGTTTTGCAAGGACTTTGTTTGCTCGTACATTGGCAATGACTACTGGATCAGAGCAGGTTGTGCCAATATAAATAAGTTCAGAGCACTTTGGGAGTTATTCCTTACTTTCCTCACATAGATAAAGAATGATTTGTAGTTGTCCTTAGCTTATGATACCAACATGGGCTGCTTTAGTCGACCTAATAGTATTGTTTAAGTTTGTCATAATTTTCCTGATGTTATACTTGAAATGAGGGTCTTTTGAACCTACTTTACATTTCAATGAGCTTTTTTCTGTTATTGCAGAGTTTATTTATGGTGGTGGGTTATCAGGGTGTCTTTTTTTTTTAATTTCCCATTATATTGAGATCTGGGTGGGACTGCCATTTCTATAATTTATCTAAGAGGACAATGAATTATTTTCTGAAGCTATGTGCTGTAAGGACATCTATGATGTGATACTGATAAAAGTGAATTTTGAAACTTCATCATAGAACTTGAAGAGATTAGTATGCTTGAAATCTTTGAATAATGAGATATACTGGTTTCAGTGGGCTTAGAGATTTGGAAGGTGAAGTTAACTAATTTATGATCTGACTTAATCAGGGAAAGAGATACTAGGGGATAGTAAATAGGTAAGTAACATCAGTAACGATCGAGTCAGGAATATTATATCCTCTAGTGCGTTAAAAATCTGGTCCATGGAGTTTTTGCTTATTAAAACTTAGAACATTTGTCCATATCCTACATTGCAGGTATATATATTTCATTTTGTTGGTATAGTTTAAGACTTCCAAAATAATGGAGATCTCCAAGTACATTTAGGAACTTTGCAGGATGTTCTGTAACAGGCTGTAAAGGGATATTTGCCGTATTTTGCGTAATTTGAAGTCCTTCCTGTTAAACTACACACATTTGACCAGTTGTACCCACCTAATACCATAGTCGACCATATATACATATAAATACATGCATATCTATATTTGTATCTATATCTATATCTATATTTATATCTATAGCTCTATAATAAAAAGTGGTGTGGAGTCATCTGATTCGTACTTTATTGCACACCATTCTGTGATTACTTTCTCATTTTGGTTGTGCTTAGAATCCTTTCTTTTTTTACCTCATACGACTGCTTAGTTATTGGATTTGGTTACTCTTTATTTTAATCATACTCGTATGGTCATCCTAGTGATTGCTGTCCATTGGAGACCACAGAAAAGGGACTCTTGGCAACTTTTGGGTCTTCCTGGTTTATGAAAAAAGTCAGTGAGCTGGTACATGTGGGTTGTTTGATTACATAGACATTGCATAATTTTAAATGGTGCAGACCGATTGCTAGTTAACACTGTCACTGGTTCATAGGTTCATAGGTCTGCACTAGGCCAATGGCCCTGGAGCTTTTACAAGCCTAGTCCATAGAAGTACCCTGGCATCATGCCATTGTTAGTTCCTGATGCCTCTATCAAGGAGAGCCAGAGTAGTGCTCCCCGGGGTGAACTTTCTATTTCCCATCCACTCATCAAGATTTCTCTTGAAAAGAGCCAGTGAGATACTCTGCTTGACATGTATAGGAAGTCTATTCCAGAGCATGGGCAGTCTCTGGGTTATGAACCTGTCCCTCCAGCATGTTTTGTTGATAGTTTTGCCAGATGGAAGTGAACTTTGGTTTCATCATTTCCTTGAAATTTTCCTGAGGATTACAATCACTTGTTTATGCTTATTAAGGGACTTTGGTATTGGACAAGAGTGCTTTCTGGATATATTCACATGACCCGCATTGAAGGTGATCTTCATTTTCTTTCAGTTTGAAGTATTTTCTCTTGAGAGCTGGAAGTTTTCATCAGCCACCCTGATATATTGGACTTCGGTATATTCAGAGGTGGTGAAAACAGTAACATTTTGTCCGATGTCCCTATAAACATAGTCATCTTAATTAATCTGTCTGAACAGCCTTAGTTATAATTTGTTTCTAATCATAAATTAATTTCTTTATTACCAAGAAATATTTTTCTCATAGCTTTAATTCTCTTACTTTATGATTTATTTTGTATTACATTGTTTATTTTTTGTCATAATATACAGGATTGTTTACACTGTTTTTGGTTGTCAAAGGGTGATTTTCTATTGATTTTTACATATCATTTGCGGTCATCTTGGTCTATATTTTTTCCTAGGGACTTTCTTTTAGCTCACAGCCCTTCTATCATATATTATTTTATCCTTTTAAATAAGTTTTAAATTTGAAGTGATCTGTCAAAATCCAGAAGAAAGAAATAGAGCAAAAGTGCTCAGCTTGAATATTAAAAACTCTACTAGAAGCATTTTTTAAAATGACTGTCGTTACTGTAATGTTTAATAATTTTGCTCACAGTGGATATCAGTGAAGTGCACTGAACTATGACCAGATTCCAGAGCATGTTTTTAGCCTGGCTACATTACAGTTATAACCTTGATTTTATTTGGGGGAATAGTGCTGTACTATCCCTGTTTTAACAGATCCCCTTCAGAAGCTTGAAGTTTCAAAACTTCAAACTTCAAAAGGCCGAGACCATAAGATCGAAGTTTTGAAACTTCGAATGTTTTGAATGGAGATCGCCGTACAGCATGGAACAGGATATTTACCATTTACCTCACTGTAGTGCGATCTTGGAGTTGGTATATGTATTTAGCAGAGGCTGTGCGGGGGAGTGCAGGAGGGATTGACCCCTGCATAAACTTAAAATATATATATATATTTTTTTGTATTAGGTTTTTGAAGTTTCAAAACTTCGATCTTATGGTCTCAGCTGTTTGAAGTTCGAAATTTTGAAACTTCGACTTTCTGAAGTAGATCTGTTGTAACACATGATGCTGGCAGAGAAAACTCTTCAATTTTTATTTTCCTTCATCCACCAGTCTCCCTTAGATGCAGTACACTGATGACTCTAAGAGCTCATCAGGCAGATGGCAGAAAGCTTTCCTTTGTCACTTGTCTGGATCTGGAGTCCTACTGGAAATCATGGCTATTAATTACCTTCCTGAGGTGAAATACTTCTTTATTAGGTGTGCTTCCTGTCTGTCCCCAGGACATCAGGTGATGGAACTATCATCCCTACCATACAGCAGCACCTGTCTTGCTAATGTCTTCCCCAGGTTATATCAAATCAATCAAGAACAAGCCAGGAATTATCTTCAACTTACTTTTTATTGTTGAGTTTGCATTTATCACTGAGACCTGAAACCATGTCAGGTATCAACCATAGTTGAGTTCTAATAGAAATCTCTAGCTACTGTCACAACAAAATTTGCATTGCTACCATTTATATTACCCCTTCTTCATTCCTCACCAAAACCGAGTCTGTTCTCAATACCATAATACACCTCACCAAACATAAGAAAGTTATCATCATGGGGACTTCAACATGGACTGGAAAGGAGATTCTAAACATCAGTTATTCAGACTAGCTTCCTCCCTACACCTAACACAACTGGTTAATGAAGGCACTAGAATAAAGACTTTTAAGTTAGTTCCATACTAAATGTCCTCCTTAACAATGTTCCTGGCAGATAATATTCCCTTAATATTCTACCTAATTACAAGAGTGGTCACAAACCTTTTCTCTCTACCTGGGCATTTACAGCTTCCAAACTCCCTTCACAACAACCACCATAGGAAGATTCTCAATGCTGTTTCAGGAAATCCTACCAAATAATCTTAGCCACATTGGTTGGTCTACAGAACTCCATACAGGAACTGGCCAGTGGTTAGAAATTAACCTTATGCCTTGTGCAAGAGAAGCAAAGACATTAACCATTATGCATGCTTTGCCAGTGCACCACACCAGCCACTGCCTTATCCACATTCTATAATCTGGTTGTATCCATCCAAGATAGGCTCTACCCCCTGAAAAATTATGATGTCAAAGGAAGTCTTACCTGGTTCAGCAAAGAGCTGGTAAATCTTATAAAACTCGGAGACTTAGCCTGGAAAGAATGGAAAGATGATCCCTCTAATAACCTTAAGCACAACAACTTTCTTCTTCTTAGGCAACAAGCTAGAATAGATCAGCAAAACTGAATTCCTACAAAAACAGCAGCAACAGCTAAAGCACCTTTGCTGGCCCAAACAGTCCTCCCCGTGGTCGAGTGGCATTCGAAAGACATGCGTGAATGCCTTCTTTGAAGTTTGGGCATCGGGCTGGCACCTCGGCACCGTAAAAATCTACTGCCAATCATTAGCAGACCAGATTTCCGCTGTGGCGACCCCTAACCGGGAAAAGCCGAAAGAAAAACAACAAAAGTTTCATTCCCAAACAATTCTTTACATCCAAATTACCCTTAGCCATGATTAATGGTATCACTAGAAACATATCCAATCCCCCATTTCACAATGGTTCCAACTTCAGACAGGGTCAGTCACAAAGGCTATAGACTTTGCATGGGTCTTCTAAGTGACAGCTACAGCTTCATTCAGGTAGTTCCAGTACTACTCTTAAGTTCAGATATCCTTTGGACTTGAGTTTCCAACTTGGTGTGGAAACACAGAGCTGGTGTTGGAACCAGTCTTTTTGCTGTATCATTACCTGGCTGACTTTGGTGTTGGACTCTCACAAGGGATGTCACCTGATATGGAACTGTTAATTGTAGCGATTTGAGAAAAATAGCTAATGACATCTTATCACATATACTAGAGCAGTTCCTTAGCAGGGACAGTGCTGATGACCCTTTTTTGTTTGATGTAGGATATAATGATGACATGATTGGTACACTACAGTAAACTCTCAGTTAACCGGCACCCATGGGGATTGGTAGATGCAGGATAACTGTAGTTTCTGGTTGCTTGAGAGTTATTATTAAAAATAGGCCTGACTAATACTGTACCCTATACTATTTGTTTTGATTGACTTGTTCACAGGATGGGGAGAGAGGGACTTTATTCTTATCTTCCTTTTTAAAAATTTAAAAACTCTAAAAATGTAAAGTATGTTTCAGTGGGGGGGGGGTGCAGAAAGTGCAAGATGTGAAAATTGTACTGTATTTCTTTGATTTTTTTTTTTTTTGCTGGTTGCTTGAGTTGAGAGTTTTCTGTATATGCCACAATCCTGGCTTGTGTACATATAACTTCTGCTGCACTTCACGAGCTTTGAAATGACCATTAATGCTGAAAAATGCAGTCTTGGATGAAGTTTGGGACACTATTAGCAAAGGACATGCCTGCTTCAGAGCAAACCTAGCCTTGAAGCATACTATACTTGTTTGTTTTTAGGCTTTTCCTGGTTAGGGGTCACCACAGTGGAACTCCGGTCCGCTAATGATTGGCAGTAGATTTTCACAAACGCCGAGGTGCCAACTCGACATCCAACCTTCAATGAAGGCACACCCATTTACGCATGTCTTTCGAACGCCCAGCCAACCACGGGGAGGACATGCAGACTCCACACAGAAGGCACTCCCCGCACTCCAGCTGAGAATCGAACGGGAGAACCTTTTCCTGTGAGGCAACAACGCTACCACTGCACCACCACGGATTGTATTGAAGATTATCAGATATCATTACATAATTTTTATTTATTTATTTTACATTTGTTGACCGGGCTAGTCTAGCTGGATATATTTCCATTTTCAGTAGAGGCCCGGGGAGAAAAGCTCCACACAGAAATACACATAAAAAGAAAAAACAAACCTTATAATTGAAAAAGCAATTACAATAATAACAAATGGCAATATAATGTCAAAATAAAAACTTAATTAAAGAAGATATATCAAAAGTATAACTTGTATGAGTAACTAAGATTCAGGTTAAAGGATGAGATGGCAGTAAGAAAGATATAGGGTGACAAGTTGTTGTACAGAGAGAGTTAGAGGTAAGCAAAAGGGTAAAATATCAGAGAAAGAGGGCAAAAATACTATAAGAGGGTAAAAAAGGAAGCCATCTAAGAGATGACAGTAAAACAAAAGAAGCAGAAAAGACTTGCTAGATGTGAGACAAAGAGAGGAAGAGAAAAATAAGAGTAAGGAAGAAAGTTATCAAAAGAAAAGAAAATGAGAGTTGGTCTTGTACACAAAAGAAAAGAAGAGATAGTGGCGGAAAAATGAGGAGGAGGATAGGCAGATATAGGTGGAGCATAAGCAGGCAACTTGCCTGTCCAGGAGAATTCTGCTGCAGCTAATCATTTAATGATGCTTTGGTGACTGGTGGGTTGTCTGTGCAGCCCAGTGTACTTTAGTGCTCTTGTCTGTTTCCAAGTGTCAGGATGCCACACGTACTTAGTTTTGTTTGCAGACAAGGTCACCAAAAGGTCTCCTTCCACAGAAGTGAAAGAGATGTGAGCTGCAGTGGATCTTTCCTTGAAACATCAGAGTTTTACTGCATTGATTTGGATATGCTGGTTATGAAGAGATCATGAGAGTGGTTGCATACGTGTACTCTCCTTACTGTTTATCTGATGCTGGTCCATCTAGGCTGATACTCTCTTGCCTGGAGATCCTTGAATCCTTTATTACTCAGATTATCCATTCTTCTTTGATGTTACCATTTTTCTAACAGTTTTAAAACAGGCCTTGGTTACTCTGTCCTCAAAAAAGCCATTCCTGAATCCAGACTGTATGGAGAATTACCCAGAGTCTTTAACCTTCCCTTTATAAGGTTATAGGGAAAGTAGTAATTGTGCGGATGTATTTTGTGATCTATTGTCCTCTTTAATGCGCATCGTTCTTGACATCGTTCTTGATTTAGATGTTAGAGCAGTGCTGGGATAACTCCTTTTCTAGTTGCAAGTGATATCCTGATGCCTTGAGATTATTGTTTATATTCCATGATGGTCCTCCTTGATCTCGTGATAGCACTGGGCATAGTGGATCATGGAATCTTGATTGAGCATCCTAAAATCTACTGCAGTTTCTCTGCATTAGTGCTCAACTGGTTTTCATCTTACTTCTTGGACTGTTCCTACAGGGTTCAGGCAATGTTTAAATTTTAACACCAAAGCACAAAAATAAAATATAATAAAGGGTACGCCACACTGGTAACCAAGCTCGAACACTACTTTAATACCACAATGGTAGGTTAAGCGCTTTCACCTGTCAATCTTAGGCTTCATCAGAGTCACCATATTAAAACATCACTTCCTTTATATAGTGTAAAACCATTAACATCACACATATAATGGACTGCTGCTTTAGTTAAAAACACATATACATTAACAACCAAGCATATTTAAATTTAAAAATTAAAAAAAAAAACGTTTTGTTACCACAAAGATTATAGGCAAGTCCGTGTTAATTTAAAACCTAACTACTTTGTAAATAACAAAAATAGTTAATTCTAACTTATTTTAAAATCTATACAATCATGGATCTCTGTTTCAACAAGGGGGCAATAGAGATGTAAACATTAATGTCAGGTAAATTCTTGGCATTTAACCTCAATTGCCACCTAGTTTCACATAACTCCAAGCTATTTTTCATATTACCCCTCTTTCATTCACTTCAACCCTGTCACTAATGTTGTTGGTTTTCTTTCAGCTTTTCCCAGTTAGGGGTTGCCACAACAGGACTCTGGTCCGCTAATGATTGGCAGTAGATTTTTATGGTGCTGAGGTGCCAGCTCGATGCCCAACCTTCAACGAAGAAACGCCCATTTACGCATGTCTTTCAAATGCTACTCGACCACGGGGAGGACGTGCAGACTCCACACAGAAGGCGTTCCAGCCGAGAATCGAACGGGAGAACCTGTTGCTGTGAGTCGACAATGCTACCGCTGCACCACTGCATCTTCAACCCTGTCAATAATAAAAAAACAAAAATCTTTTAAAATTATGACAAACTACAGAATGATTGAAAAGTGCACCACTCACTTTTCTGTTCTTGATATCCCTCACATGCTCGGTTATTCTATCCTTCAATTTACGTATAGTTTTTCCAACATAGAAGGCCGAGCATGTGCTACAGGTAGCTATATACACAATGTTTGATGTACTACATGTTCTCCACCCAGGGCATTCCAAGGTTCGATAGTAACCCTCCACTGCCACATAAAGGCCATCATTAATGTATTTACAGTAGTTACTACAACCACATTTATACGTTCTAGACCTATAAGTGCCCTTTAATCTTGTGTCATTCTGTTCTAGGATGTCTTTTAAATTCCTACCCCTACCATTGTCCCCCAACTTGTATTTAAGTTCCATATCAAAACTCTTGTCCCAAACAGAATTCAAAATAGTTACAAGTAGAGGACAATCCTGATTGTATTTCAACGCCATCACTGTATTCCCTACAGCAGGTACTGTGGCAGCCTTAGGGTGAACAATCCCAACCCCCAAGATAGGGCAAAAAACATTGCATCTTTTTCTGTATATTTCTTTTTTGATTTTTAATAACATTTTTGGGGGGTATCCACGGTTGATAAACATCCTTATAAGTGTGTATATTTCACTCTTGAATTCATTGTCATCACTCACCAACCTAGATAACCTACACATCTGACTTTTCACTACCCCCGTTTCTGGTGTGGGGGGGTGACAACTGTCATAATGAAGCAACCCATTTGAGTGTGTTGGCTTCCTAAAAATAGTGGAAATCAACTTTCCTTATCTTTTCTTGAGAAGTATGTCCAGATAATCAATCTTGTCTCTATTGAATCTATAGGTAAAGGACAGGAAACTTGTACTATTGTTCAAAAAAGACACAAAGTCTTCAATTTCTGACTCTGTCCCTATCCATAAGACCAGTATATCATCCAGAAATCTTAGATATTTAATAATCTTGGGCATAAACCTGGACTTAAAAATTGTTTCCTTCTCCCATTCCAGTAAAACTACATTTGCGAAAACGGGGACACATTTTGCCCCCATTGCCCCACCTGTAATTTGGCAGTAATACTCTCCCTTGAAGAATAGGAAATTGTTTTTCAAAACAATTTCTATAAGGCAGGTTAAAAAATTAACTCTCATACTTGACATACCACCAACCATAAATAAACATTTTTCGAAGGCTTTGATACCATCTTCATGTGGAATCACGAAAAACATGTTGACCACATCTATGGTCAAAAAAATCATGTTATCAATACATACCACATCTCACAACATCTCAAGACAGTGCCAAGAATCCCTTAAAATATTGTCACTAGTGGTAATAATAGGTTTAGTGTAGTGATCAACAAAAGCAGCTAGTGGTTCCATCTTGGAGCCCCTAGCTGCCACAATAGGTCTAAATGGTGGGTATTGCACACACTTATGGATTTTAGGAATGCCAAAAATCAAAGGAATAATTGGGTCATCCGCAGTCAAATATTCAAGCTCAATCCCATTAATAACATCCTGTGAAAAGGCATCAAATAACTCAATATCAATCTTAGAGTAGGCTTAATTAATCTCATTACAAAAAACTCTGGAATAGCTGGATGAATCATTTAAAATCTCAAACATCATTGATCTATAGTCAAGGTTTGACATCACCACCATCCCACCCCCTTTGTCGGGTTTCATAAATCTAACCCTTCTATCATTTTTATTCTCCTGTAGTGCTTCCCTTTCATTTTTACTAAGGTTGTCAGTATAAAACACATTCTTGTTTAACTGTTTCCTAAATTCTGTTTCACATAAGGACTCAAAGACCATCACTTTCTTATGGTAGGAAGGAATAAAAGTACTAGTCCTTTTTAAATCCACTGAAAAATACACATCCTCCTGTGGGAATAACAATTTCAAATTCAGTTGTCGTGTGTACAGTCTAAAATTCAATAACAAAGAAGCAATATCAGTTTTGTAATGTGGGACAAACGAGAAACTTTTACTCAGCAATTCACAATGTGCAGAAGTCAATACCAAACTAGTAAAACTGTACACCACAAAAATTTCTAAGAATTTCAGCATTATCATAATGTTCACATTCTGTTTCATTAAATGCAGTTACATTGTCAGAATTGTAAATACACTCTAATATCGGTAATTCTGTCTCCCTTTCCCCCTCCAGCCCCTCTGATTGTATGACCATCGGTTCCGTTGTACAAAACCGTTCTGGTCTGCCTGATTCCTCAGGCATTCTGATCTTCTCAGCTCTGGGGGGGGGGGGGGGTCTAAAAAAGCTTCTTTACTAACCTCACGAGTATTTCCCTCTTTCACAGTGTTATTAACAGACCCGTTCGTGTTAGAGTTACCAGCCTTGTTTAAATTGTAAACATCATTACCTATGTTTTCAACATCCAAAACATCGTTACTACGTTTATCATACAAGTTAACAGAATACACATTCTCAGTTGCATTGTCTTTCATTTCCCTTTTAAATTTAGACTGTTTTTTAGCCATATTATCCTTGACGTATTTCTCCAAGTCTGCCAAAATTTTGTTATATTTTTTTTTATAATCAAAAAACAAGTCACTAGTAATACTGGAATTTGAAGTCAGAGTCTTTTCTGAGGTTTTGCAGCTTAATATCATTGTCCTTAACAATGATACACATTACTTCAGGTCCCGTGTTGTTATACAGTTCCACCAGTTCCTTGTGTGCTGCCGAGTCATCCGAAATCCCGTTTGGTAGCTTTCACAAGCAGAGTCCCTTCGGGACCTGCTTTAGTTTTAAAGATTCAGACAAGAAGGCATTGTCGAGTTGTAAACCTCTTTATTTCCTACACAATCTCTCAAACACGACCAACTGGTTGTTCAAAGATCCCCCAATGCCACTTTCCTGCCCAAGCTCCTTGACACTCAACACAGGGGCCGTGAACCAATCAACCATCCCTGCGGAACTAGATGGACCAGGCGCACTCTCCGATTAGTTAGACCAGCTATCAATCACAGCTGGAGTGTGCAGGGTGAACAATTCAAACTCCTGTGTTGCTGTTAAGTGGTTACTAGTGTCCATGCCATTTCTATTTAATACAGCAGCAGCCACACCAGCCGAATGTTGGTTAGAAGAATCCGTGCCTTGTCCATTGGTCAGAGCAGCAGCCAAACAAGCCAACAGCTTGGAAACAGCTTCAGTGAACTCCTTTATAAGTGTTTCCATTACAAAATGCACAAGCAGGGCTCAACCCTGGTAGCAACTCCATAGAATGTGGAGTGCCTCAGAACTCAGACTTGTTTGAATTGGTATTTATGGTGTATTGGTTAGTCTCTGAGGGACATTTAAGTGGTACAGGTATTTCTGCTGATAATATTCAGTTTTACTTTCCTTTGCTCATAATTTTCTGCCAGGTTTTACAGCAAAAGAATGTTTGGAGTCAGTTCTTGATTGTTTAATTGAGAACCTTTTGAAACTCAGACCAGCAAATAGCAAGGGGATACTGGTTTATGACACTACATGTCTACCTCATCCTCATCTTTCTCACTCGTATTACTTATGGTGAATTCAGCTGGAATGTGTGACACAGGTCTGTGATCTGGGCATTATTTGTGATGATAGACTAACACTGAAGAGTTATGTGACAGCATACCTCTCAACTGTCCAGATTTTCAAAGAATGTCCAGATTTTTGCCTCATATTTTTAGTCTGTTTCTCCAAAAATTGTTTTTTTTTTGTTTAATCATTAAGGACTGAAGTCAGAAAATAATGCCAGAAATTTGAGGTTTAAATTTCATATCTTTTGTAAAATTTAGCTAATGCAAAACTTATTACTCTATCAACTGTCTTGTTTATAAGAGCAATATTTAAAAATATTGTCCCTATTTTTGGGCCATTGTTCCCCTGTTATGTATGGCTTTGTCAAGATTTCTTGCTCTAAGAGGTTGAGAGGTATATGTGCCAGCTCCTGTCAAGACACCATATTTCCATTTGAAAAATATTGCAAGGATCCAGAGTGCTTTATTTCTTCTCCTGATCTTGCTGTGGCAATTCATGCACTTGTGTTGTTTTGCTTTGATTATTGCAATGCTCTCTACATGGACCTATCAGATGGTCAACTGCAGAGAGTGAAGAATTTCATGGTAAGATGGATAACGGACTGCTCTTACTGTTGTTATATTATTCCTCTTTGAAATTTGAACTGGCTTTCAGTTGCTGCCGAATCAGCTTTTAAGATTTGTTATTGAGTTATATATACAGCTGCTGGTGTCTTATTTTATGGCCAGACCCCTCCAGTCATAACGGATGTTATTGCTAGTTGTTCCAAGGTCTTGCTTGACTGCTTTGGATGATTGTTCTTTGCATATATCGCACTGATCATTTGGAATTAAATGCCTTTGATTAGAGCCCATAACTTGGAGACTTATTTTAAAAAGTCTGTAAAGTATCAGTTTGCAAAATGAATATAAGTAAGTCCAAATAAGTGTGGTACTTTAAATGTTGATAGCTTTTTTTAAATATTGATCTATTATGATAGGTCTCTGATTTATGTATGATTTTATGTTACATTGTTTTCCTTCTAGAGATAGTATTTTCAATGTCAGCATTTATATACAGCAAATAAATGAATAAACACATAAGACCAAAAAGTTTACAAAATGCAATTCTTTAACACAATTCTACATAAGAATATGCATAATGATATGGATACAGTTTAGATGTATATCCATTACTTAGCAAGTATCAATGTTTGCAAAATGTAAAGTATTCAAAAGCATAAGCAGGTTGACATATAATGTGTAACTCTACACACAGAAGCTTGCATACAAGTAGATGTGTAGTACATGTGGTATAAAAATATAACAGATATGTAAAAAAGGATAAATACATAAGCAGTTAGAGTATTAGGCTATCATATTGGAAGCCTTTGTGAAATAAAAGTAAATCCATAATGGACCTAACTAATGTAAACGTATGGGTGAGATTCCAAAAGAGTTGCTCTACATCTTCCCTAATTCTGAAAGAGTTATGCTCAGTGTAAATGACGTACCTCAATGTAAGCACTTTCTATAAACAGGCAAACTACTTGGAACAGATTGTAAAACATCTACTCTCAGTGTAAGTTCATGGGTTCATAGGAAGTTACTAGGCTATTGAACCTAGGGCCTTTATAAGCCAAGCCATGTTATACACATGTTCCCTTACTGACCAAGTTGTATGGTCTATATTTTCAGCATGAGTCTGTGATCAGCACCGACTGTCCTTATCCAAGAGGGACATAGGTGACACCCCGGGGTTAATTTATGGTCTCCCATTCAGTTGTCTATGTTACTCTTAAATAGGGTCATTGAGGAGCTCTGTTTTACGTGAATTGGGAGTTTGTTCCAGAGGTGTGACAATCTCTGGGAGACATAACTATCTCACCAGCATGTCCTGTTAATGTTGCAGGCCAAGGTAAGATTCCTAGAGCAACTGAATGGTGTCCCATATGAGTTGCGGATGTGCAGCATTTCCATTAGGGCAGGGTCTGAGACTGCTCTGTCGGGCAGGCATAAGTTGCATCTCAGTAGTGTATAAGATACAGAGTACAGTGACAGGGCCTTCAGTCTGTCCATGTATGTCATGTGTTGAAGGCCCTGAATTTTCTTGGTGAGAAACCTCTGAGGTCTCTCCAGCTGCTGCAGGTGTCTGGTGAGGTACGTACAGAAGGCAGTGCTGTGCTCTGTTAGTGGTCTGATGAAGGATAAGTACAGTGGGGGTTATAACATCTTTAGCTCTGGATATGATGTCATTATTTATGAGATGTGCAGCTCAGAAGGCCTTCCTTACCACTGTGGACACATGGTGATCAAAGTTAAGGTTGCTATCAGCCTGTGTTCCCCAATCTCTCACCACAGGGTTTGAGCTAAGTAGGGTACTGTTAATATTGTAATTTACAGGGACTTCCCCTTTGCCAAAAGGGATGATAAGATATTTATTTGTTTAGTTTAAGTCCATGGCTTTAGCACCAATCATTTGTCTGTGTAAGCCCTTTTTGTAGTATATCAACATCATTAGAGGACTCATTGATTGCATCCAATTTGCAGTCATTGGCAAACTTGGTAAGCCACAGGCCATCTATTTTCACCTGGACTTCTGAGAAATAGATTCCAAACAGTAGGGAGCCCAACACACATTCTTGTGGTACACCACTAGTAACTGATCTGCTTGTAGTGGTGGAATCCCCAACTTTGACTGTATGTGTTCTGCTGGTAAGCTAGTTGGCTACCCATCTAGTGACATATGGGTTAATTCCCAGATGGGTGAGATTATCAATGATGCCTGAGTGGGGGAATGTGTCAAAAGCATTGGCTAAGTCAAAGTAGGCTGTATGTACTGTTTTGCTTTCATCCAGGGTTTTGGTGACATTCTTGAGGAAGTCCACCAGATTTAATAAGCATGATCTACCCTTAACAAAGACAAATTGGATCAGGTCAAGAGTTTGAAGGTCACCTATGTCTTTGTTGATAAGGTCCATGATGATTCCCTCCATGGCCTTGCAGAAAAGACTGGTTAGGCTTATGGGTCTGTAGTTCCCAGGGTTGGTTGATGGACCCCCTTTGTGCTAGGGAATTAACTGTCTCTGTTGTCCATTCTACTGTGAGAAAGCCAGTACTTAGACTATGGTTGAAGAGAGTGCCAAGTGGCTCCAATAGGTCCTCTTTTAGACTATTTAGTAGGCAGCCTGGGATATTATCCGGTCCCATAGAGGCTGTGGGTTTGGCCAAGGAGATTGCAGTTATGACCTGCTCTTTGGAGATACTAGGTAGAAGACTGGTGACAGGTATGCTTTGGGGTATGTCTGGTGGGGATAGGGTGGGGTGAGGTTTGCACCAAGTCTGTCTGGTAGCAGGTTAGAATGTCCTCAGGGTGAGTATGAGTGGCACTGTCCACTACAGGTTCAGCACAAAGCTGAGCCTTCCCTTTTAGATTACTGATGTAGCTAAAGAATGCATTGTGATTATCCTTAGCTAGAGATGCTAGTTTAGCTTCATAACTGGCAGGACTTTTCAAGATATCTAATTTGCTTGTTCAAGCTGTGAAGGGTGTCCTTCCTCTACTGAATCAGCTCCCTCTTGTTCTTAGACATTAGTTTCTTCCTCTTGTTGTATAATTTATTTATACTTGATGTCCGCCATGGTAGCTTGTTTTTTTTTTGTGAGGACCTTGTTTTGATCCATTCAGGTACAGCCGAGTCTATACATTCTATAGGTGTTTATACAGGGAATTTGTGTTCACCTCTGTATAGGAATCACTGTTGACAGTAGTAGCAGGGTGTTTCAAACTGTTTATGCCATTGTTTAGGAGGCCATAGTTTGCTTTGGAAAAAATGTTCATCCTTTTTGCTGTTGTGGGGGGCAGGTATGATCATTACTTTGAATGAGACTGATTTATGATCAGACCTTACCAGAGATGGCAACACACAGGGGGTAGTGCAGAGACACCCTCTGTTGGTGAGTACCAAGTCTAGGACATTAAAGCCCCTTGTGGGGGTGCAGACTATCTGTTCCAGAGCATTTGTATTAGCAAAGTCCAGGAACCTTAGGATGAACATGGTTGTGCTCATATATGACTCCCAGTCGATGGAAGGATAGTTGAAATCACCCATGACGAAGGTGTTTGGCTGTATAGTGAGTGCCTCAAGTAGGTCCAGGTATGAAAAGTGGTTCTTGTGGTTCATGGTTGGGGATGTATAGCTAACAATAATATGGAAGGGGGTTTTATCTACAGTTAGTTGGACTTGGAGTAGCTCTAGTGAGTCATACTGTTTGACCAGTCTTGAAGTGTATTTGTCTTTAATGACGATAGATACACCTTCCCCTTTGGTTCCTTCATGCTCGTTTTGAGGTCTGAACGTGTGGAAGGCATTGTAGCCTTGCATAATCGGGATACTCTCTGTGGCCTTGAGTCATGTCTCTGTGACTTCACATGACATTCGTATCTTCTAAGGTGAAGAGTGCTTCCAGTGAGTGCAGTTTCCAATTTAGACTCCTAACATTAAGCAGCATAACCTTGAGTTTGGCTCTAGTGAATTTTTTTCATCGTGAATTTTGTTATGACATTGCCTAAAATGGGCACTATGGGGGAGGCAAATACCTTTGTCAGCAACCGAAAGCCAATAAGTGACAGGTGAAGACCATCTCTGACAAAGCAGCATGGTCTGTTGAAAATAGCTTCCCAGGCTGATAAATACTGGATCCCACTGGATTGACACCAGAAGCTAAGCCAATTGTTGAAGTCAATCATTTTTTGTTTATATTGAAGTATCATCCTGGGTGAAGGTAGAATTCTGCTTAGGGCTAGGGACACATAATCTGAGAGCTCAGTCATGTCTCTCTTCATACAGTCCAATGAGGTATGTTTTAAGTCATTCACTCCAACATGGACTATGACAGAGTCATAATGGTACTTGTTGAGACACTTGAGTGCGTGCATGATTTGTGGGATGCTTGCACCTGACAGGCAGCTGACCGTGACCTTCTCCTTGTCCCACCTGATGAGCGGGACATCTGTGTGTCTCACCATGCAGTTTACTATGACCAAGACATTTGGTTATGAGGGGTTTTACCTTAGAGGCTTTTTGGCTGAGACACTGTTGTGTGTATTTCTACATGTAGTGGATTCTGTTGGGTCTGCAGTGTGTGCAGTAAGTTTGACTTTGGGAGGTGCCTCCTCATATGTTGGTTTATGTGTTGTGAGTTTGTTAATTGTAAGAAGTGAAGTGTGTATGCTGACAACCTGTTTGATATTTGGCTTGTTGTTATGTGAGAGAATTGATTCCAAATTCATAATACAGATACATCTCTTACATGCTGTATTTGTATGTTTTAGGAGTAATTGGTTGTCAGTATACATGAGACAATTGCTACATAGATGAGGTTTTGCTGTATGACTAACAAAAAGTGGTTATTCTATGGAAGACTAGGGGTAGAAAACTGTGTCAGTGCTTCAGTTGCTCACAGGGCAGCAGTGTGCAACTGTGGAGTACACAGTGAAGTAGGGGAGCTTAGGTGGGGCTCCCTAGCAGATATCTACAGAAAATTCTCTTTCTAGGCATTTGCTTCTATGCACAGCTATACACAGCTGTGCTCAACCCTGTTGCAAGATGCACAGCTATGTGCAAGTGCAAGGCTTAAATACAAGGGAAGTTCAATGATTTTAAAACAAAGTAACCAATGGTAAAGCCCAGGACTGAGCCTTATTCCAGCAATCCCCAACACAGGTGGGTCCTAGGCTGCACACTTCTGCCACAAGGGTGCGGGGGGGGGCTTCCTAATGTAAGATGGCTGGTTTTAGTGCTCAAGTGATACCAAAATGTCTAGATTCAGCAAGCCTGAATCTAGTCTATGCTATAAAATGCATAAGTACTAGAAATTCAAAGTGCAGAAAATTGCAGTCACACAGCAAAAAAAAAAACAAAAAAAAAAACAGTTTAAATAAAGCAGCAATTCAGTAGAATACTATCACAAGAGTGTAGACCACAAACCTTCCTAATGTGAAATAACTGATCTGAAACCCAAGTGCTTAAACCAGAATAGAGACACTTAGAATAACAGGCACAATGATCCTTCACCAGCAATTCCCAGCTTAGAACGGAGTAGGCTATAGTCCCTTGCCACAAGAGTCTAGACGACAAACCTTACTAATGTAAAATACCTTGTTTGGAGCCCAAGTTCTTAAACCAGAACTAAGACACTTTCAGAATAATGAGCATAATAAGCCTTCAACCAGCAATTCCCAGCTCCGAAAGGTGTAGGCTATCCTCTCTTGCCATAAGAGTTTAGATCACAAACCTTTGTAATTAAAAATAACTGGTTTGGAACCCAAGTGCTTAAACCAGAACAAAGACACTTAGAACAATAGGCACAATAAGCTTTTAACCAGCAGTTCCCAGACCATAAAATTTCTTAATGCAAAACAACTGGCCTGAAGCCCAAGTGCTTAAACCAAAACTAAGAGGCTTACAATAACAGTTACAATTTAATCATGCTACTAAAAAGCAACAATAAATGCAGCAGAATAAATGCAACTGAACACTTTTAAGAACAAGCACCAAAAGCAAAATAAAGTATTAAAGTAGGAAGAAACACAAATACAGTAAAATCAGCTGACTAAAGTGCAATATTTGTATGTTAAATGGGAAAGGAGGAAACAGAAGATAATTCAAGGTTAAGAAACTAAGGGGGCGGGCCTTCTCAACTAATCTCTCCACACACAGTAGAATGAGCTGATGAGATGGGACTGGGAGGAGGAGTGTCCAGAGTCAGATTTATAGTAGGGGCAGGCAACTCAAAAGCCAACAACTTTAAGAATACAACAACAGTTGCATGGGTGGGTGGGAAAAATAAAATGCAGACAGAGATCAGCAATATTCAGACAGAGTTCAGCAAGCAAGTCAAACAAGTACTCCAACTAGAGATGCCTCCAAATATTTCCAGCTAAATGAGGAATGCTATTTCTCAGCTCCTCCCACTAATTAGCTGATGTTATTCACTATTTGTAAAGGGATTCTTTGCTGACTTTTCTAACAGACCCTAGCCAAGACCTCTTTAAACTACAACAGAACAGAAAACTTAAAACAAAATGAAATATAAGAAAAAGATAAAAAATAGAAGTAACCAAACATTAAATGAAAAACATCAAGTCAAAATAAAATGCACATAGAGATCAACAATATTCAGGCAGAGTATACCAAGCAAGCCAGTGGTCACTTACACTGAGAGCAAGTCTTTTGGAATTTGGGCCATAAACTCATTCATAATGGACCTAAATAATATGAACTCATAAATTAATTCAAGATGGACCTAGATAATGTAGTGTACTTTTAGGGTCTGCTTGAGATGGTCATGTTTCAGCTGTTGGAGGGCTGCTTGCAGCTAAATCTATTTAATTATTTATTTTATTTGTTTATCATTTATTTAATGGTCACAGCATGGAGTTATGGGAAAGAGTAGGGGAAGCTAGGTTAAAAAGGGAGGTGATGATTACTGATCAGCAGTATGGTTTCATGCCAGGAAAGAGCACTACAGATGTGATGTTTGCTCTGATAGTGTTGATGGAGAAGTACAGTGAAGGTCAGAAGGAGTTGCATTGTGTCTTTGTGGACTTAGAGAAAGCATATGACAGGGAGCCTAGAGAGGAGTTGTGGTATTGTATGAGGAAGTCGGGAGTGTCAGAGAAGTATGTAAGAGTGGTACAGGATATGTATGAGGGTAGTGTGACAGCATTGAGGTCTGCGGAGGGAGTGACGGATGTGTTTAAGGTGGAGGTGGGACTACATCAAGGATCAGCTCTGAGCCCTTTCTTATTTGCAATGGTGATGGACAGGTTGACAGATGAGATCAGACAGGAGTCCCCGTGGACTATGATGTTTGAAGATGACATTGTGATCTGTAGTAAGAGTAGGGAACAGATGGAGGAGACCCTGGAGAGGTGGAGGTATGCTCTAGAGAGAAGAAGAATGAAGGTCAGCAGGACTAAGACAGAATATATGTGTGAGAATGATAGGGAGGATAGAGGAATGGTGAGGATGCAGGAAGTAGAGGTGGTGAAGGTGGATGAGTTTAAATACTTGGGATCAACAGTTCAGAGTAATGGTGAGTGTGGAAGAGAGGTGCAGAAGAGAGTACAGGCAGGATGGAGTGGGTGGAGAAGAGTGTCAGGAGTGATTTGTGACAGACGAGTACCAGTAAGAGAAAAAGGGAAGGTCTACAAGAGGGTAGTGAGACCAGCTATGTTATATGAGTTGGAGACAGTGGCATTGACAAAAAGGCAGGAGTCAGAGCTTGACATGGCAGAGTTTAAGATGTTAAGATTTGCACTGGGTGTGATGAGGCTGGACAGGATTAGGAATAATTATATTCGTGGGTCAGCCCAGGTTGGAAGGTTGGGAGACAAAGCCAGAGAGTCAAGATTACGTTGGTTTGGACATGTGCTGAGGAGGGATGCAGAGTATATCAGGAAAAAGATGCTAAGGTTGAAGCTGCCAGGTAACATGAAAAGAGGAAGGCCTAAGATAAGGTTTATGGATGTGGTGAGAGAGGGCATGCATGTGGTTGGTGTGACAAAGCAAGATGCAGAGGACAGGAAGAAATGGAAACAGTTGATCCGCTGTGGCGACCTCTAATAGGAGCAGCCGAAAGAAGAAGAATCATTTATTTAATGGGAAAGTCCAACTGGGACAAGGCCCATTGTTAGTGGAGGCCTGGGGAGAAAGGCTCCAGACGTATGTGTTTGAAATGTAGGAAGAAACCGGAGCACCCGGAAGAAACCCATGTGAATGCAGGGAGAACATGTAGACTCCACACAGAAGGCACCCCAGCTGAGAATCAAATCTGCTGCAGCACTGCATCACCCCATGTTTACTTCTGTATTTAAGACTAGAGCACATGTCTATATTCTCTACATATACAGTGTATAGGAATTCTGTAGTTTTACCTCCAGGCCCCTAAAGGTATCAATGTTTTGTTACCTATTCTGTGCATATTTTGAAAATAATAAATTGAACTCCCTACTGGCTGAGGCCAAAGTGTACACAGTTTTGATTACGTCTCCAAAATCCTAAAAAATACAAATTTCTTTCTAATAAAACTGCACACATGTAGCAGCAGCAACATTCTCTGACTCCTCTGACTCAAGTCATTCATTACAGTCCTGTTTGTTATTCTAGCAGTGGTACATAACTAATATATATATATATATATATATATATATATATATATATATACACACACACATATATATATATATATACACACACACACATATATATATATATACCTTCTGTTTAGTCATAGATCAAAGCTGATAGTACCCCCAAGCTGCAATGTAGATTACTAAATCTGCTAAATGTAATTACATCGGGTATCAAGTGCAATCTTATTACTATATTTCTTACTCGTTTATTCATTAATGGACTCAGTTTTCCCTCCCTCCTTTCTTATTTCTTCTATTTCCAACTTTCACTGTACAGCCTAGGTCCAACCAAAATTAATGCAACTTCTCCCTGCTTTATCAGTTCCTTCTCCCTGAGCAATCCCATTGAAGCTAATATACTAAGCTAGTTTTACAACAGGAACTTGGGATTCTCCAGTCTCACAATTTCAATCAAATAGGATTAAATTGTTTTATTCTAGTAACTAACAATATTTTTTATAGTTACCTTTTAGGGTCTTAACTTTGAAATGTCCATTTAATACGCTTCATGACAGTTTTTTTAAACACTCATATGTTCATTACTTTAACTTACCCAAGGTTATCTGTAATTCTTCAAACAAAAATAGAGGATTGAATTATTTTTTATAGCCTATTTGTTGCTTTTTGTTTTCTCTGAGATGATTGTTAAATTTGCAGTCACACAAAATTGCATTTGTATTACAAGGCCTTTTCTTTCACTATTGAATTGCTTGTAGCTTTTCAGTCTGGGTTCCCTCTGTAAATAGGTTTTTCCCTGTAGGTCTACTCAGATAAATAAATCATTAAGAATAAAACAAAGAAATGAAAACAGAAATGCACAAGTGATACATCTCCTTGGTTTCCAAGTCAGGTACCTGCCCATTACAAGCAGAACTCAAAGAACTAATAAATGTAAATATCCAGAAAGGACAGCAGCTGTACTAATGAACGAATGAAAACAATACTCGGTGTTTTAAAATCCTTGAAGAATAAATAACTTAAGCAGCTTTTCCAAAAACACATTGCAGTATAATGACAGTTACTACAGTACATATAATTCCTCAGATTTAGCATTAAAAGATATAATGGTAATTATAATAGTTGCATAGTGGTAATAAGTGGCAGTTGCTACAGTACACGTCATTTGTACTACATGAATTAGAAGATATAATGGTAATTATATTAATCATATAATTATAATTAATGGCATATCCTGCTGCTGTAAGTATGATTCAGCTTCATGTATGAACCCAAATCAAAGCCTAGTAGAAGTAAATCACTTTAATATTTATGTAATGATCCAGGCATTCACTTACAGTACTTGTAACATAATGAATTTAGCTACAGCTGTGATATGGCCAGGTGTAAGATACTTCTTAGCAGTGATATGAAGAATCCCAGGATGTTGTCACACTTCTTTCCAATTTACCGCCAAGTTATAAAAATGCTGAACTACTAAACCTTCTAGAATATCTCTTCATTATTGTATCTATTCCGAATGTTTAGGAATTCGATCTGCTTACCTTGTGGTAGAGAAAACCTGCTCTTCAGTAATAAGGGTAATCAAACTAATCCTAATTACAGCTTATATACATGGTGTGGCGCATAAATAAAATATGTAATTAATGCAAGCAAAACTAATTATGTGCAACTGACCTATATAAATGGTATTAAAAGTGCAACACAGCGATGTTTGGTGTACAGCACTGCCACAGCAGACATTGTTCCCATTCTTTGAATGGCTTGAGTGCTCATAGTTTGTTTTACATGACTAAATTAAGGCATTGAATCTTCTCCATGATGGGACAGTCCCTAACATTTTGTCCTTGTGAAATGTTATGTTGGAAAAGGACATAAGAGGACTCTTGTTATTTATGGGCCACCGCCTTACTGCCTCCTTGAGTATGTTGCCATAAAACCTTAACAACAACTAATGAAAACACCTTACCATTGATTGCCTATCCTCTTCTCAGCACAGGTTCAGTGAGGGGCATAGTGAATCTGTTCTGTTTTCTGTTACCAACTATATTACTGCCACCTTCATGAAAGGGGCATAAAGATGCATATATTCCCAGTGAATCAAGATATCCTGGCATGGAAATATTGACGCTTCACTATCTTCTCTGTAAATATTTCGACAACTAGTTTTGGAAGAGGCTGTAAAATGTAACTGGTATGTGTGTGTCTATGTGTGTGAGGTAAGGGTACATCTTTGCATGTCTTATTCCATAAGCATGTCTCCCTACAAAGATCTGTGTTGGGGGTTGCTTTATGTTTTCTGGATATTAGTGCAAAGTGCATGTACCTGTGCTGGGATTCAGCTTTAATATCATATGGAGAATGAAGAGAGTGCTGAGCTTTATTCCAGTCATGAAAAAATCTATTTTGACATGTCACTGTGACAATAACTATATCTGTGCCCTGCATTGATTTATCTCCTCTCCCTCATTTATCAGTTAGTTCATACTGTAACTGCTCCAAAGTCTGTGTGGTACAATATAAAAAACAATGCAGACTTCATCCATATGGGAGCAAATTTATACTTTTGTTAGAGACCAGCCAGTACATCACACAAATGTATAACACTGTAATTATCAGACTGGAGACTGCATTTGAAAATAGCAGCAGTCTTATCTTCTACAGATTTGTGATTAAGCCAATGCATAATATGGCAGAGTTTGTTTGTGTCTTTCGGCTTTTCCCGGTTAGGGGTCGCCACAGCGGAACTCCGGTCCGCTAATGATTGGCAGTAGATTTTTACGTACTGGCTTGCCGGGGTTAACGCACAACCTTCAACGAAGTAACGCCCATTCACGCATGTCGCTACACAGAAGACGCTCTAACTGAGAATCGAACGGGCAACGTCTAACTGTGAGGCGACAATGCTACCGCAGCACCACCACCGCAGTATTTATGCATTTAAGCCAAACTAGAGGTAAAATCAATAAGATTTCCTAATTTATCTTTGATAGCATCAAATCCTGTTATCATTGTCCAGTATGATTAACTGATATGGTTACGTTTTTTCCCTGGAAGAGTAACAGTGCACTGTATGGCAATGTATTTAGTACAATACATAACCAACAGCCCACGTTCATCTTTAACTTGCTGTAGAATTATATGTTTCTGTATATGTAATGTTCAGTGACATGCCCGTTTATTTTCTTTCCTTGCTTAGGTAGAAATTTTCTTTCCTTGCTTAGGTAGAAACAAAGCATAGAAAAGGTGGTACTGATTAGCAAAAATATAATCAGGAGATCATGTAAGTTCACCTACTGTTTAATGAATTGTGCTTGTGATTTTGCTCAGGAGTGTGGCTGGATGTAGTAGGCAGACCTGAGACATTCAGAATACCTCTCAATTGTCCAGATTTTCACAGAATGTCCAGACTTTAGCCTCATATTTTTGGTCTGTTCTTCATAAATTTTTGGTTTTCTGGTAAATTATTATCAAGTCATGAAGGATGGAAGTCAAAAAATAATGACCATTTTTTCTGAGTTTCAGACTTCATACCCTTCAGAAAATTCATGCTAATGGAAATCTTGTTAGTCTAACAACTTTCTAAGTTTATAAAAGCAATATTTAAAAAAAACTTCCCTATTTTGGACCTTTGTCCCCTCATTATTTCTGGCTTTGTCCAGATTTCTTGCTCTAAGTAGTCGAGATGTATGACGTCTAGTAGTGGAGAAATCGTGACATAAAAAAACTGAAAATTTGTTTGCAAACCATAGATACTGATGTAATAGAAAAGGTCATGGATAAATCAACAAAATAATTAATGCTGACGTTAAAAAGAAAAGTTTTGTTACCTGTGAAGTGCTATTGGAATAAATAAAATATACACAGTGATGTAATGGAATCAAATATGCTAGAAGCGGAAAGGAAGGATGTGAGGAAAAGTTTCTGAATGTGAAGGCAATATTTACAGTGACTGTACCGGTGCCATAAGAAATAAGAGATGTTGAGATTCTATAAGAAAACCAATAACTCACAAAGATAGTCTGTCATGAAAATAGAGAAGAAGAAAGGTTGACAAATAAAAAGAGATGTGAAATAATGTAAGAAGTGGGTGGTAGACAGAAATTAAGAGGTCGGAAGCTTGGCATAATGGTTAAGATATTTGTCTTACAGACTCAAGGTACAGGGTTTGATTCTCATGTTAATTAGGTTAATTAGCTAGGCTTAAAATGGCCCACAAGGGCAGTTCACCTATGACCCTGTCTTTTTTTTATTATTTTACATTTGTTGACCGGGTTTGTCCGACTGAGCTGAGTAGCCCATTTTCAGCGGAGGCCCAGGGAGAAAAGCTTCACAATATTACAATAAGTTTAACAAAAATAGACAAAAAAGCTTCAGTATTTTAAAGTTTAAGTGTGAATAGAAACTTTTTTTTTTATTACAAACTGTCAAAGAATGTCATCAGTTGTTATTGCCATAAAATGTTTGAGTCAGGAGAAAAATGAGAGCTAGACAAGTAGAATGACAGTTTATCCAGGTTACAGCTTCTCAGATTTTGCTGTCAGGATATTGCCCAGATAAGGAGGCTAAAAATTAGCATAGCAATGAAATAAAAGTAGAGGTATAGAAAGGGCAGTTAGTAGACTGTCTATGAAATAGTAAGGTGGTTTAAGGAGGATGAGTACAGTGGCAGGACCAGTGAGTTTTTAGGTATTCTCTGGTGGCTGATTTATATTGATTAAGATGTTTAAAGGACCTAATTTCTAATGGCAGTTTGTTCCATGATATGGTAAGATTGTGGCTACAGAGGTTACATCCAATTGTGGTCCTTGGTTTATATATTTGTAGCAAGTCTTGGTCAGAGCTATGTGACCTAGCGGGATTATATTGAGAGATGGGAGGAGATAGGTTGGGACAGTAGGATTGCTGGTATAGGATTGAGTGAATTATCTGGAATTGAGAGAGAAGGAGCTGGTAGGATAGTTCCAGCCCGTTTAAGTGTAATGATGTGATTTATAAGTCTAGGGTGCAGCGAATCTAGGAACCTTGTTGTAAGTCGACTCTAATTTAGTTAGGAGTGTGGAGTTGAACTTAGTGAAAATTTGAGAGTTATACAATAGGCTAGGTAGGAGGTAAGCATGAGAGAGGGTAACTTTTGCTTTGTTTGTGAGAAACCTTTTGTTCCGATAAAGAAGGCCAAGTTTTTGGTGTGTCTTTTTAACACAGTTATTTATATGCATATCAAACTTAAGTAGGCCATCTATAATGACTCCTAGAGGTTTTGTGTTAGATTCAGCAGTGATGGAAGTGTTATCAAGGGACAGTATAGAAAATGTGGGTTTGAGGTGCGTGAGGTTTTTGGGAAGAAAGAGTAAAAGTTTTGTGTTTTTAGGGTTAAGAATAAGCTGGTTGTGAGAGAGTCAGGTTTCAATAGAGTTGAAGGATGCTTGAGTAGCAGCGATAAGGTCAGAGGGAGTGTCATTGATGGTGATGACGGCAGAGTCATCTGCATATTATATAAGGGATGGCTGGGTGCAGGAGGTATAGAAAAGATTTGTGAAGATATTAAAAAGTAATGGGCCAAGGATAGATCCTTGGGGACACCCATCTTTACTGGGATAGGAGGGGAGAGAGTTGAGAGCCATCTCACTGATTGCAGATGGTCAGAGAGATAGCTGGAAAACCAGCTAACAGTATTTTATAGGTTCATAGGTTAGAACTAGGCTAACTGCCCTTATGAGCCATTTCAAGCCTAGCCAATTACCCCATGTGAGAATCAAACCCTGCACCTTCCATCTGTAAGGTAAACACCTTAACCATTATGCCATCCTCCCACTAGTAGTAGAGAAGTTAAGATCAGACACTTTGGTCAGTAGAAGAGGGTGGGAGACAGTATCAAAGGCTTTAGAGAGGTCGAGGAATAGATAAGAGACAAGTTTATTGCTGTTTCTGTCCAGAGAAATAGTATTTATTTAGGATATTAGAGCAGTAGTAGTGCTATGTTGTGGTCGAGGGTGGGCGTGAGCAAGTGTTCCTATAACAGGTGTTGCATGACTTGCTTTTGTATGCATTTTTGAGAGTCATGAGAGGATTGCAATAGGTCTGAAGTTGGTAATTTCTGTGGCGTTACCTCCTTTATGTATGGGTAAAGTGTAAAATTATTTCCAGATAGATGGGACTTTTGATTCAGAGATAGAGCGGTTTATTAAGATAGATACATGGATAGCAAGAGATTCAGCTGCTACCTGCAGGAAGTAGGGAGGCAGATTGTCAGCAGATGAAGAACAGGGTTTAAGTTTAGAGAGTAAGGATTTAATATAGTTAGTTGGTACAGATTTGAGGGAAAAAGTGTTAGAAGAATTTAGAGTAGGAGGAGTTATTTGCGCTGGTAGTTGAGGGGATGGGGTTTATCATCTTTGAAATGGATTCAATAAAATAAGTATTGAAAATGGCAGCAGTTTCTTCTGGTGTGCTGTTTGGGCAAGGGTTGGGAGTGGGTGCAGAATTTGATTTACTGAGTTCCAAATTTTTTTTAAGGTTTGATTTTTGGGCAGTAGGGGGTTGAAATAGAAGTGCTTTTTGTCTTTGATGTGTTTTTTTATTCAGATTTCTGAGTTCTTTATATTTTTGCAAATGAGTAGGAAGTTTAGTTTTCAGACATATGTTCCACATCCTATCTCTAGTTTTCATTAAGGAGCAGGTAGCATTGGTTAGCCATGGAGCTGTATTAGTTTTGGTCCGAACAGTGTAGAGAGGAGCAAGTGAATTAAGGATGTTTAGGAAGGTTGAGTTGAAAGAGTGGACAGCTTCATCTAGGGGGAGTAGGGTTATATGTGTCCAGTTAATTCTAGAGAGGAGGGCATTAAAAGTCACAGGGCAGAAGTTAGATAGTTTGCGACAGGTAATTTAACTAAGTGGCCTAGTGAAGTGAGGTGTATATGTAAGAACATTTACTGGGGAATGATCACTTAGGGAGTTGGGTAAGGTTTCAGGGTTATGGTATTTGTGGGGATCAGAGACTAAAATCCAGTCTATAAGAGACCTAGGGTTATGTGATCTGTTAGTATGAGTGGGTGCTGAGACTAGTTGTGTAAAGCCATGTAAGTTGATGCATGTAGTAGAGTTGGGTGCCTGGAGGGTTAGCCAGTTTATATTTATGTCCCCAAGAAGGATGGTTTCATTATGAATGTGTTGGGAAAGGTAAGAGAGGATGCTTTCTGGAAGGGTAATGTTGTTGCCTGGGGGAATATAGATAGTTGCAACAGTGATGTGGTATAGTAGTTAAGTTTAAAGTTAGCTGTCAGGGGTTCAGTAGGAGGAAAGGAGGGAGTAGATTTGTAACAGACTTGTGAGAGTTAGGTGGTCAGAGTAGACAATGGCCACTCCACCCCCTTTTTCTTTTGTTGATCTAGTCTAAGTATATTGTATCCAGGAGAGAGGATATCACTCTCAGGGTTGTGAGGTTTCAGCCAGGTTTCTGTCAGGATGACTATATCAGGGGTGTTACCCATCCAGGTTTGGAATTCACTGATTTTATTAAGTACAGTTCTAGTATTCATAGAGTAAAATGATATGTGTTTTTTTGGAGGAGTAGATCCAGCTGGGTATGGAAAGGTAACATTCTAAGATGGGGCGGATTGGGGTCTGGGTTTGGATGAATATCACCTGATTAAAATAGAGTTTTTTGGAAGTAGTATTGTTTGAAGAATAGGTACTTTTAAAAGAGATAGTAGGGGATAGAAGAATTTTGATTTTAGGGAGAAAAGTATTCAGAGAAAAGATTAAAGAGCAAATAAGAAAGGATTGCAGAGGTTGTGTGAGTACATTATCTTGAGTATTTGTTGGATAAAAGTATGCTGGTGTTAAGTGGGAATTATAAGAGGTAAGGGAGGCAAAAGAGGAGAGTTTGGGTTGAGAAAGGAATGTTAGGAGGAGAGTCAGTAGGTAAGAGAGGTAAAGTTTAAGACCTGTAGGAGAGTGATAGGAAAGATGGCAGAGGTTACCAGTAGGTGGAGTAAGTGTAGGGGAAGGTGGAGTCCAAGTTGTAATGTGTGAGAGAGTTGGGGGGTGGTGCAAGTGTAGGCTGTGTCTGTGGACAGGAAGTGGTGTGTTTGGGGGAGGGGTAATATGGAGGGATGGGTATAAAGGAAATGATATGGGGGGTGGGTAGGGGAGCAGTGCGCGGCTTTACCTGGCTGACCCTCTTCAAGCTCCACCTTGATGAGTGGATGGGAAATCACAAGTTTGTACCAGGGATTCCACCTGTGTCCCTTATTGACAGGGGCATCAGGTGCTGACTGAGGTTTCTTTTTGGAGATAAACCCTTGGCTAGGCTTGTAATGGCCCCAGGGCCGTTAGCCTAGTATCCTCCTAAGATCTTATGATAAGATGAAAATATCCTACCTTTAAAGGTGTGCATGGAGTTTGTAGTAGTACAAAAATAATATAAGGAACAAAATAAAATAATCACACAGAAAGAGGATGCAGTGAAAAGCTCAAGTAACCAAACTGTTGACTCTCTGCTGGGAGATGAGAATATAAAATAAGAGGATGATGAAGATCAGGATGACTAGTAGTAAAATAGAAAAAGACAATCTGGGTAAGGGGCAAGTAATGTTAGTAAAAATCAATGAAAATAACGACACAGGAAAATGCTCAGGCAAAAGATAAACAAAAACATAAATGGAATGAAGATCTCATCATAAAAGAGGAAATACAAAGCTAATGTCTTTACACTGCAGGGTGTTCTACAGTATGATTATGCTATTAAAATTTCAGAGTAAATTGGGAAGGAGCACATAAAATATGTGTGCATGAAGAAGAACAATTTAGTAGGATAAGATGTTTCAAGAGGAATGGTGGAAAAATGTGGGAAATAGCAGGAGGAAAATATGGTAGTAAATGTGAATGGATTAATAGGAATATAGGCTTTATCAATAAAATGATATTTAAGTTTTTTTTGTTTTTGTTTTGCTGTGATGTAACCTTTGTTGTATACCACAAAACTGATTACATGGGCAGGAAACTTTCACATCACATTAAGAAGAGAGCAGGGAAGATGATAAGGAATTGCTTTTGCAAGTTTTAAAATGCATAGTGCTGACATTTTATGTTAGAAAATAACAGACTCACATGTGGCAGTTACATTCCTGAACTTGTATACACCTTGCACTAATTTCAGCAAACCGCATAATTATAAAGTGGGCTATCTGACCATAGTACAATACTAGCTGATCCTATCTAATTAAATGAGATGGCCACTACAGAAGGGTGAGGAAGGTAGATGTTCAACTAAGCCAAAATGCAGAAGTAAATTAGAATATGCTAGTTTACTACTGCTTAATGAAAAGAAGGTGGTATGGGGTTTGAATGAGAAAAAGTATCCATGGGGGGCATTTTACATAATCCCTTAGGAGCTTGTAAGTGTGATTTGGGAATAGAGTGGGGAGTAAGGATTACAGGGAAGAGAGGAAAAGGATGAGAACTTGCAAGAATGTTTAGAAAGGAGAACATCTGATAAACCCCTAACAGACTGGAAGGCAAGGACTAAAGTAACAATATAAAGGGGTAGTAATAACAGTGTTTGTCTATCTGTAAAATGCAGATGGTGTGCAGATGAGTTTGTCCAGTAAAAATACTTATGATATGATAAATAGTCAGAATAGCATGGAAATACAAGCTGATAGAATGAAATGTATAACTTATAGTAAGAAAATATTACACATTATATTATGAGATGTACTGAACGCTTGCTTAAAGGTATAGTAAGAGGGGATGAACACTAAGAAAATTGTATAGTAAAGCCAAAAAGGGTGGAAGGTGCTTAGATATCTGACTGCAGGCAATGTGGCTAATATATATATATATATATATATATATATATATATATAAATTATTAGTTTCTATGGTCATTCATGGAAAAAAGTTTTACATTTTTTATTCATGGGAAATACAAGGCTACTGGGACCATTAATGCCTTATCAGTACTCACCCTCATGCAGTACTACCTTCCCCTTGTCAAGAAAGGCAAAAAAGGTCAGTCCTGGAATAAATGTATGGGCATCTATCCTGGCTGAGTTTGAGAGATGCTACAGTGTTACTTTATTTAACTTGTAGGGAGAGTATTTTCCAAAATGGGGGGAGTCATAGCATAACACATTTCTTTCTCTTTTTTAATTTCGCAAATGTTTTGGGTTTCTAATAACATAGCAGAGAAGGACCCCATTCCCGAGATGAGATTTGATTATAGTTCATGAAATTAGTTTTGCTTCAGCCTTTGATGTTTGCCAAGAGTACTCTTCTTCAAACCCACAATGTACCCATAATTACTTCCTTCTAGTGCTACTACTGCTAGTGGAACTGTCTGGCTGTCATTATTCCACGTTGCTCTAGCTTCTGTTTACATCTCCTGGTATTTTATGATTTTGTGTCCCTCAGCACATAGGCCACTCTGCCAAACTATTCCTAGTTCTGTATTACAGAAACTGCATGTGTCTATACCTCTCAAGTTTTCTATAGACTTTCTAAAGCAATTCCTACAGAGCCTGATATCTTAAGCTATTTTAAGCCTTTCATCTTTTGGTTTAAACTCATCTCTCTTTAATCATTAATGCAGCAGATCTTGAGCAATATGGGGTTGTTCCCTGAGTTCCCTATTCTTGCCACTGTAACTGTGGTCTTTCCAGATTTTTTCTTTCTTTCTGGTCCTGTTCTTTGTCCTTTCATTCATTGACACGTTCTGTTGCAGCCTGATTTTTGTCTACTTCTGGTTTGATTTCCATTTCTGCTCTTTTCCAAAATGCTTCTGCCTATCTCATCAAATATATTATTTTGGACTTTTTTTCCTCATGGTTTAGAACTTCCAGTGTGCTTGGATCTGATTATATCAACAAATATATATGCAGTCCCATGATAGGAGACCTATACATAATTTTGGAGGTCTATTGTTTCTTCAGAGCAAGATATATAATCTTGTCAGACACTGGACTGGATGCCTACACTTGCGCTGCTATCATATGTATGACACGCACACTATTTGGTATTCACTAAGCAGCTCTGCTCTTTGCAACCACCCTCAAAACAAGGGTAAGTACCACAATATGCTAATGAAAGCATAAGTAGCTGTTGGAGACATGCTAACTAATCAATTCAACATGGCGGAGCTATTCAGAAAATTTATAAAGTGAGTTTATACACTCAGTGCTCCCTTCAGCCCTGAAATCCAATACTCTTTGGAATACAGCCACAAATATACTTTGTGGTGGTAAGCACTAGGTAGCCTATCTACCACAAGAGCAGTGGTTTCTGGCCCAGAAATTATAGCTTATTGGCCATTTGGGAAGTTTTTCCGTCCCTTTCAATGTTCTGGTTTAAAAGCCCAGATTTGCATGGGTTTACACTTGTTTAAGCTCTGTGGATCCAGTTTTGGTGTGCTACAGACTGCAAGAGTATCAGGAAGGGGAATCTAAGAGCCTCCATTTTGATTTTCTCCTAATTTACTGCTTTCTGCACTTGTTTTTAGTCATTTTTTAATTTAATTGCATTTATTTAAACTGTATTTGCTTTAATATTGCTACACACTCGTGTGCTAGCTTCCACTGCATTTGAATTGTTTTTACTGCTGTTTTAGCTGCTTTTCTGTAAAAAAAAAAACAAAACAACCCTCCCCAAAAAAATTCTAAGCTTGTTTCCCACGTTTCCTGTAACTAGTGTAGTCCAGATACAGATTTGCTATATACAGGACTGTTTGTAAGCTTCTGAGCCCCCCAAGCCTTTCTGTGCTGGAGGGAAGCCTTCTAGCTTATCAGTGGGAGTGGTAAGCACTAGGTAGCCTGTCTAACAGAAGAGGAGTGGTTTCTGGCCCACAAATTGTAGTTTATTGGCTGTTTGACCAGTTTTTCCATCCCTTTCAACTTTCTGGTTTAAAAGCCTGTGTTTGCGCTTGTTTCCTGCCTTTCCTGTAATTAGTCTAGTCCAGATACAGATTTGCTGTCTCTAGGACTGCTTTTAAGCTTCTAAGCCCCCCAAGTCTTTTTGTGTTGGAGGGAAGCCTTCTAGTTTATCAGTAGGAGTGGTAAGCACTGGGTAGCCTATCTACCACAAGAGGAGTGGTTTCTAGCCCAAAAATTTTAGTTTATTGGCTGTTTGGGCAGTTTTTCCATCCCTTTCAACTTTCTGGTTTAAAAGCCAGCATTTGCATGGGTTTACGCTTGTTTAAGCTCCGCATAGCGGCATTGAGCTGAGGCAAACTATTACTAGTGCCAGAAAGTCTGCTCTTCAATTTTTCCCTTTGAATCTTGCTGGTTCTTTCTCTTTTGCACTTCAAATAACTTAATCACTTTGAACTTCAACAGGTTTTTGTAGCAATTATTGTAGCACACCTAAGTGCCATCAGCACTAGTAGTTCTTCATGGAAATAGCTCTAGTATGTAGTAGTTATGACCACCCCTCCTGGCATGATTAAAGGACAGTTTCCTGTGCTTTCTCCTATTAACCTGGTGCACTTGGGAATTCTGAGGCAGTGTAGCAACTGCCTCATGTACACAGACAACCTTCTCCTCTTACCACCCAACACTCAGACTTGTGAAATATGCACTTATATCACCAAATTGGAAGCTATGCACTCTCCAGCCAAAACCGGACTAGCTGGTCAAGAGGAGAAGGTCAACACCTGGACCACACCACATGGAACACATAGCTCTCCACAACACCCACCATCACATCTCTCATGTAAAAACAGAAACCACACACTCACCTTCATGGAGGCTCTCACTAGAAATTTACCCAAACAGCAGAGTCCTCCAAGACAGAAATGCACTCGACCACCACAACACAGCACAAACCACAGGACACATAGCTCACCTCCACAGTGTGCCCCTCAACCTAAGCCCCTATGGCTAAACACCTTGCCCAATACACTAATCATAAGTGACTCAGTAGTGAGGCTCACAGATGTCTCACTCACTAGGATGAATAAGGAGAAGGTAACAGTCAGCTGTCTATCAGGTGCCAGAATTGGACACATAACACACCACTCAGGTCACTCCACAACAAGTCTGTCATTGTCCATGTGGGTGTGAATGACCTGAGATGCACCTCCCTGGACTACATGAAACAAGACATGGTGGACATCTCGGATTATGTGGCCCAGGTAGATATGACCCTAGCCCTGAGCAGTATCCTACCATCACCCAGAATGATACCGCAGTACAAACAAAAAATGATTGACTTCAACAACTGGCTAAGTTTCTGGTGTCATTATAAGGGGATCCAGTATCTGTCTGCTTGGGATGACATGACTGACAGACCTCAATGCTTTACCAGAGATGGCCTGCATCTGTCACCCCTAGGTATCTGGGTACTGGTTAAGGCTCTTGCCACCCCTATAGTGTCTTTTTAGGCACTAAAGGGGTGGCAAGAGTGCCTTTTTTAGGTGGTGTTCCAAAGACCAAATTACCACCATAACAGCTATAAATAAATGCAACCTGAGGGTCATGCTGCTCAGTGCTAGAAGTCTAAATCTCAAGATGCACTCGCTTGAAGCACTCCTCAAAATGGAGAATATTGACATTTGTGCTGTAACGGAGACCTGGTTTAAAGTGGCAGAAAGCACCCCTGTGCTAAAAGGCTATACACACCTTTCGGCCTTGAAACATGGACCATAACTCTAAGAAGTGGTGGTGTCTCCATATTCATAAAAGGTATGCACACCTCCAGACTAGTAGCCCAGCATAACACATCTGAGATACTTCAGGTACAACTAACATTGGATAAGATGACGACCCAGGTCATAGCCTGCTATAGGTCCCCAACCATGTCCCTAGACTCTCACTCCATGTTCCTAAGCACCCTGGAATCTATCAAGGTCCAACCAAACACTCTCATACTAGGAGACTTCAACTACCTCTCTGTCGACTGGGAAAACTACTCAAGCACCAATGCATTGGCCTAACGCTTCCTGGAATTCATCAATTCCAATGCTGTGGACCAACTTATTCTGAGCCCCATTAGAGGAAGCAACGTCCTTGACCTGGTTATTACTAACATGGGTGACCATTGCTCTACACCAGTAGTCAATGCCTCCCTGGTCAGATCTGACCATAAACTAATCACCATGGAAATCCACATCTCACCCACAGCCCCCGCAAAGGTAACCACCTTGAAAAACTTTTCCAAAGCTGAGTTTGGGCTCCTAAAAACAGAGGTGGCTAACTTCACGGCACCCATGCCAATGGCAAATAGCTGCATGACTAAAGAATCATACACCAATGCACTGTACGAACATGTACATAAATGCATGAAACTAACCATACCCAACAGAACCAAGATGCTCTCCTCCAAAAAAGGAAGCCAATCTGGTGGTCCCCTGCCATTAATAAACTCTACAACAGAAGGAAGAAACTGTTGCAGAAAAAGGTGAAGTCCAAAGACTGGAAAAACTCCCTTATTAACCTCAACAAAAAGTTGAGATTCCTCATCAAATCCTCTAAATCCAGCTATGAAGGCAGAATTGTGCAGACACTAAAAACAATCACAAAGCCTTCTATAGTCATATCAAGAACCTCCACAGCAATACCCAGATTTGCTCTGAGTTACTGCACAATGGTACCTGCTATACTGAGCAAACAGATATTGCCAACATACTGGCCAACAGATTCATTGCCAACTTTACCCCTCTCTTTTCCCAAAGGACAAATCACAATACCGGAAGAATGCCAGGCACCCAGCATTACTGCAGCACAGGTTAAAGCTGAATTGTCCAAGGTCAAGAATACAGCTTCCATGGGACCCAATGATATCCCTGGCTGTGTTCTACATGAACTACAAAGCGAACTGGCACCACATCTGTGTACCCTGTTTAGTCACAGCCTTACCTCAGGCTTTGTCCCTACCAAATGGTGCACTGTTACAGTCATTCCTCTCCATAAAGGGGGAGCAACTACAGACCCTGGGAATTATCACTCCATTAGCCTGACGAGTCTGATATGTAAAGCTATGGAGTGCATCATCATGGACCTGATTAACAAAGATACAGGAAATCTCCAAACTCTAGACCCCACACAATTTGGCTTTGTGAAAAGGAGATCATGCCTGCTCAACCTGGTTGACTTCTTTGAGTCAGTCACCAGGGCTGTGGATGAAGGTAAGGCAGTGCATACAGCCTACCTCAATCTGACCAAGGCCTTTGATACCATTCCTCACTCGGGAATTCTTGATAAACTGTCCAAACTAGGCATCAACCCCTATATCACTAGGTGGGTTGCAAATTGGCTCACAGATAGAACACACAGTGTGAAAGTAGTAGACTCCAAGTCAGATTGCTGACCAGTCATGAGTGGAGTCCCACAGGGTTAGTCCTGGGTCCTCTCCTGTTTGGCATCTACTTCTCAGAAGTCCAGGCCAACACAAAGGGACTCTGGCTGACCAAGTTCACAGACGACTGCAAGCTGGGAGCCATTATTAACTCCCCAAGTGATGCAGACTTCCTACAGAAAGGCCTCACTGAGACCAATGACTCGTAAAATTTTAGTTCCCACTAATTACACTATCGATGGGAGCCCACCGAACACTGAAGGCATTATAAGAGATATGGGGACACAGGTTGACAAGAACCTGTCCTTCAACCAGCACATTGCCAATATGGTCAGAAAGTTCTTTTATGTGGCACATCTCATTACCAAAGGTTTTGCATCCAGGAAGAAAGAGGTCATTGTCTCTCTCTACTCTTCCCTCATTAGACGAGTCATTGAGTATAATATCCTATTTGGCATGTACCTCACTAGATATCTGCAGCAGCTGGAGAGGCCACAGAAGTACCTCAGGAAGAGGATCCTAGGCATTAAACACATTCTACATGGACAGACTCAAAAGACTCCAGCTGTTCTCTGTCTCATATCGCCTACTTAGAAGTGATTTTTGCTTGACTTACAAAGCCATGTCTGACCCAGCTCTGTTAGAAATGCTACATCTAAAGAAATCCCAATCCCTCCACACAACATGCTCTAGAGACCTCAACCTCGTTACCACAATCAACAGAACATGCTGGAGGGGCAGGTTCCTCACCAGAGACTGCCCGTGCTCTGGAATAGACTTCCCATACATGTAAAGCAGAGCACCTCACTGTCCCTCTTCAAGAGAAATCTTGATGAGTGGATGGGTAATAGAAAGTTCACCACGGGGATCACTCCAGTGGTTCTACTTGATAGAGACACTGGGAATTAACGTTGGGCGGCATGATGCTTGGGCACTTCTATGGGCTAGGCTTGTAAAGGCTCCAGATTCATTAGCCTAGTACACACATATGAACCTATGAATCTAAAAAAAATGTAGGGGTTGCTGCTGCCATCATTAACCTATATGTGCATCAGGCTTTAATTCAAGGTGCTGCTGCTGCCAGGCTTCAGCCGAAAAGGAGAAGGGTGATCAGACAGCATTTGATTTATCATGGCCTGGATGATAGAGAAACTGCAGCTTTATACTGGGTGGACAGGGGTACACTACAGTAAATATGCAATCTATCTGAGGCCTCTGGGAAATAATGGAGAACCCATCCCAGTGGAAACAAAGGTATTTATAGCATTATATATACTAGGCAAATGTCTTGCACCTTATATTGTTATTATACTCTGACATATGTCACTACCTGTCAGACTGTGTCTTTGCTATAAATACGCTGTTTTCTTTTTTCCTCTGAAATGCTAGATTATACTCTTATATTATGTGAAATTTTGCTTGTCTGAATATATGGAGCCTTCCTTGTGATATTATACTCTGACATATAGGTCATTTCTCCTGTTGAATTGTGTCTTTGCTATAATTATACTGTTTCTTTTTTCATCTGATATGCTAGATTGTACTCTTATATTATGCAAATCTCATATGTTTGTATATATGGGGCTTTTCTCCCCGGGTCTCCGCTGTAAATGGGCATATACCCAGTCGGACTTTCCCGGTCAACAAATGTAAAATAAAATAAAATAAATAAATTACAGGTGTCATAAACTGCAGCATCTAGAATGTTACATTGGTTACTAAATACAATGCTACAACATGCAAATATTCATATTTGTTTCCCATATACCCCAGAGTAGACAGAAACAACCATGCAACAATTATATGCCATAGCAGACTTCCCTGATGTTCTGGGGACCATATACTGCACACATATAGAAATAAAAGCCCACCAAGCGAAGAGGGAAGAAGGTACATCAACAGAAAAGAGTCTCACTCTATTAACTGCAGGTTGTCTGTAATACCCAAGGGATCATCTACACTGTGTATGTAGGTAACCCTGGAAGTTTCCACAACTCACACATAATGCATGCCGGTGACCTGTACACAAGGTATGCTAGGGGTGATTTTCCACAAGGGCATCTAGTGGGGGATGCTGGTTATGCACTGGAACCTTGTCTTATCATGCACATGAGAAACCCATACAACCTCACTGAGAAAGGATACAACAATGCCCATGTTTAGGAATATAACAGAATGTGTATTCAGCTTGCTCAAATCAAAGTTACAGTGTCCAAACACATCAGGAAGTGCTTGCTCAAATCAAAGTTACAGTGTCCAGACACATCAGGAGATGCTCTGCAGTAACACCCAACCACCTCAACCAAAATACTCACAGTCTGTGGCATGGTGTGCAATATAATTCTCAAGAAACAACTTCGACAAGGACAACACATTTCTGGACCACATTTCCCAGGACAAGAAGCAGGATTAGCAGCTCCAGATGATGAGTCTGAGGAAGAACCACCAGCTATAGACAGTGCTGGCAGATGTAGTTATGTGCAATATGCCCTGGCTCTGGCCAAGAGGCAAAGGATAGAACACCCAGTTCCTAACTAACTGAAAAACTAAGATCCTAAGTGCATACAAATATTAAAACTGATGCCTGCCAAAGTCTTCAGCCTTTAGTTAACCATATAATGGCTGTGTTCTGTCAGTGTCAGACAGAGTCAACCCCCAAAGACACATCTTGTAGCTGCAGTATTAACAATGTAAGTGTGGACCCTTACAAAAAAAAAGATATATAAATGATTACTCTCATATGCAAATATTTATGTCACTAAGATGCAACATGTCACATCTGTACGTAATGTCTGCATTAACTCATGACTGATATATGCAATATACATTTATGACTGCCCACTACTGTGTATCACACATTTCAGTTAACCAATGTACATAAACCAAGAGTGAGAAGGTTAATGTTAGCATCATTTGCATAACTATAGCAGCGAGCAATAATTACCTGTCTAGTTTGACTGCTTTACTAAGAATAATACAACAAATACAATGAGGGTCATGAAGTATACAGACAATCATTTACAGCTGAGCAGGAAAAATAAATATAAAAATATTTCTTCTGCAATATATTACTTTAAAGCAATCTTCAGAGTATCAAGGAATAGCTATCCACTCTGCGTCGGAAATATAGGCAACCCTAAGTCAGAAAGAAATGTGCAAAGGACAGGCCACAGTCTTCATCACTTGCATAGGGTGAGGGGGGAGGGGATAAATGAGGGTAAATCTGACACCAGAGAGAGAAGTGAGTGTGTGTGAGTGAGAAACACTTTTTTCAGGAAGTATATAATTGTCAGGGCCAGTAGCAAGAGATTTTTATTCATCAACAGTAATGTATTTATAACTTTGTGTGTGTGTGTGTGTGTGTGTGTGTGTGTGTGTGTGTGTGTGTGTGTTTGTGAGGTAGAATGGGCAAGATTATTTTTAATGTGTGGGGGTATGCATGAACACAATCAAAGCACCTGTGCTGGCAAAACATCCAGCTATCTTGGACAGGTGTGAGCCGTGCATGGTAGAGTAGTCAGTTTAGAGTCATCATCCCCTACCACAAGAATTATCTCTGCCAAGAGTTGCACTGCTAGTTCAATGACCCTGGCTAGAAGTCAGGGAGCTACCTGAATGTGAATGTCTGCTGGATGACCTCTCATCACGACTATGTTCACGACCATGACCATGTGGCTTACCATGTCTAGGTGTGGACACCTCAATCACTGATGGAGCAGTGGAAGTAGTGTCACTATAGGTGCAGGATCTGGCACAGCCACATCAGCTAACACCTGATGATGTAGTGGCTCACTGACCATGTGGATGCTGACCCTCCCAAGCAGAAGTTCTATTACTGACTCTGCTTGATCCAGTTTGTTATTTATCCTTTCCATGGAGTCACCTACATGATTCCAGCAGTCTCACATTTCAGAATGCACAACATTTAGTACTCTTATGAATCCCTGGTGGAACATGCCAGTGCCTCTGAGAGAACTGTACACATATATTGTATGTCTCCTATTGATACACCAACATCAAGATGAGGGAGGACAGCAGGCCTCCTTCTAGCACCTCTACAAACAGCCTTGTGTGGTACATCAGCCTCATGAGGGTTAGGGGGAGACTCAGTTAGTTCTATATCTGAGTAACTACACTACCCTGTTCAACTACAACTGTTCTGCTACAACACAATCGCCAAATTCACCACAGGGGCATCCTACCATAGTCACCACTGTCTCTCACTTGCTGAACTGGGCTGGCTTGAACTCCCTCACCTCCTTCAGTGGTATCAACTCTCACTCGCCCACAAACTAGTAAACCATCCACTAAATGTCCCATCCCTCCAGAATCTACTCCAACCCTATCGCACCACCAGACCACTAAGATCCAGCAGCAAAAATCACTTGCAGATCACTAAGGCCAATAACTCTGCTGGTGAAGCAGTATTCTCTTGCGCCATAGCCAAATTATGGAACTCACTCCCACCCACAATTACCTCCATACCATCATGCACCCACTTCAAAACTTTACTAAAAGCGCAACTAAAAACCTGCTGGCTATGCCCCTGCAACTCCCACTCTAATATCACCCACCCCATCCAACCACTACCTTTCTTTCCACTCCACTAACTACCTTGATTATAGCAAGCTCAGATGCTCATAAGCCAGTACTTATTATACAGCACAAACTGCTTCTTCTTGTAACATTTGTTAATGTCTGGTATGCACTTCACAGATAAAGATTCTAGTTGTCTACTGATGTACTATGTTCTTCATCTGGAAATATGTTGTAAGTAATTGCTATGTAAATTGTTATTCACTATGTAATCCAATGTATATACTGTCTGTTTATTTTAACTGTGGAGCTTTTCTCCCCAGGCCTCCGCTGAAAATGGACCTACGTCCAGTCGGGCACTCCCGGTCAACAAATTTAAATAAATAAATAAATAAATAAATAAATAAATAAATAAACTATGCCTGCTTCAGCCTGTCATATCTCTGATGCCTCCCTGTCATGGGCATGCATAAGGATATTGACCAAAATATGGCCAGGGGATGTGAGAGCCACATTCTCAGTGCCAGATTGACCCTCTGCATACCTTTTCTGTGCCTCTTCATCATCATCATCATCATCATCATCATCATCATCACCAAAGGCTACTGATAATCTGATATCAGGTGGTAGGAGTTCCACAGTGCTGGTGGCAGGCTTACCTATGATAACATGTGATAAACACACCAAAGAATGAAACAGAATAAAAACTGATAAAACCTCTGTAATGTAAAAATGAAGTCAAGCAATATTACATACAACTGTAAGTAAAAAACTACTTGTATTTGCCTATTTGTAAGATGTGTCTAGACAGAATAAATGGAGATGAAAGAGGGATGATAAGCATTAAAATAAAACTGACACAATAAACAAGTCCACCATGTATTGGCATATTAAATAACATCTTACAGAACAATCTGCTCACCACTTTCCTTCTCCCCCTTCTCTCTCTGTATCTCATTTTTCCTTCTCCCTCACATCACTTGCATATGGTCTCTCTCTCTCTCTCTCTTTATATATATATATATATATATATATATATATATATATATATAAACATTATTAATATGGCATACCTGGAAGTTCACCAGTAGACACATTTGGCTTGCCCTCCACCTTAGCACCTATGACAGGTATGAATCTAATGAGCTGCCAGGATACTTACAGTGGGCAGGAACTCCCCTGTCTCAGTCAATGGTGGTTCAGTAACAGGACCACCACCAGTGGTCCCCTTCTCCCTTGCAACAGCAGCAGCACTATTCTTGGCTTTCTTACTCATGTTCTGGCCCAGTGTCTGATTTGTGCATAATCACAGCCATGTCCTCACACCACACTAACATCATTAATCACCTCCTCCCAAATATGGTTACAGGAGGACTTGTTAGCTCTATGTCTGTCTAACAGGAGTCAGCCATGTTGATGTAGGGTCATCACAATCACCTCATTTTCCACATCTGTGAATGTTGGTTTAAGTGGGCCTGATGTTCTGGATACCGTATTTATATATGTGATGAAAAATAAGAAACAAAAAAAAGAACTTAGGCAAAATGACTGGTAACAAAACATATATGAATGTATGCAGGCAATCAAGACAAAAATAAATTGAATGTATGACTCCCTAGGACTACACTCAGGTAATACACAACTATAAAAAGCAGGTCTATATCATAACATAGAAGTTCTCTAACATTGAATGTTATTATATCGAACCCTAAACACCGAAGCATGAAAACATCGAACAGTCAGAATAGCAAATTTTTTCCCAGGGAAAAAAAATCGCTATTCTGAGAAACATACACACAGCACAAACACACACAAAAAACAGCCATCCACACACATACACTTAAAATCCTACACCTAAACTAAACTTTACATACAGTACTAGCTATCCACTTACCTTACCCCAACCCTAACCCTAAGGTCCGTCACTATTGCACACTCACCTCACCCGCGCCCTAACCTTAACTCACCTAACCCGCCCCTAACCTACACACAATCGCACACTTACCTGACCCACGCCCTAACCCTAACTCACCTAACCCACCCCCTAACCCTAACCTACACACAATCGCACACTTACCTGAACCCGCGCCCTAACACTAATGTCCATGCAACCGCACACTTACCTGACCTGCTCCCTAACCCTAACTCACCTAACCCGCCCCCTAACCCTAACCTACACACAATCGCACACTTACCTGAACCCGACCTGTAACGCTCCAACATATTGAATGGTGAAAACAGCAAAGCCACAGCAACGGCCCACCAAATTCTTTCCCTGGGAAAGAATTCGATGTCCTGCACCTTCACTGTTTTCAGCGTTTGACATTATGGGTTCGATATTATAACATTCGATGTTAGAGAACTTCGATGTTATAATATAGACCCATAAAAAGCCACCCCACAGAAAATTAATAGTAATGATAAAACTTTTCAGTAAGGATGACAACACATTTGTAACTCAACAATAGATAACAGCCTTAGCAAAAATAATTTACTTAAAATGAGGGCAATTTGCAAAGAACAAAATGCTTATGTTGTACTATTAATGTGAAGTGATACAATATCATAATTTGAGTATATCTAACTTAATTTTTCTTCTTTGTAATATATGTCTGTGTCTCTGGTGAATACTGAAAAAATCTCAAATATATCTTGTTAATACTGTGGTTTCAAGGTTCACATCCAGAGAAGGTGCTGTTTGCATGAAAGTAGTGATGTTTAAGGAGCATATGCTTATGTTATAACACAACAAATTGGAGAAAACATCAGAAAGGTACATTTCAAATCCTTGTTTCGTTTTCCTACCTTTTGCTCTCTTCATTATTTGCATGCCACTTGGCATTGTGCAGTGCTGAGTTAGAGTGGTCACTAGCAGTGAATGACAGTTCACTGTGTAAAGTAAAAAATCAGAAATTTAATTTGCAATGCTGTCAGTAGTGCAAATGAGCCTGGCACTGGTGCACTTCTGTGAGCGCTCTGAACAGTACTGAGTGAAGAAAATGCACCTGCCAGCTGCTTATCTGTCTGTCACAAAGTGTAAGTGCAGTGAGTTTAGAGAAAGAGGACAGTAATGCATGGTTTGAATCCAGTTTGCAAATTCTTTTTCTGAGGAGTCAGAATGACATTGTCACAAACTTTAGATTACGAATGCAACACTAAATACAAATGAGTATCATAAATATTTTTGGATGGTGCAGTGGTGCAGCAGTTTGAGTTGTTGCCTCACAGCAAGAGGTTCTCCGGTTTGATTCTTGGTTGGGGGTACTTTCTGTGCAGAGTCTGCATGTCCTTCCTCTGTTTGTGTAGGTTTCCTCTGGGTGCTCTGGTTTCTTCCCCATTACAAAGACATACATCTTGAGCATTTCTCTGCCGGACTCTGCTGAAAATTGACTTGTTCCAAGTCAGATTTTCCCGGTAAACAAATGTTAAAATAAATAAATTTTGCAGCAAATGTATCATTAATGCTTGCTATATAAGGCCAAAATAATGTGTGCAAAGTATGTTAAACATGACAATGATGATGTTTAATTTAAAATGCACTTTCATAGCTACGATGACCACAGTCCTTTTTTTATAATGATTTAGAGCACAAAGGTCAGGCGTTGAGGAGTCCAGGATTTTGTGGCACTCTTCTTCAAGTGCTACAGATATAGGCTATTGGAGAGGGATTATACTGGGTCTCAGTATAAGGCTGAGGCTTGTGATAGCTTGGATAAAGCTGTCTCCAATGCAAATGGCACTTCACACACTGGGGAACCGTGTCATTACCATTACAGGGACATGCAGAGGTGCAAGCACACCCTTCTGAGCTGATGGAATGAGGAATTAAAGACTTCAAACATCCCTCGGTTGCGTAAGTGTCATGTTCCATTCACCAGTCAATGATATAGCATGGATTAGCCAACCAATACAATTATTCATTATGCTGTTATATCTTTTTTTCCTCTTCTGTACGGCTGCAGAAAATATAGTCTTGTAATGTGAGACACATCAGGGGAGACTGTCTAACCTCTGTGAGGCTTAGGGTAAGTATGCATTAGGTATGACTGCAAGACAGATAATACTTTTCAAGCCATCAGTATATATCAGCTTGAGTAGGCATACTTAAAATTTATATCAAACATATATATCTGATCCAAAAGCTGTTGGTGATTGTATCAGGCAATAAGTAAACTAGTTTAGCTCTTGTGTCAATTCTCAGAAGCAGAAATTAGCTTTTATTATAAGATTTCTAAAATCTTATCTGCAATATTGAATATCAGTAACAACTGAATGTTGGTAACTGGAATTATTAACATGGAAAACATATATTCAATATGGTATAGTCAAATAAATGTTTTCATTTGTTTATTTATTTATTTGCTTTTTCTTTACCGGGAAAGTACACTGGGCTGTTAAGAGCCCATTTTCAGTGGAGGCCCGAGGAAAAAAGCTCCACAGTACACGAATAAATGATTAATACATACATTTGAAATATTCAATCAGAAAGTACATACAAAGAATAATTGACATTTTGCATAACAGGTAAACAAACAAGTATCGGTATTACTTCACATGATTTTAAAGTACAACTGTAGATAGGAACAACATTTGTTGTAGTAAGTCATCTAAGGAGTCTTGGTGCAGGTACAATTCCAGTGAGAAGTATTCATGTAATGAAATTTTGAAAGGGACAGGATTATGGGTTGTTCTAATAAATAATGGTAGAGCATTCCATTTTTTGGCTATGGAGCATGAATAAAGAAGTTGGCAAGATGGAAGGTGTGGTTTATATACCTGCAAATGTTGCTGATTCTCAGACCTTAAGGGCATTTTTGGTAGGTAGCAACTAAATATTGAGCTGATAGCAGGACAGTCTGAGGGTTTAAAGATCAATTTATGTGCTATAGTTAATTGCGAGTAGGGCAGGTAGTGTGGTAGTTCAAGTCATTTTAAGGAGTGTAAAGTGGTGCAGTGATAGCTGGAGCATTTCTAATTGGTAGCAAATTTGGCAATTTTGTTGCAACAAGTCTCATGATTAGCTCTTAATGTGGATTGCAGGTTGGTAAGTAGTGGGATGCTGTACATGAGTGAGGGGCTTAAGTGGAAGTAATGGTTTGTTTAGTGACGGGGTTTAGAAGTGAATCTGTCAGTAGAGGATCCCAAGCTTTTGCTGAGTCTTGTCGATGTTATGCTGTGTGTGAATGTCAAATTTTAGGTGTTTGTCTCTTTCTTATACAATAGCACTGAGACTGATTTAGTTTATGACACATTAATACCTTCACATCATATCTGCATATGTCAAAGGTGAACATATTTATGTGTCATATTTATTTATGTATTGAAATAATAAAATAATGTGACATGCGATGGTTCTTATTCTCTCTGTTTTATCTTCCCAACCATATCTCTCTCTCATTTATCTATGTCTGTATTTATATCTATATCTATATCTGTATCTATATCTATATCTATATCTATATCTATATCTATATCTATATCTATATCTATACCTATATCTAGCTATCTGTATATTTTGGAAACATTGCTGCTGAAATAAAAATGATCATTAGCACAGGGAGCAAAACCAAGCACTGCAGTTCGGCCTGCCATACCTCCACAGGTGGCTGTGATGGCACCAGTACAGACAGTACAGACATCCAGCTCATTTGGGTCACAACTTGCCAGTGTTGCCCCAAGAACACTTGCCCTACCTGTTCCTCTTGTGTCAGGTAGCTATGCCCTGTCTGCTGGTGCAGTGGTACACTCTGGGAACAGTACTAGTGGAGGTGGAATTTTTGTCACCCATCAAGAGTTGACAGGGCAGGTAGAGGACATAATTGAGAAGGGCATCAGTGCCCAAGTTGGAAGAGTTGAAACAAACCTGTGTCAGATTGTAAAGTCCATATCATGTCCAGAACTGAGCCAGGAAACTATCATAGAAGACAGTGATGACAGTTCTGAGGGTGAGGACTCAAGCTGGAAGTGGATGCACCTCCACTGTTCCCTACCTATCCCCAGTCATGGCGTCCCCAACATTTTGTGCACATTATCATCCCTGTCTGTCTTATATGTCCTGTTTGTCTAAGCCTGATACATAACTAAATCTACCTACCTGAACCTGTTAGTCCTAAGCACGCTCCCCAAGAGACAGGCTGATAGCACTATGAGGAGACAGTTATCATTTCTTCAACAGGTTGCAGAGTTGAATGTATATCATATAGGATGTTACAATTGTAAATAGTGTTATGAAGTATGCTGCCCACAATCTTCCTGCTTTGTAGTGTTTCCATTGTCAGGTTTTTCACCAGCATTGACATGCCTAGTCCCTTGTGTGTAACATATTCATTTGTAACCTGCTGATATTTGCCAAGACATTACTGCAGGAGATTACATACAATCCAGCCTTTATGTATTAACAAGCGCAGTACAATAGGCATATTTGGACAATATTGCTGCTATACACACAAAAAGTGACAGGATTAATGTTGTTTCATTACCATTCATGTTCTGCAGTATAAGTATGACTCACACATGTCTGTTATACAAGTATTGCTTTTTTACTCAGTCATGTCATACAAATCCTTAGAATTGCATAACAGCAATTGCAACATACCTCAAATACATGAACAGTCACCAGATATAAGGTCTGTGTAGCTATGCACCTGTATCATCCATATAATGATTAATATAATGCAAGTATCATGAGAAATGTGTGAATCATGACACATTAAAAATTCAGATAACACATCTCTAGCCTGCATATACTCCTCATTAACACAAAGGTTGGCATGGAGCTCCATACACTACTGTTAATTCCTGTTCTAAGTTCAACACCTCAAAATAATTATTATGCATGCACTACTACATTGCCATCAATCATGCAAATGAGCTTGTCAGCAGTCTACTTCAGGGACAGAGTTAAAAGGGAGAATTAAAAACAATAATGTGAGTGAACTGTGTAACTTCTGCATGTGTTAATGGACTGTGGTACTCAAGATATGTGGCTTTCAGTGTGCTGTTGTATGAACACATCATTTTATAATGTTATGTCTGCACTCCAACACTTACACTGGGAAATGGTGTACAATGGTGTGGAGCCCTTTCACACAGAATTCATGAGTGTTATTGAACTATGCAGTACCCTATTTTTGAGGGTCTATATTAGATCAGTGAATGCTTAAACAAGCGAACACTGATTGATCGACCTTATTTTAGCGAAAGTTAAAAATATCGAAGCAACAGGAACTCAAATTTTTTCCTAGGGAAAGAATTTGGTTGTCTGTTTCTGTTGCTTCGGTATTTTCAGTGCTGTGGTGGAAAGTTACGGGTCGGATTCAGGTAAGTGTGTGATTGTGTGGATATGAGTGTTAGGATGGGTTAGGTGAGTTAGGGCTCGGGTTAGGTATGTGTGCGATTGTGGGGACGTGAGGGTTAGGGCGGGTTTAGGTGAGTTAGGGTTAGGGAGCGGGTGAGGTGAGTGTGCGATAGTGAAGGACCTTAGGGTTAGGGTTAAGGTAAGTGGATAGTTAGTGGTGTGTGCATAGTTTAGTGTAGGGTTAGGTGTCAGATTTTAGGTGTATGTGTGTGGATTTCTGTTTGTTTGGTGTGCTTGTGTTGTGTGTATGTGTTTTGGATCAGCGATTTTTTTTCCCTAGGAAAAAAATCGCTGATCTGACAGTTCGAGATTGTAAGCTTTTGCTTACATAAGGTTGATCAATCAGCGTTCACTTTTTTAAGCATTCATTGATCTACTATAGACCCATTTTTGACTGGTCTGTTTATATTTAGAATGTACAGTATCCAAGCATGAGCACATACAACTGAAAATAACACCACAAATGGCTAATATTTGCATGCAATCATCCCAAGGCGAACACTCATGGATGCTTGGTTGTCATATCACTGCTACACAACTATCCAACACAATACTGTGACACTGGTACATTCACACACACTAATGCAATGTAAATGAATGACATAATAGCTAATTTATCTGAGCATTATCTAATTACTTGTGATTCGCACATTGCTGTTACTTCTCTCTGTCAAGACACATGCGGTGGCGCAGTGGTTAACATTGTCACCTCACAGCAAGAGGTTCTCTGGTTCGATTCTTGGCTGGGGTACCTTCTGTGTGGAGTTTGCATGTTCTCCCTGTGTTCGCTTGGGTTTCCTCCGGGTACTCCAGTTTTCTCCCACATTCCAAAGACATGCATCTGAAGCATTTCTCCCCGGGTCTCCGCTGAAAACAGGCTCTGTGGAACCTAGTAGGACTTTCCCGGTCAACAAATGATAACTAAATAAAATAAATAAATGCCTTTTCACCCAAAACTGTGAGCACAATAGCTTCTCAGCAACACAATGATGTGGCAGTCCTTACAAATGTCCATATTCACACATTTAAACTCAGACTGCTGTGGTGCTGATGGTTTTCTCTAGACTGTGTGAATAGATAGGTAGGTGTTCAATTCCAGCACTGATTGAGTTTCAAGAGAGTGTGTGTGTTTGTGACTATATCTGTACTGATAGTTAGGGCATCATTGATCCATGCATCTGATGTGCCAACTTCCTCTCAGGAGAAAAATCTAAACTGGGAGATTCCCCCATCACCTTTTTCCACTTTTAACACAAACATCTTCTCTGCAACACACTGATGAGGCCATTCATTCAAAAGTGTATACTCTCACTATAGAAGTCAGTCTTCTCATGTGGTTCACAAGGCTGATTCTGTGCTATCTAGATTGTGTAATTAGATAGGTAGGTGGTTGTGCAACTAGTTAGGTAAATGGTTCAAATCCAGCAATGCTAAACATGCTTGTGTGTGTATGACTGATGTGTCAGGTATGCATGGCTTCATGAACAGATGTGCTGTATTCACTTTCACTCAGGAGAAACATTTAGACTGGGAGAGGACTCCCCCATCACCTTATTCCACTTTTAATACAAATATCTTCTCTGCAATACACAAACTGATGTGGTCATCCTTTGCAAAGGGAACTCTCTCACTATAGACTTCAGACTTTTCCTGTGCCATGTGGATTTGATGCTGTGCTCTCTAGACTGCATAATTAGATAGGTAGGTGGTTCAAATCCAGCATTGCTGAACTTTCGTGTGTGTGTGTGTGTGTGTGTGTGTGTGTGTGTGTGTGTGTGTGTGTGTGTACATGTCAGGTATGCATGGCTTCATTAACAAATGTACTGTATCCACTTCTACTCAAGAGAAACATTTAAAATGGTACAGGATTCTCTATCACCCTATCCCACTTTTAACACAAGCATCATCTCTGCACCACTCTGATAAGCTTTTCCTTTCAAAAGTGCACACTCTCATTATAGAATTCAGTCTTCTCCTGTAGCACATGAGGTTGATACTGTGTTTTGTGGGCTGTGTAGCTAGATAGGTAGGTGGTTCAAATCCAACAATGCTAAGCTTGCTTTTGTGTGTGGCTGATGTATCAGTTATGTATGGCTTTATCAACAGATGTGCTTTGTCCACTTTCACTTGGGAGAAACATTTAGACTAAGAGAGGACTCCCCATCATCTTATTCCAGTTTCAGCACAAATATATTCTCTGCAAAGCACTGATGAGGTCATTCTTTCAAAAGGGAACTCTCTCACTATAGACTTCAGACTTCTCCTGTGCTGTGTGCATTTGATACATTGCTCTCTATATTTTGAAATTAGATAGGTAGGTGGTTTGAATCCAGCATTGCTGAACTTTTAAGTGTGTGTGTGTGTGTGTGTGTGTGTGTGTGTGTGTGTGTGTGCTTGTGTTTATTTGTGTGTGTGTGTGTGTGTGTGTGTGTGTGTGTGAGCATGGCTGATGTGTCAGGTATCCACTTTTACTCAGGAGAAACATTTAAAATGGTAGAGGATTCTCAATTATCTTACCCTGCATTTAACACAAACAACATCTCTGCAACATACTGATAAGATTATTCTTTCAAAAGTTCACACTCTTACTATAGAATTCAGTCTTCTCCTGTGACACATGAGGTTGATACTGTGTTCTCTAGACTGTATAACTATATAAGTAGGTGGTTCAAATCCTGCAACGCTAAACTTGCTTGGGTGTATCTATGGACTCATCAACAAATGTGCTGTGTCTGCTTTCACTCAGGAAAAACATTTAAAGTGGGAGAGGACTCCTCCATTACCTTCTACACTATTAATACAAACATCTTCTCTGCAACACACCAATGAGGTCATCCTTTCAAAAGAGTACTGTCTCTCATTATAGATGTCAAGACTTCCCCTGTGGTGTGTGTGATTGATACTGTTCTCTACAGATTGTGTAACTAAAACAGCAGGTGGTTTGAATACAGTATTGCTTAAACAGTGTGACTGTATGTAGTGTATACTGACATCTACAATTGGCTCCATTACAACACTCCTTATATACACTTCCACTTAGGAGACCCATTTTCACTGGCAGAGGTTTACTCTATAATTTTCTAGTATTCACAGACAAAACCCAGCTTTAGAAACACACTGATTAGATAATGCCTTCAAAACTGCACTATCTCACAGCTGTAGTATGACTTATGCTGTGGAGCTGGCTGTTGATACTGTGCTCTGTACACTGTATAACTAGATAGGTAGGTGGTATGACTCCAGCGATAATTCACTGCTATGAGTATGTGTTTCTCTCTCATGCTGTTTAGAAAAGGCTCCAGATACATTTATGATGTGCAGGTGTACACTGGAATTATACTCTTTCACCACTTTCCTTCCTTTTCAGCAGAAACATCACCCTATTAAATTGTGTAGGCTTAGTGTAAAGTGTAAAGACTGTTATCATTTCATAAGCATGAAGCATTTGATTTCTTGCCCAGTTGATCCACTCCTTTCAGGCAGTAGCATAGCTGGGCAGTGTGAGGGGGGCAACTGCCCTGAGAACAAAGTGTTGGGAAGGGCACGATCTGCTGATTCTGATCTCTAATGCAGTACTAGGTTTTAAAAGCTGACATTGCATTTTCAGCCAAGCCTGAGAACTATAGTGCTCCATGTGGCCTTAACTGTAGCAACTGCTTGCTATTTTGTAATAAACAGTATGCGACAGTTTAAAAGTAAAAAAATATCTCTTTTTTTAAGTAAAAACTGAGTGTTGTAGCAGGGTATAAACTGTAGCAGCTGTTTGCTACATTTGTAGCAAAAAGGTTGCTACAGTTTATAAGAGCATTTTTTTAACTAAAGCATGAGTGCAGTAGTGGTCTGTGCAGGCAGGCTATAACATTTATTTTTGTAAATAAAAATAAATATATAAATTTAAAAAATATGTAAAATATAAATAAAAATATATTTGTAGCATGCTACAGTTTATAAGAAGAAACATTTTTCTTACTAAAAAAAAATGAGCACTATAGTGCTCTGTTCAGGCAGGGTATACACTATAGAAATTGTTTGCCACAGTTGTAGCAAGCAGTTTTCTACAGTTTAAAAGAAGTAGAATAAATTCTTATTTTTTAATAAAATGGAGGATGGTCAGAGTAGGGCACAGAAATGGAACTTGAGTGGCAGGGCAGGGGGCATGTCATGCATCTGGACACCTGGTTGGTGTGCCAGTAGAAGGAATGTCTGTTTCCTTTTTTTTTTTTTTTTTTTTTTTTGCTGTTCTGTAGAAAACAGGGGTGGGAATGGGGTATTATAATAAGCCGATGATTAATATAGTAAAGTGCTTTTTTTTGCTCTTCACGTGAAGACCTGAGGGGGTAGGGCACTGGTTCAAGTACTGGCACATGACACTGGTTATGCTTCTTCTTTCTGGGACCAATCAATCGCTCTCTTTATCAGTAAGAATCAGAAGAGCAAAAGAATTTACAGCTATAACTTCATTCTGAGATGTCAAGGGAATTTTAAATATTAGGTTTTGTCTTCTGAGGTATTCTTTAATAAGCTTTGCTCTCATTTGTTCATGTTTTATTGATAACCCTTTATCCAGACCTAAATAATTATACACACTCTCCTGTTCGAGTTATTTTATATCAGCTTGCTGTCTGAGGTTGATATTTCTTGGTGCATCAGCTTTCCTGTTATAAATTCTGCTTTTGCCCATTTACCAAAATCAAATTCTATTCTTATATCCTCTGAAAAAAAGTTTTAACCATTTGCAATTGTGCTGTCAGATGCTTGTCTGGTGAGCTGTGCAATTTTAAATTATCCACAAAACGTAGACGAGAGATCTTTGGACTAGATTGTTTTTCAGAAGTCAAGTTATAGTCATAGTCAAGTCTGATAAGTAAACAACTTATTGAGTTAAGGACAAGGCAAAATAGCAATAGTGAGAAAGATTCACTCTGAATAATTTTCCTTTGGATTTTGTCCTTGGGATAATAATTTGTCCATTATCATGACTCATTTGTAGAGTAGTTTGACACTGTTTCATAGCCACTGGAATGCAATTGAGCTTTGTATGGTGTATTTTATACATCTGTATATATTCCATAATCCATGAATGTGGAATGCTGTAAAATGCTTTTTTATAACTTATCCACAGTATACTTAGATTGTGCCCCTTTTTACTGTTCTCTGTTATCTATTATGGCTTTTTTAACAATATATGATCCTTTGTTCCTTATGATTACCTTATGTTACGTTTTTGTTTTATAACTATGACTGAATTTCTTTCTAATTCCAGTATATGATCTGTATATTGTCGGAAGGTAGCTGTTGTTCTATAGTTCTTTGGATGTTTGTAGCTTCTGTCTTAAGAAGGAGTGGCAAAAATAGTCATTTCTCTTTTGGCTTTTCTTGTTTGTTTGCCTTCAAATCTCTTTGCAGAAGGGAGAATTAGCCAGGGACTTGGTTGCTTTTGTAGTTGTCTGTTGTTGAATCTGCACTAGAGAGCTGCTTTTGTTGTGCTTTTGCATTAAGAAATTCCAGGATCAGACATCTTGTGGCAGAAGGTGTTTACCTGGTCTCTCTGTGTTGACAGGCACTGCAGGAAACAAAGTATGGTTATTTATTGGCTAGAGGGCATAGAATTCAGATTACAAACTTATTTTCTCTCTATAGAGCTGCCCACTGGGCCACAGTGATTAGTAGTGCCCTGTGTAATAGCAAACACCTAGACAGTAAAATTTACTTGTAAAGTTAGGATTTGACCTGAAACCCTTTAAACAGTGTGGCATTGTGCAGAAATAAACTTACAGCAGCTAGCTTGTGCATTGAACAGCACTACCATACCCTAGCAATATATAATATCTTGCCCTTAGACTCAGAAGTTTCCTAGTAGAGCCCTGTTGAAACCCGATCCTTAATCCTAAACAGCCAACCATAATACAGGATCAGACAAAATGGATATGCAATTTCCAAATGTCTCTGTGGCTAGCTTGGAAGATTTGGGCATCCTAAGGCAATGTAGCAATTGTCTCATGTTCTCAGACAACCAGTTAATCATTAAAGAAAATAACTTAAAAAAAGTGAGAGATGTAAATATGCAACTTCCTTGGAGGCAAAAATCTCACATGCAAATGAGGTTGTCAGGAATACCCACACTATATCTCTCACATACCGTTCACCACACACGCAGATTATCTTATGCTGAGGCACTTAAAAGAAACCATCTGAAATCTCAAAGACATTAAAATCCACCTAATGGCAGCACTGCACCTCAGCAATCACTAAAGCACACACCAAATGCAACACCAAACACCACACATAAGCCTACACCTAATGGTTCCCCAAGTGCAAAGCCTGTAAGTAAAAAGCATGCACTTTACCAATACTTTTGTTATTGGGGACTGCATTATGGGATGCACAGATGCCCCACTCACTAGACTGGGCAAGGAAAAGATAATAGCTACCTTTCTTGGGGCCAGGATCCAGAATATCACACACGCTCTCAGGTTACTGCATCCCAGATACCAGTATGATTCTATTATAGTCCATGTGAGTGTAAATGACTTGAGACATGCCTCAGCAAACTATATGAAAAGAGACAAAATGGATCTCTTGGAATTTGTGAGCCTTGCATTAAGCAGCATTCTACCTTCACCAAGGATGATGCCATAGTATGACCATAAAATTATTTAAAAAAGATGGCTTAGTTTCTGGTGTCACATGGCACTTGTTATGCTTCTTCTTTCTGGGACTAATCAATCACTCTCTGTATTAGTCAGAATTAGAAGAGCAAAAGAATTTACAGCTACTTCATTCCAATCCAATATCTGTCAGTATGGGAGAACATGGTCAAAAGACCATGTTGCTTTGCCAAGGATGGGTTGCACCTGTTCCCCTATCTTTTCAGATATTGGCTAAAATTTTATCCACCCCTTAGAGCATTTTTAGGCAATGCCAAAAAGGCAAAGCTACCAACAAATCAAAAAAGTCTACAAGCAACCTTAACATGTTACTGCTCTATGGGGTCTATATTATAAGCTCAAAAGCTTAAAAGAGTGAACGCTCTTTTATCGAGTTGTAAACATCAAAACCACTAAATAATGAAGACACAGAATGGCATTTTTTTTCCCCAGGGGAAAAAAAAAACAAACAAAAAAATGCAAATGCAAAATAAAGTAGGGGGCTTCGCCCCCCCCCCCCCCAACTTAAATATACCAACTCTGAGATTGCACCACAGTGGAGGAAATGGCAAAGTCCTGAAAATGGCCCAGTGATTTTTTTCCCTGGGAAAAAAATTGCTGTTCCATGTCTTCACTATTTAGTGGTTTTGACATTTACAGCTCAATAAAAGAGTGTTCACTCTTTTAAGCTTTCCAGCTTATAATATAGACCCACTTTATACTAAGAGGGTAAACAAAAAACTTCCACACCCTTCAAGATCTCCTCACTCTGGAGAAAGTAGGCATCTGTGTTGTGACCAAGACTTGGTTTAAAGCAGTAGAAAATACTCCAGATGTGCAAGGCTACAATGCCTTCCACACATTTAGACCAATAACAGCACAGATTTGGGCCAAAGATGGAGGTGTTTTGACCTATGTTGGCAAAAACATATTTCCAAGTTGTTTAAACAAGATGATGTCATGGAGCTCATCCACATGCAAGCCACCATAGATAAGGTCTCCCACCATATCATGGCTAGCTGCAAGTCACCATCTATGCCCCTAGAGTCTCATGACTCTTACCTAAACCTACTAGAGGTGCTCCCCATTCAACCAAACATCCTGTTCATGGGCAAAATTAACTATCCCTCTGTAGACTGGGAAACTGCCTCAGACTCACAGACACTATGCTTCCTAGTCTTTATTAACACAAACACCCTGGAACAGACAGTGTATGTTTCAACCAGAGGATCAAACATAATGGATATGGAACTCACCTACATGAGACAGCATTGCATCCACCTATGTCACATCCTCACTAGTGAAGTCAGATCACAAAGCTGTCTCATTTGAAGTAAAAATCAACATAGAAAATCCAGTTAAACCAGTAACATTTAGGAACTATACTAAGGCAAAACTACATCCTATTGACAGTTTGTTAAAATCCAACGTTCCCTGCTCCCCCCAGCCCTGAGACCACAGCAACCTATGCAGAAATATTCACAGAGTCACTAGGCAGACATGGGAATGGCTGCATAGATGCTGCCATAACTACCAGAAATAAACCCAAAACAAACACTAAAAACAAACCCCACTGGTGGAATACTCACCTAAACAGAGTATATAATAAAAGAAGAAAACTTGTGGCCAAAATCAGGAAAAGCAACTTCCTTAAAGACAAGTGCTTTCTTATTTAACTAAACAAGAAACTAAGAGGTCTAATTAAATCCAACAAGGCCAACTATGATATCAGGATAGCCTTGCAGGCAAAGGATAAACAAAAGGCCTTCTTCAGCTACATCCACATCCTTACAGGTAACACACAACAGTGTGCTGAACTGGTGGTGAACAGTACCACCTACACCTATCAGAGTGACAGAAAATCTACTGGCTGACAAATTCAGCTCACCTCCCCAGCCCCTTCAGGTGAAATCTCCTCCAACATACATCTGCCAGCTATCAGCAGGGACTAGGTGCTGACAGTACTAGCTAAAGCCAAGAACACCACCTCCATGGGTCCTGACAACATCCCCAGTTGCCCCCTGAACAGTCTAAAACATGACCTATTTTGACTATTTTAATAGCTAACTGAAGTTGCTCATTTATATATACTAACATACCTAAGAAATTAGTACTTTAATAGGAAAAATAATTTCAAATGTTAAAAAATGTACTAGAATTAAGATAAAATATAAAATGTTCAAGGTCATATGTATTTGAGCCCCATATCATAAAAATATCATCCACAAACCTCACATAATATAAAATATATTTAGTAAATTCATTATTGTCAAATACAAAATTCTGCTGCCAGTCAGACATAACAAGATTAGTGTAGGTATTGGCCGTAGGAGTTCCCATAGGTTCATAGGTTCATAGGTAGGTACTAGGCTATTGGCCCTAGGGCCTATATAAGCCTAGCCAAAGGTACCCTGGCTTTTGCCACCCAAGAAAATTATTTTCCTGTGCCACTGTTGAGCAGAGCCACAGAAGTGATCCCCGGTGTGAATTTCCTATCTCCCATCCAATCATCAAGATTTTTCTTGAAGAGTGCTAATGAGGAGCTTTGTTTGATATAGATAGGTAGTTTGTTCCAGAGTATGGGAAGTCTCTGGGACAGGAATCTATCCCTCCAGCATGTTCTGTTTATTGTGGTGATGAGGTTTAGGTGCCTAGAGCATGTAGCTCGTAGGGATTGGGATTTCTTTAAGTGGAGCATGTCTAAAAGTTCTGGATTTGACATTTGTGTGTTAGGCAGAGATCGCCTCTGAGTAGGCGATATACAACGGAGTAAAGCTGCAGTTTTTTGAGATGGTCTGCATAGGGCATCTCTTTGAGGCCAGTAATCCTCATTGTGAGGTATTTCTGTGGCCTTTCCAGTTGTTGTAGATGTCTTGTGAGGTACATACCAAAAGGGGCATTGTACTCTATAATGGGTCTAATGAGTGACAAGTAGAGGGGAACAATGACCTCTTTTTCCTGGATGAGAAACCTTTTGTGATGAGGTGTGCCACATAGAAGGATTTCCTGACTACTGTGGCAATGTGATTATCAAAGGAGAGACTACTGTCCACCTGTGTCCCAAGGTCTCTTATCACACTTTTGGTGTTAAGTAGACTACCACCTATGTGGTAGTTCATGGGTACTGAGTTTTACCAAAAGGAATGACAATACACTTTTTGGCATTGAGCTTGAGGCCATGGCTTTGACACCAAGCGTCTGTCTCATCAAGGCCCTTTTGTAGGATGTCCACATCTTTTGGAGTTTTGATTATGGCTCCTAGTTTGCAGTCATCTGCGAACTTCATTAGCCAAAGACCTTCTGTGTTAGCCTGTACTTCAGAGAAGTAGATACCAAACAGGAGAGGACCCAGGACTGAACCCTGTGGTACTCCACTTGTCACTGGTCTGAAGCTGGATTTGGAGTCTGCTACTTTCACAGTGTGGGTTCTGTCAGTGAGCCAGTTGGCAACCCATCTTGTGACATAGGAATTTATACCTAGTTTAGTGAGTTTATCTATAATTCCAGAGTGGGGGATGGTGTCAAAAGCCTTGGCGAGATCTAGATAGGCTGTGTGAACCACCTTACCCTCATCTACAGCTTTGGTGACTGCTTCAAAGAAGTCTATCAGGTTTAGGAGACATGATCTGCCTTTTACAAACCCGAACTGGGTGGGGTCCTGAGTTTGGAGATTACCAATGTCATTGTTTATAAGTTCCATAATGATATGCTCCATAGCCTTACAGACCAGGCTCGTTAGGCTAATGGGGCAGTAGTTTCCGGGGTCTGTGGTGGCTCCCCCTTTGTGGAGTGGGATAACTGTCGCTGTGCACCATTCAGTGAGTATATAGCCTGAGGTGAGGCTATGATTGAACATGGTACTTAGGTGGGGTGCCAGTTCATTCTGTAGTTCATGTAGAACACAGACTGGGATGTCGTCAGGTCCCATGGATGCTGTGTTCTTGACTTTGGATAGTGTGCTTTTTACCTGTGCAGCCGTGATTACAGGAACTTTGCATTCTTCTGGTATAGAGATGGGCCCTTTAGGGGATGACAGAGGGGTAAAGTTAGCACTGAACCTATCTGCCAGGATGTTGGCAATATCTGTTGGTTCTGTATATTTAGTGCCATTGTGCTGTAACTGAGAGCAGATCTGAGTGTTGCCATTGAGATTCTTGACATAGCTATAGAATGCTTTGTGGTTGCCTTTAGAGTCAGTGGCGATTTTGTTTTCATAACTAGCTTTGGAGGATTTTATGAGGGATCTCAGCTTCTTACTGAAGCTGACCAGGGAGTTTCTCCAATCATGGGATTTTACTCTTTTTTGCAACAGTTTCTTTCTTCTGTTGTAGAGTTTGTTTATGGCAGGGGACCACCAGATTGGCTTCCTTTTTTTGGAGGATAGCATCTTGGTTCTGTTAGGGATTGCACAATCCATGCACTCATGTAAGTGCTTATAAAGTGCATTTGTGTAGGATTCAGCAGTCCGTCAGCATGGGTGTCGTGAAGTTTGCCACTTCTGTCTTAAGAAGCGTGAAGTTGGCTTTGGAAAATTTTTTACTGTGGTTTCCCTAATGGGGGTGGGGGGTGGGGGAGGGATGTGGATGTCTAGGGTGATTAGCTTATGGTCAGATCTGACCAACGAGGAATTGACCTCTGGTGTGGAGCACCGGTTGCCCATGTTGGTTATAACCAGGTCTAGGATATTGCTGCCCCTGGTGGGGGTGTGGATAAGTTGATCCATGGCATTGGAATTTATGAATTCCAGAAAACGTTGAGCACAAGAGTTGGTACATGAGTAGTTTTCCCAGTTAATGATAGGGTAGTTGAAATCGCCCATTATTAGGGTGTTAGGTTGTACCCCAATATTTTCCAGTGTATTAAGAAATGAGTAGTGGAAATCCTGGGTCATGGTGGGGGATCTGTAGCAAGCTACAATTTGGATTGTGGTCTTGCCCAGAGTTAGTTGCACTTGGATAATCTCAGATGCATTATGCTGAGCAATTAGCCTGGAGGTGTGGATATCCTTAATGAATATGGAAACACCTCCGCATTTAGTGTTTCAGTCCAGGTTAGGTGGCCAAAAGGTGTGGTATGAATTATAGCCTGGTAATGCAGGGGTACTCTCTGGAGCCTTGAACCAGGTCTCTGTCACTGCACAGATGTCGATGTTCTCCATTTTAAGGAGTGCCTTGAGAGAGTGCATTTTGAGGTTTAGACTTCTAGCATTGAATAGCAATACCCTCAGATTCTTCTTGCCTGTACCTGTTAGGGTGGTGAATTTGTCATTTGAACCTTGCCTAAAAAAGGCACTATAGGGGTGGCTAGAGCCTTAGCCAGTATCCGGAATCCCAGGGGCGACAGGTGCAGGCCATCTCTGGCAAAGCATCGTGGCTTGTCGATCATGTCATCCCAGGCAGACAGATACTGGATCCCCTTAGAATGACACCAGAAGCTTAGCCAATTGTTGAACTCCCTTTTTTGTAGAAAGACTTCATTATTGTAACAAAATGAATTGTTTTTCATTACCAATTCAAGTAATTTACAGGTGGTTTTAATAAATCTATTTCAGTTATCTACATTTACACCTAATATGTTTCTAACAGAAGAAACACTATCATTTGTGTCATTAACATTTTTTTCTTTCCTACATCCCTCCTGCACATTCCTGCACTCCTTTCACTTTGTTTTTCCTTCTGCTTGCTCTCCATTTCACCACTTTCCTGTCTTCCCCATTTCTTTTCTAACAAGACAAGCCACAGGAATGGTGAATGGCACAAGAGGTGGATGAACACCATGATTGGAGTGAGGATTGGGACATCAAGAAACCATGGACATCAAGCTGGGTGACAGTGAGAATCAAGTCATCACCACTGGACTGTCATCACTGTCACCTCACTGCACCGAAGGCTGCAGTGTCTTATGTCTGTGTCTACTTATGTTATTCATTACAATGATGAAGAGCAGTGCCTCCATCTGGTGTAGGCATACACCAACTGTGTGGTGCACAATCCTATGCACCAGCCCTGGCAGTTCATCACAGTTCATCACGGGTGATAAAATCACCACCTCTGCCACTGCTCCTGGAGGGAACCACTGGTCTATCCTGTGAGGCAGAACTGCCTAAGGGACCAGGTAGTGCAGAGGCAGCAGAGCTGGTGCTACTAGGTTGTGTTTCAGACATGCTGGGCCTTGGTGCCATAGATGGCGGAGTGGGGGCAGGCCTACCATACTGTGCTGTGGGAAAAAACAAAAATTAAAAAAAAAGGAAGATAAGGGTTGAGGTAAGAGAAAAACAAGGGAGAACATTAACAACTTTATATGTGACATACAATGCATTCATGCAAATATTTTACTCTATTCTATTGCCATTACGTTTAAGACTACCAACTCCTAACAAATAACTTGTTACTGTTAAGACTACCCAGCTCATAACAGATGCACACTATACTACAAACTGCAGCAAGCAATCTTTGATGTGTGCATATATTGCACATATTCATGTTCTAATTATACTGATTACAGTTTACAGCAGGCCATTGGTGCCACATTACATTGCAATATCAATGAAAACTTTACAGTATTGTATATTTGGAGAGTGTGTTTTTTAGCCCACAATCTCTGACTTCTCTCTAATACTGAGCTGTTGTTTTGGCCTCCAGACTAATGCATGCATACCTTCCTGTTACAATTGAGAGATGAATGCTCAATTTGATACAACTGTATAATAAACCAATAAAGGTGCCTTTAGTTTTCATGGTAAAATAACAGTACTGTTTGGATGAATACATACCACATGCTTCTCATATCTGTGCCAATCTAGTAGAATGGATTTGCACATTCAGTTCTGAGTCTGTGACGGCTGCGGAAAAAAACAGAACAGAACAGAATACCATTATGAATACCAATCCTGACTATATGCAGCTTTAAACTATTACAAGTAGTGTCTGTAAGTGATACTTACACATCTGTGGGGTAACCCCAGTCCTATATACCATGATCAAATGGTCAAGGGTATCCCTCTTCCTCATCTGGAGGTTTCTGTAGTGATTCCTACATTGTTCACCAGTGTGGGGGATACTGGTAGCACTGGTCAAAGCCTGGGCAAGACTATTCCATGCCTCTGACTTGTAATCCAAGCAATGATAGTCCCTCTGCAAAAGGCTGGGCCAATGTTCATTCACTAGGATTCCAACAAACACTTTGGGCTCCTGGTCACCCCATCTTTGAGCATGGAATCTCAAACCTGTCCATGAATGCCTGCCATGCCTACCACAGATCAAGACCAATGTAGAATGAAGTTTTCCTGCCAATTGCAGGTATTGTGCTTACTGAGAATGTGCACTTTCTGGTTTTGCAACATTTGAAAGTGTTTCTCATTGCTCACCATCATGCAAACATGGTACTCTAGGGTGCACACTGCTGGGCAATGTGTTTGTGCAATGGCCAACAGTCTTAATTGAATGCATCCGATTTATGTTTGTGGCTGTCTGGGTCCTGTCTGCTACCTGGCTGGGCCATTCAACCAGTTTGTCCACTACTGATCTGCACACAAACTAGAATAGCCAAACATGTTTCTGCTAAGTGGTGTATCATGCAAACAGTGGCCCCATAAAAAAAAAAAAATTAATAAAATGAGAAAGAGTTGAAATGAGGAAAATCAATCTATGACATACACAATAGAAAATGTTAGTGCAAGTGAGATATGTCTACATAGGTCTGGATCTTAACTCTCACTCCAATGCACACTCAGAAAACAGGGTGACTTATCCATCTTTGCCACACAAACAGCTTTGCAGCAAATAAATGAAATAATTCCTCACACAACCAAGTGCAACTGAATGTATGCTGATATCAAAGCATAAACTTATTTGTAAAGTTATTATACTTAATATATTTGGATGTAGTGAACACACAACCTATTATGATTATTCCTTGCAAATATACAGATTTGTCTTACCTTTCTATGTGTATTGGTCATTCATCAGTAATCTGACTAGTACTCAGGGACATGCAGTGTGTAACTCAGTCTATATCATTTACCTTAAAATATGTGAGGATAGTAACTTGGAATGCTATAATATGCAGTTGCTATCAAATGAAGGACTGGTTGGATGGCACAAACAAGCATAGACTGCTCTTTTGTGGGGGAGAGCAAAGGTGAGTCCTGTTATGGCACATGCAAGGGTACACTGTTCTTTCAAGGGGGTGGATGCAGGCCGAGCTACTGTTATGGCACAAACAAGGATATGTTGCTCTTGTTACTCTCCTTGTTTTACATCCTGCCTGTTTGATCTTGTGAGGGTTGTGAAGTCAGAAACTGCAATGTTTCTCATTACTTTCTAACTTCTCTCTGTTATGATCTCCCATTACAAATGTATGGTGCTAAACTGAGGGCATTCAGTGGTCATCAGTACTTTGGAGAGGTATGAATGTGAGGCCTACTACTTGCTAATGGACAAATACAAGTCAAAAAACTCTATGCTGTCACATGTTATGTTAATTTCTGTACAAATTTCCCACTTTTACTTGCATACTGTACCAAGTAATGAAATACAAGGACATGCCATAATATTATTATACAATTGAGTACATGTTAAGGACTTACATTTTAAATGCAGCAGTTGCTACAGTGTTAGCACATGCCTGACATGCAAGCAGTATACAGCCAATACATGGGGAGGTAAAGGCTCTGGCTCTGAGTTGAAGCCAGCAGAGGTCACAGAGTTACGGTATTGTGTCCCTGTCCACCCTGTAGCACTCTACAATGTCCATGTCGTGTATGTTGTGATGAGTTAAATATGGCCTGAAAACTCTTCTCCATCTCAGTCTAGGCCTATTGGTAGCAGCATTATTGCCTGCAATCTGTAGCACATAGAAATAGAGTTAAGCAGCAGCACCTCCTAACATTTTGTCTGTATAGACTATATGTGTCTGTATGCCACTACTTTTGAAATCCACAGGAAAAAACAGCATGGAGTCTAAATGGTTGCTTTATAACCTGTTGAATAACTCCACCAGATTGGTTGAGTAGCATGCAGTTCAGTTGCTTATGCTGTAATTAGCATCTCTGACACACAGGCTAAGACAGATGCAATCCATTAATAATCTACTCCATTATAAAAAGGTAATGTACCCCATGACATCCCTACCATCTTCCCCCGACCTTGTATCTCTAAATAGCAGGTCATAAATGCCCTCTCTAAGGCCAAAAGCACAGCATCTATGGGACTTGATAACATCTACATGGGCTCCAACAAGAATTAGCAACACCATTGGGTACTCTTTTCAGTCAGAGTCTAAGCACTGGCTTCATTCTAGCTGAATGGAAAACGGACACTGTTTTTCCCTTGCACAAAGGTGGTACTTCCACTGACCCCAGGAACTATAAACCTATTAGCCTGAGTAGCCTTATCTGCAAGGCCATGGAGTGAATCATCATTGACCTTATCAACAAATATATAGGTAATCTGCAAACACTTGACCTTACTCAGTTTAGGTTTGTCAAAGGGAGATCATGCTGTTAAACCTCTTGGTGGGAGGAGGGAGGTTGACATAATGGTTAAGGTGGTTACCTTACAGATGCAAGGTGCAGGGTTTGATTTCCACATGGGGAAATTGGCTAGGCTTAATATAGCCTAGAAGGGTAGTTAGCTTTGTACTAATCTATGGACCTATGGACTTCTTCGAGACAGTAACCAAGGCCTCGGATGAAGGGAAATATGTGCATACAGCCTACCTAGAATTAGCCAAGGGTTTTGACACTATCCCCCACTCAATCATCATTGACAAACTCATCCATCTAGGTATGAACCCATATATCATTAGATGGGTCACTAACTGCTCACTGATAGCACACATATAGTCAAAATAGGGGAATCCACCTCTAACAGCAGACCTGTAACCAGCGGAGTTCCACAGGCATTAGTTCTGGGACGTCTACTGTTTGGAATCTATTTCTCTGAAGTACAAGCAACAAACTAAAGGTCTGTGGTTGACAAAGTTTGCTGATGACTGCAAACTGGGAGCTTTCATAGAATCTCCAAATGATGTCAATTTCCTACAAGAGGGCCTTACACAAACAAATGACTGGTGCCAAAGTCCTGGCCTTAAACTCAATGCAAAAAATGTATTATCATCCCTTTTGGTAAGGGCGATGTTCCTAACTACCACATCAATAGGAACACCCTAAGTATGCAGTCAGTGGTGAGAGACCAGGGCACACAGGTTGACAGTAACTTTACCTTTGATCATCATATATATATAGAGGATTACATGTTTTACCCCCTATCTTACTGTTAAACATGATGATGTTACCCTTACCTCTTGCTTAACTTATTTCAGGACCATCAGGAATTCAACCACATATACCTCTTGCAGATGGTAAGCCAAATAAATTTATGTCAGTATTGAAGATCAATTTAAAGAAATATAATGTGTCATTTTAGGCCTGTCATGTGTATTGCTGTACTGCTTGTAATAGTGGCAACACTTTTAATTGTTTAGCATATATTGCACCATAGTAGTGCAGGTATTAATGTATGCCTGTGATTCTTCCTTTTTATCACAGGTGATCATGACAGTGGGAGTGTGGGCCCAGTACCACCTGATGTCAAGTGTCTCATCAACACTGATGATGATGATGGTGGCAAAACAGGCACAGCTGAGAGGTGCAGAGGTTGAATCTGACACAGAGGTTGACATCCAACCAACCCCTTCATTTTCCCTTGACAGAGCCTGTAGACCTATGCCTACACAGTCCAATGAGTCCCCAGATATTGGACAGGTGGCAGTTGAGAACATTAATCAGGGAAGTGTGGCTGCTACGGCTAAAGTGCCTGTTGTCTCTGGTCGTAGACAAAGTGTGGGTGAGGTCCCATGCAGGAGGGTTGATAGGGGTGCTTGGGGGGTGCCTGCTGTTCCTCCTTCACCTGATCAAGGTGTTTCTTCCTGTGTCACTCAACATATATTTAGGGGTGTCATGGAGGCACAGGCATGTTCAGGAAGGTTATCCAGACAAATTCTCAGGGTTGTAGATGTAGTACAGGTTGACAAGCATGACTGCCTCCACTGTGTTGTCAATTCACTGGATCATATGAATGACACATTGGAAAGAGGGGTGTCTGTGATGGACAGAGGGGTGTCTGTCATGGAAGGAGCACTGTCTGTCATGGAATGTCTGCTGGGAGGGGAAAGGTATGCTCGTGGGTGCAGGTCAGCCACAACATATGCTGATAGCCAATGTGGCTGTGCCAGATCATGCTTCGATAGTGGCAGTATTTCCATTGGTCATGGGTGAATGTGCTGTCCACACCCAGATGTGGCAGGCCATAGAGTCATAGTCCTGGGTGTTCCCATGAAAGGAACATGTCCAGCAGATATCAGTCATGTTCAGGTAGCAGTATTGCACCTGACCTTGGGTGTGGAGGTGCCAGTGCAACTCCTTGCAGAACCAGTTCCTGTGGTTGGGGGTGACAATGTTGAACTGCCAACTCTACCATGTCTGACATACCAAGATGTAGAGCTAGCACTGAGCTCGGCTGTGTTCATACAGCCTCTCACACATCACTTTCACATGGAGGACCCCTACAGACACACACACAACAGTTCCATGGTTCAGCCTGCCTGCTTCCCTTTCTTACTCACACACACTCACTGACCTTTTGTTTCACCTTAGACCTCTTGCCCCCCACACACAACACCCTGTGCAAGTGATGATAATTGTGCCATTTCCCTGATTTCTCTCTTTTGGATTCAAGGATACAAAAGCTTTGTGTCTGATGCACAGAGTGTGCAGCTACATTAGTGCTTAGTATATCTGAATTTGTGTTGTTGAACTGATAATTGTACCTGTCACTTATATTTGCCTTTCCAACTTATACAGTGAATTGCACCATCATGTCAGTACTTTCTAGTGTATACTCTTGTAAGGGTTGTGAAGTCAGGAACTGCAACTTTTCTTTTTAATGATTTTCCAGTACAAACATATGGTGCACATCATAAGTCATGCCATCACATTCAGATCTCAGGATTGTATGACATCATTGTAGCCAAATCTCATCAGAACAGTAATATAGCATAATGCTCTCTTTTGCATGAACCTCACCAGACACATGCAGCAGCTCGACAGAGCACAGAGCTTTCCCATCGAGAAAACACAGGGACTAGTACCCATGCCATGATGTATGTAGATAGATTAAAAGACATGTCATTGTAATTTGTTCAATATCTGATGAGGTGATATCTGCCTGGGCTCCAGGACAGTGTCTGATCATGCCCTGGTGGGATGACTACATATGCAATAATCTGATATAGTTGATGACATCAGCATTGTCTAGTGAGCATATGGTAATAACAGTGTCCCACATTATGGTGTAAAATGCTGTCTGTAATGCCAGGTAACAGCTGTCACACTCATACACAGTTGACTGCAGTGAGAATATATCCCCTGCCTATCTAACTACACAGACTACAGAACACAGTACTTTGCGCAAGCACCGCAGCAAAAGTCTGACTTTTACATGGCTGCAGATCAAATTGTAATGGATGACATAAGCAGTGCTTGTTGGAGAGAAGAAGTTGGGAGGCCTGCCTGAAATGGATGTGTAGACAGGTACAAGTATCAAAATGCTGCCAATTTATGGGATTGGAGTGGCAACTGTAGGATACAGACTTGCTCTTCTGCCTACACACACACACACACACACACACACACACACACACACACACACACACACACACACACACACACACACACACACACACACACACACACACACACATACAGTTGACTGCAGTGAGAAGAGAACCCCTACCTACACAGACTACAGAACTCAGTGTTTTATGCAAGTGTCATGGCATAGGTCTGACTTTTATATGGCTGCAGGTGAACTTATAGTAAATGACATTAGCAGACCATGTGGTGAACAGCAGGTTGGGAGGCCTGCATAGACACATACATTCATAGGTTCATATGAGGCCAGTAGCCAAAGCACTAGGGTGCGTAGAAGCCTAGCTGTATGAAAATACAAGTACCCTTATTGAGCATAATTGGATGTTTGAGTTTAGCAGAACAAGTTTATCAGCACCACTGACTGGCCCTGTCCATGAGGGAGCACACAACATTGTATATTACACTTTGTAGTGTGGGTGATATACGTGTGTAAAAAATTACTGAGACCCCAGAGTTGTGCTGCTTGCTGGGCGGGTAACACATGTATGTATTGTGAATATATAATGTATATGTAGAATGTACCCTCAGATTACAATGCTTCCACATGTACTTTTATGTCATACAAAGGAAATGTTCAATAAATACCAATAAGAAAGCATCATATATACAGTTCCAAAGCACAGTGAGCAGCAGATTTGTGCAATGGTTAACAAAGTGTACACACATGTGAGTTACACCTGTTTGTGCTTAGGTAAGCAGTGCACAAATGCAAGCTGCATTGCTAACATTTGACAAGCAGAATGCAACAGTGGCAAGCAACTGCATGTATAGGCAGTTGTGTATGTGTTTTTTGCAAAAGTAAAAGCCATGCTGGTCCAGATAGCAGGAATACATTTACAGGACTATAGTATACAGTATACCCACAGTCATATATTGGATGATAAATGTGATAATACATAGATTACTCCATCAGTAAAAGTAATACTGTATGGGATATGCTGTATTTGAACCCAGGACATTGTGTATGGCAGACCTACCCTTACACCTATTGCCATAAGAATGTTGAGGAAAAAGTTGTCTGTGTTGCATTTCATTGTTGTATACTGCAATGTCACAGCAGTAAAACAAAGGTTGCACACAATGTACTAGAACCTAATATCATCTGTACTCCAGGCTGTTTTTCACGATGGCTAAGGGCATTCATTGAATATATCCAGTTTCTATTTTGGGCTGTCTGTTTCCTAGATGGTCCACTGTGCTTTGCAGAAACCAGATAAACACAGCTATTTCCCTGCTTCCACTGTTTGTGCTATGTGGTGCATCATGCAAAAAGTGCAAACATGGGAAGAATATGACATCAAAAGCTTAGTAATGGACACCTATAAGTAAAATAAGTGCCTGATGTCACATATTAATGTACTTTCTATACAAATTCATCGCTATTTACTTGATTACTGCACCAAGTTAAGAAATACAAGGATATGGCATGATATTATTAAAGAATGCATTCTAGGTTCAGGACTTACCTTGCAAATGCAGCAGTTGACACAATTTTATTTTATTGTCTATACTCCTGTGTCAAGTATTCAGGAAAAAACAGAATGGAGTTTACATGGATACTTTATATCTTGCTGAATAGCTCCACCATACTGAAAATCACCTGATTATGCTGTAATTAGCACCTATGAAAAACATCTGCTGCTTTACTGAATATATCATCTCTGTTAATGCTCATTAGTGCACCATGCACACCTATGCACTGCTGTGTGCACAGGCGCTTAAATAAAGCAAACACAAATAATTTTGTTATTACTTTTCTCTGTTCCTGTGATATCACGCAAACATGCAGATCAAAAAATGAAGGAAAAGTTGCAGATCCTGTACTAGAACCCAGGACCTTCTATACTTTAGTCCTACAGATACACATGCTGCCACAGGAATAGTTACGTACCAGTCACTGAGAAACCTGCCATTTATTCCTCCATTTCCCGTGGTTGCAATGACAAAAACTTAAAAAAATGTAACTTAAAGCAGACAGAGACAATGCATTTTAACAAACAATAAAGTGGATAAAACAGAAGTTGTGAATTGTTCACTTCTTCAATCCACTTTTACACTTTACAGACCTACAGGTATACATCTGTAAGTGTAACCTGACACACCCTCTGATGTCATCATTCACTGTTTCCATCCATTGAACACGAACACTGTGGAAGTGCCTACAGGAAGTGAACATCCCTACATGGTTACAAGATTTTGGGATTCTGCAATTCTAATGAGTTTTGACCTCATTTTCATCTTCACTGTGCTGACAGCCCTGAATCTACGCAGTTGGTAACAGTGTAGGCAGGGAAACTGAAGGGGAGCCTAATGTTTTGTACACTCAAGGGAGGGTATTACTTCACTATATATCTACACAAAGGAATGTAGGTTTTGATAAAATGTGAGTGTATTCCATCAGATACATACTACATATGCTTATATGACAGTATGAATGGTATGTTTCATGGGGTTTACACTTTTAGCTGTCTACATTAGATATGTGTACATTCTTCATTTTGGGGAGGGGGAACAAAGCTGCATTTATGTTATAGCACTTAAAAAGGAATTTTTGCTATTGTTAATCTAATTTTCTAGCTTTCACCATGTCTAAAAATGTCAAAATGTGTGTGGGGTTACATGTTACGGTCAGTTCTGTACAAATCTATGGACTTTCACTTGGTCTTGTTTCCGTGTAGACTCCTTTCCATGGCTGTATTTGAAAAACTTTTGAATACATGGGTAACGTGAACATGTAGTCTACCCAGTTGCTTTACAGATTGTTGAATCACTCCACTGTGTTGGTTGGCTTCATTAGCATATAAATCAGCTACTTCTGCTATAATTTGCATACCATGGAAATTGCCATGTTTGTGCATGCGTGCTCGCTGCTACGTAGAGTTTACTGAATCTAAAAATCTTTGCAGGTGTGTGCGCATCATGCAGTGACATGCACATGATCAAAAATGACCATGTAGGCTTTAATGAATCCTCCCCATATTCATTACTAAGGATAAAGGGAATAGCTTGCCACTCAACAAAGTCAAAAACATTTGCAGCCTATATCATATTTAAAAGTTACATAATGCTCATTTCAAACCACATTCTCCTCTCCCAGTTTCAAGCATCATAAAAAATGTATTCTACTTTTTATCAAAATGAAAGAAATAACTCAGAAATAAAACAGTGAAATTTCAATTTTGACTTGTAAAATGAGTTATTTTGGGTAATCTTAGTGAATCAGTGACGTACAATATGCAAAACGCTTCAAAGTTCATGCAATCGTAGTTCAGATTTCACTTTTTAGGATGTTTTTGAATATCGTTTTATGTAATTTTCTGTAAAAATTATATGAGATCTTATACATTTACTTTGTTGCCCTGTGCAGGCATATGTAATATATGTCTTTCTTATAAGCGGTTTGGTATTCAAATATAGTTTTTGCCTTATTTGTCCTCTGATATTCCACCTTATTTTATATAACTTGCATTTCTAAAATCTGCCATCAAAGAGCTATTTAATCATGAGCTCTCTATTAGAGATTGCAGCATGTGTATATATTTCTTAACTTACTGATATTGCATTTTATTCATATGACATAAAATATATTTCTTTATTTTAATTTCTCCAAGTCTTTTGGGTTTCTAATATCATGATGGGAATGGACCCCATTCCTAAGTCGAAGTACGATTAAAGTTCATGAAATTAGCATTGTTTCAGTCTTTGATGTTAGCCAAAAGTGCTCTTTGCAGCACTTGCAGTGGACCCAGTAATGACTTTTTCTGCAGTTCATATGGAGTTGCATGTATTGACAACATATCCAAGTAGGATTGTAAATTATTTTTTATATGACCTGTTGTCCCTGCTACTACTGGAACTGTCTGAATATCTTTCTTCCACATTGCTCTAACTTCTGCCTGCAAATCCTGGTATTTTTTGACTTTCCGTCTCTGTACATAAGACACTGTAGTCACTGGATGTAGCACTTTCAATAATCAATGCTACTTTTGTTCATTTTCATGGACTACTATATCTGGTTTTCCCGCATCTGCTTTTTGAACTGTTGGTAGTGGGTGATTCCATGTGATATAAACTTCATAATTTTTTTATGATGCTTTCTGGCTCATGATTCCAATGTTTTTCAGCCACTTCTTTCCTTGTTTCTCTCCTTTTGTATTTGGGTGTTTATTCTTATTAATTCTATTATTATATGCAATCCTGCCTATATATATATATATATATATATATATATATATATATATATATATATATAAGAATTTACAATTCATGCCTGTCTAATTCAGAAATTTGTCCTTAACAATTGCATACTGTTGTTTTGGTCTCAATTTCACATCCTGACAAGAATTCACGCCTGTCTAATTTAGATGTATGTCTTTAGCAATTGTGTACTGTTGTTCTGGTGTCAGTTTCACATCCTGACAAGAATTCATGCCTGTCTAATTTAGATGCAGGTCTTTAGCAATTGTGGACTGTTGTTCTGGTCTCAGTTTCACATCCTGACATTAGTATTTAATAACAGCATGTGAAAATGACAACTCACAACATACAGCAGCTGCTAATCTCTTCTGTAAGTTTCTCATTCTTTTTAATTCTTCTAAATTATTCTAATCAGTAACAAACATTTAATTTTACTCCTTACCATTAATATATACAGTTGGGGTTAATAGCACTGTAGCATAACCTATTAACATTCAGTAAAATTCCAGCAAATTATATATCACAGGTGGTACAATGTATAACATTACTATACCTTTTATGTTTTTAATTCTTCATTTCTAAATGAATATTTCTAAAAATAAATATTATTTTGAGCAGATTTCTCACATATACACTTGAAAAGAAGTTCAAATCTCTCCTCATCATTCTGGCTGTTATTCAGACGCTTCCTGTTTTTACAGACATCAGTGAGAAACTTTGAACTCTTCTAGGACACTGCATCACTCACAAATGGGACTTTTGGTATGTACACAGACGGTGTCAAAGAATTGAACAAGTCCCGTTTGTGAGTGATGCACACACTAAATATATCTGTCTTAAACTGCCATGTGTTTGAAGTAGACAGTAGTTGTTTGCATATTGGATGTGATCAGAATGTATTTCATGTCTTTGAATGAAATTTGATTCTTATGATGTATGCGAACAATGGAGATATGAAAGAACATTAACATTTACGTTAGCTAGCAAACCAGCTTCTTAGTTGGTCATTAAATTTGGATCTACGTATTACGTGACTTTACTACTTATGTGCAATATTAGTTTTTTACAGGGTTTATCCACTAGGGGCTTTTAAACAATGTAACTTGCTTAGTTAGACTGTGATGCGATAAGTTTGGTTCAATTTGATTGGTTGCTTTATACTTTTTAAATGTTTTGTAACCAGTTTGTTTTATGGTCTGATGAAGCTATTTAGAGAAAGCGCTTACCATATCTGAATAAATGTGGTTTTCTTTTACGTTTTATGACAGTGGTTATTTATTTGTTGCAGAGTTTGTGAACTGCACTCATATTTTTATATTTAAATATGGGCTTGTTCCCTTGCTTGCAATGTGTAGGTAAGTTGTTTTTTTACATGTTTGAAATTTCAAAAGTCAAACATATGGTCTCTGCCATATGGGTTTTGGCTTTTTGAAATTTCAATCATGTATAGTTGACCCAGATATATATATATATATATATATATATATATATATATATATATATATATATATATATATATATATATATATATATATATTCCAAGGAGAATACGTCCGTCTGTAATGTAAGAAGACCAAACTGGGAGGAAAAGGTGACTGTGGTTGAGTTATGGTTCACAGCATCTAGGTAAGCTGCTGAACATTATCATGGTAAAAACACATATTTACTAGTTGATACCAGTTTTCCTAACAGCTCAAGAAATATAGACAAACCTGTTGAAGATATATTTTGAGATCATAAGGGCCAACTGGTTGAATAATATAAAATGGAATATTTTACATCAGAAAGAGGCGATAGAGGAGATAGGTGTACTATGTGAAATATCTTTTTATTTGTATTCGTTTGTAGATAAAAGTGGGGACAGAACATGAAAAGCTGCTAATGTGAAAAAATGGGTCTACTTGATATAGTCGACATTTCACAATGTTGAAATTCATATCGGCAAGACCATATGATCCACATTTGAAATGTTGACCATACAAGTAAAACATAAAAAACAAAAAAAAATTACCTTAATGCTGCTAGCTCCACCCCCCACACACCCCGGAACTTAAATATACCAACTCTGAGATCGCACTACAGTGCAGAAGTGGAAATCTTTCCATTCCGCACTGAAGGGAGATGCCGGTTCCCCATGGTCGACATTTCAAATGTTGATCATATGGTCTCAGTCATATGAATGTCGACATTGTGAAATGTCGACCATTCGAAGGGGACCTGAAAAAATATATGTTAATAAACACAGAAACATGAGAATAATTAGGAGGGGATTAATGAGAAAGAGGAAATAGGGATCTAGAACTAGGCATGTAGGATTTTTGGATAAACATTAAGATATTGAAAATTAAATAAAATAAATGAGAATGATGTTGAAAGAACATTATGTGATAGAATAATGACAACCTTTTTAAATTTGTCTCAGTGGGAAAAATGAAAAGGACTATGGAAGAATAATAATGACAACTAAAAGGAAAGGTAATGGCACTTTATGCATGAGACGATAACTAGTTTCTTCATAAAATGTTGGGTGTTTAAACAAGGATCAGAAAGTTGATGTGTTATGTAACAGGATGTTACTTTATTAATAATTTTTGGTTAAAAACAGCACATCAGCAAACTGTGATCTATGATACAGTTAGAAGAGTACAATAATATAAACCCTAGTATCTGATACTGGACAGAATCCACAGCTTTTGTCCATCGAAGCTAAGTATGTGGTTTGTGAGCCAATGACACAGCAGCATATACTGAAAACTGGTCTTGGTGGCTTATCTTTCCCAGTGCTTCACTACAATCATAGCTTCATAGGTTCTTACTTGGCTATTGATAATTGCAGCTCTTTAAGAGCCCTGCCATGCATTCCCACAAACTTTTTATCACTTTTTAAGTATGGAAAATATTATGTCTCATATTTATTTTTCACTAAATGCATATTAACTTGTAGTTTCTTCACAAACGAATCAAAATGTTTATGATTTGTGTATGTCAAAGGAAAGCAGAAAAACAGAAGCATAATTATGTAAGAGATATTTTCATATAAGTAGTAGCCTTATATTTTAAGTGCCTTACAAGTGCCTTCTCTCTATTAACAAACTATAGTGTACGGACAGATAAATGAAGGCACAGGAAGTGTTGAAGGAATTAAGGGATGTTATGATATGTCATGATTCACTTGAAAGTCTAGTTTCAGAAGATTAATGAATTGTGCCAGGCAGCTGTGGAAACCAGATTAATGAACGGTATGCTTTTGCTTTCTGAAGCTGGGGGGTGTGTCTTTGCAAGGTTGTCTGTGAGATACTGTGGACTGGTACCGAATGTTACAAAGCTGAATGACTGCAAATTTTAAACACAGATGGCTTATGATTTGAAATGCATATTAGTGAAGCGCCCATGTGAAGCTCTAAGCAAGAATCACAAGGACTAAAATTAATTTAAAATGTACTGATTTGTTAAATGTAATGTAACATCAAGGTTCTGCATGCATGAAATTGACAAGAAAAGGTATATATATATATATATATATATATATATATATATATATATATATATATATATATATATAACTGAATAAGACTAGAAAGAAATAAACTTATACTACTGAAAATTTCCAAACTATTAAAAACAAAAACAAAAAAAAATAGACGCTGAGCCAGAACTGTAATTTGCTGAGCACTTTCGTTTACTTTATTGATAAGAATCAAACGTCATCAGAGCAAAATGTGATGTTTTTGCAGTACTGTGCGAGCTTTAAATAGTGTAACTGGTATAAAAAATGCTTCACTATGATTGGTAGACAGACTACGCTAATGCAGTAGTAATTGGACTAATGAGAGACACTGCTGTGATACAAAAGGTTTTCATCTGCTAACATTCTGCCCCTAGGGGGCGTGCTGTAACATTTTAATTGCACCACTTTTATGCACATTTAATGCTGAGATTCTCGTTGAGCCCTGGTGGGGTATCTGCTTCAAGGAGGAGTTGTCATCTTAATTCCTTCAGCTCCAGTAGTGTGCTGCAATCTCCAAAAAACTGCTGGACCTGTTCTAACACTAGAAATGTAAAACGGGCAAAGCCTTTGCAGCTGGTGGCATGTCTGCTTAATGCATTGCAACTGTCATTATGCCTGATGGCTGCAATGTTTTCCTTCATCCTGTCTGAGAGCTTTCTAATCATTTTTCCAATGTAGAAGGAAAAACATTTGTCGCAGTAGGCTGCATAGACTAGAAAAGTTGAGTTGCAGTCATGTTGGGCTTTGAACTGCACCGTGATGTTGCAATGTTGAAAAGTGTAGGATGTGCCTGAGTGTATGAAAGGGCAGACTACACAATATTTGCAAGGGCCCATACATTTGGGGTTTGGTGGATTAGCAGGCTCATGGGGGTCTGTGCCATTCCTGAGTATGGGGGGCTCTTTCCTTTCAAAGGTTTGTTTGAGCATTCTGGTCTTCTTGTATGAGAAGACAGGCCCATTACCCACTATCTGGTGGGTGTTGTGGTCCGCTCTTATGATGGTCCAGTTTCTGCCAATGATGTCCCTAATGTGTTGCATATCTCGGCTGATGCAGATGGGGAAACTACAGTTTCTGTTCTTGGGTTCAGTAATTGTGGTGGTCACCTGGGGGAGGTGAAGCCATGAGTAAGGATGGGTGGGTGTCTGTCTGCTCTGTGGGAGGCCACTTCTCGAAAGACATCTGCTACTAGCTGTTTGGGGTAATGTCAGCGGATGAACATTTTTGAAAGGAATTGGCTTTCCTTGAGGAAGGTATCATCATCAGAGATGATCCTGGAGAGGCGGATGTACTGCCCTTTGAGCACATTCTTCTTCATAAAAAAGGGGTGCTGAATTTTGAAATCCAGGAAGTTGTTCTTGTAAGTGCTCTTCCGATACACAATGGAGGTAAGGCTGCCAGTGCTGGGGTCAATGGTTAACTGAGTATCAAGGAATGAGATGTGGGTCCCTCATCCTGAGACTACAAAGTTTAGGTATGCGATGCTATTTGTGAGTGCCATGAGGAAGGTGTCCAGCTTAGTGTTGTCACCCTCACACACGAAAAAAATATCGTCAATAAAACGATATAAGTGGGCTTTGTGGAAGCCTTGTATATGGGTCAAAGTCTCCTTCTCCCATGTGCTGAGGACTAGGTTGGTGAAAGAGGGGGCCATTTTGGACTCCATTGCCACCCCCTTGGTCTGTAGGTAGATGGCTCCATTGAAACAGAAAAAGTTGTTTTTTTAGAACCACTGTGGTTAAAGCTATAAGCATTTCAGTTTTAAAAACATTGAATTTAGCATGCTTGTTGAGAAACCATTCTAAGGCTTCCAAACCTTCCCTGTGGGGGATGTTGGAGGACAATGCTACTATTTCTAGTGTTACTAACATGCATTTTGAGAAATCATTATTACTCTCATGCAAAATGTTTCAAAAGTCCCAGGAGTCCTTGATGTAAAAATCCGTCGTCTGAACTAATGGGTTGAAAATGAAGTCCAGGTATTCTGAGATTGTCTCTGTCTTGGTTTTATGTTTAGAGATGATGAGACTGAATGGGGGGGGGGTAGGCGGTGTCCTTGTGTACTTTGGGGATGCCGAATACCTTTCCTAGGCTGAGGTTATGCAACGACAGAAAAACAAATTCCTCTAGGGTGATATGCTGCTTGCGTTCCAGGATTTTGAGCAGCTTATCAATGGTAGTGAAGCTTTTGTTCACTTAGTTCAAGGTCACAGCCTTATAAAAGTCCTGGTTGAGCAGCAAATTGTTAAGTTTTTGTACATAGGTTTCCCACTCCATAAGTACAAGGCCTGTTCCCTTCTCTGCTTTCATGATATGCAGATCATGATCCTGGCTTAAGTCCCACATGGCGTCCAGTTCCGCTGGTGAGAGGTTGTACCATTTGTTGGAGTTGGGCTCGTTAAGAAGCCCTCTGAGATCTTTCTCACACACTTTTTGGAAGGCTGAAAACGTGTTGTTGAGGGCTGGGGTGAATACACTATTTTTTTCTGGGGGCTGCAAGTGTATCAGGGTTGTTGGACGATTCTGAGTCTGTGTCCTCCGTGTTACTCAGAAGCACTTTCAGATTCAGTTTTCTGAGATAAAGCCTGAGATCCAGCAGAACGTTGTTGATCTGTGCTCTTTGTGATGGTAAAAAGGAGAAGCCCTTGTTTAATAAGGTAAAGTGGGCCTCTGAGAGATTTCTGTTAGTTAAATTCAAAAGGGTGCTGGTGAGTTGTAACTCCCACTCCCCTAGTACCTCCTCATGGAGCTCCTGGTGTTCATGGGTCTGCCGACATGTGTCCAGCTGCTCGACCCTCTCCCTCTGCCTGTGGCTTTTGGTCCTCCCCGCCCTCTCCCATTGTTCCGGTAAGTTGCCCCCGTGCTGCGGGCTGGACTGCCTGGTCCTTGTTGCCATAAAAAAAGCTTCTGGGGTTGCTCTCTGTTGAGCTCGGTAGCCCTGTTGGCTGGGGTTCCTGCTGTGTGGGCAGGTACGGGAGTAGGGGGGTTAGTGATAAGCTCCCCTTGTTGCAAGGCAGCAGCTGCAACCCGCGGAGGAGGAGGGGGTCCTGTGGATGCGGTGGTGGTCATTCGGGGTTGCCTCATGTAGCAGTTGGTTGTTCCCAGATTTCTTTCATCAGGGAGTCTGTATGCGTGATTGTCCTGGTATTGTTGTAAATCACGGTTGAGCGTTTTCTGTTTCCTGAAGATGAGGGTGGCTACATGTCAGGTGATTTTGGGAGTAATGTTATCGAAAAGGTGCTTGTAGTTTTCAAAGTCAGGCTGTGTTAGGATTTGTTCCTGCAGTTTGAGGGTGTCCTCTTTCATTAATTCCAGCCATTCCTGATGGTAAGTGATGAGCAGGTTGAGTGAGGAAAGGCCTGACCAGAATGCTCAAACAAACCTTTGAAAGGAAAGAGATCCCCATACTCAGGAATGGTGCAGACCCCCATGAGCGTGCTAACCCGCCAAACCTCAAAAGTATGGGCCCTTGCAAGCATTGTGTAGTCTGCCCTTTCATAAACTCAGGCACATCCTACACTTTTCAACACTGCAACATCACGGTGCAGTTCAAAGCCCAACACGACTGTCACTCAACTTTTCTAGTCTACGCAGCCTACTGTGACAAATGTTTTTCCTTCTACAGTGGAAAAATGATTAGAAAGCTCTCAGACAGGGTGAAGGAACACCTTGCAGCCATCAGGCATAATGACAGTTACAATGCATTAAGCAGACACGCCACGAGCTGCAATGGCTTCACCCGTTTTAAATTGGTAGTGTTAGATCAGGTCCAGCAGTTTTTTGGAGATTGCAACACACTACTGGAGCTGAAGGAATTAAGATGGCAACTCCTCCTTGAAGCAGATACCCCACCAGGACTCAACGAGAATCTCAACATTAAATGTGCATTAAAGTGGTACAATTAAAAAGTTACAGCATACCTCCTAGGGGCAGGATGTTAGCAGATAAAACCTTTTGTATCACAGCAGTGTCTCTCATTAGTCCAAATACTACTGCATTAGCGTAGTCTGTCTACCAATCATAGTGAAGCATTTTTTATACCAGTAACACTATTTAAAGGTCAGACAGTACTGCAAAAACATTACATTTTGCTCTGATGAAGTTTGATTGCTATCAGTAAAGCGAACAAAAGCGTTTCTGGCTCAGCGTCTGTTAATTGTGTTTTTGTTTTTAATAGTTCGAAGTTTTCAGTAGTATATATATATATATATATATATACATAGGTTCATAGGTTCATAGGTAGGTTCTAGGCTATTGGCCCTAGGGCCTATATAAGCCTAACCAAAAGGTACCCTGGCTTTTGCCACCCAAGAAAATTATTTTCCTGTGCCACTGTTGAGCAGAGCCACAGAAGTGATCCCCGGGGTGAATTTGCTAGTTCTCATCCAATCATCAAGATTTTTCTTGAAGAGTGCTAATGAGGAGCTTTGTTTGATATAGATAGGTAGTTTGTTCAAAAGTATGGGAAGTCTCTGGGACAGGAATCTATCCCTCCAGCATGTTCTGTTTATTGTGGTGACAAGGTTTAGGTCCATAGAGCGTGTAGCTCGGAGGGATTGGGATTTCTTTAAGTGGAACATGTCCAAAACTCTGGGTTTGACATAGCTTTGTATGTTAGGCAGAGATTGCCTCTGAGTAGGCAATATGTGACGGAGGAAAGCTGCAGTTTTTTTAGATGGTCTGCGTAGGGCATCTGTTTGAGGACGGTAATCCTCTTTGTGAGGTATGTCTTTGGCCTTTCCAGTTTTTGCAGATGTCTTGTGAGGTACATACCAAAATGGGCATTGCACTCTATAATGGATCTAATGAGTGATGAGTAGAGGGTAGCAATGACCTATTTTTTCCTGGATGAGAAACCTTTTGTGATGAGATGTGCCATGTAGAAGGATTTCCTGACTACTGTGGCAATGTAATTATAAAAGGAGATACTATTGTCCACCTGCGTCCCAAGGTCTCTTAAAATACTTTCGGTGTTAAGTAGACTATCGCCTATGTGGTAGTTCATGGGTATAGAGCTTTTACCAAAAGGGATGACAATGCACTTTTTGGCATTGAGCTTGAGGCCATGGCTTTGACACCAGGCATTTGTCTCAGCGAGGCCCTTTTGTAGGATGTCCACATCTTTTGGAGTTTTGATTATGGCTCCTAGTTTGCAGTCATCTGTGAACTTCATTAGCCAAAGACCTTCTGTGTTAGCCTGTACTTCAGAGAAGTAGATACCAAACAGGAGAGGACCCAGGACTGAACCCCATGGTACTCCACTTGTCACTGGTCTGAAGTTGGATTTGGAGTCTGCTACTTTCACAGTGTGGGTTCTGTCAGTGAGCCAGTTGGCAACCCATCTTGTGATATAGGGATTTATACCTAGTTTAGTGAGTTTATCTATAATTCCAGAGTGGGGGATGGTGTCGAAAGCCTTGGCGAGATCTACACAGGCTGTGTGAACCACTTTACCCTCATCTACGGCTTTGGTGACTGCTTCAAAGAAGTCTATCAGGTTTAGGAGACCTAATCAGCCTTTTACAAACCTGAACTGGGTAGGGTTCAGAGTTTGGAGATTACCAATGTCATTGTTTATATGTTCCATGATGATACATTCCATAGCCTTGCAGACCAGGCTCGTCAGGCTAATGGGGTGGTAGTTTCCATGCTCCATGGTGGCTCCCCCTTTTTGGAGTGGGATAACCGTCACTGTGCTCCATTCAGTGGGCACATAGCCTGAGATGAGGCTATGATTGAACAAGGTACTTAGGTGGGGTGCCAGTTTGTTCTGTAGTTCATGTAGAATGCAGCCTGGGATGTTGTCAGGTCCCATGGATGCTGAATTCTTGGCTTTGGTGAGTATGCTTTTTACCTGTGCAGCCATGATTACAGGAAATTTGCATTCTTCTGGTATAAAGATAGGCCGTTTAGGGGATGAGTGGGGTAAAGTTAGCACTGAACCTATCTGCCAGGATGTTGGCAATATCATTTGGTTCTGTATATTTAGTGCCATTGTGCTTTAACTCAGAGCAGATCTGAGTGTTGCCATTGAGTTCTTGACATAGCTATAGAATGCTTTGTGGTTGTTTTTAGAGTCAGAGGCGATTTTGTTTTCATAACTAGCTGTGGAGGATTTTATGAGAAATCTCATCTTCATACTGAGGCTGACCAGGGAGTTCCTCCAATCATGGGAATTTACTCTTTTTTGCAACAGTTTCTTTCTTCTGTTGTAGAGTTTGTTTATGGCAGGGGACCACCAGATTGGCTTCCTTTTTTTGGAGGATAGCATCTTGGTTCTGTTAGGGATTGCACTATCCATGCATTGTGGAAGTGCTTATAAAGTGCATTTGTGTAGGATTCAGCAGTCATAGCTCTATTGTCAGTCAGCATGGGTGTTGTGAAGTTTGCCACTTCTGTCTTAAGAAGCGTGAAGTTGGCTTTGTAGATATTTTTTATTGTGGTTTCCCTAATGGGGGTGGGGGAGGGATGTGGATGTCTAGGGTGATAAGCTTGTGGTCAGATCTGACCAACATGGAAGTGACCTCTGGTGTGGAGCACTGATTGCCCATGTTGGTAATGACCAGGTGTAGGATATTGCTGCCCCTGGTTGGGGTGTGGATAAGTTTATCCAAGGCATTGGAATTTATGAATTCCAGAAAACGTTGAGCACAAGAGTTGGTACATGAGTAGTTTTCCCAGTTAATGGTGGGGTAGCTGAAATTGCCCATTATTAGGGTGTTAGGTTGTACCCTAATATTTTCCAGTGTATCAAGAAATGAGGAGTGAGAATCCTGGGGCATGGTGGGGGATCTGTAGTAAGCTACAATTAGGATTTTGGTCTTGCCCAGAGTTAGTTGCACTTGGATAATCTCGGATGCATTATGCTGAGCAACTAGCCTAGAGGTGTGGATATCCTTAATGAATATGGACATGCCTCTGCCTTTAGTGTTTCGGTCCAGGTTAGGTGGCCAAAAGGTGTGGTATGAATTATAGCCTGGTAATGCAGGGGTACTCTCTGGAGCCTTAAACCAGGTCTCTGTCACTGCACAGATGTCGATGTTCTCCATTTTAAGGAGTGTCTCGAGTGAGTACATTTTGAGGTTTAGACTTCTAGCATTGAGTAACAATACCCTCAGATTTTGCTTGCTTGTACTTGTTAAGGTGGTGAATTTGTAATTTGAACCTTGCCTAAAAAAGGCACTACAGGGGTGGCTAGAGCCTTAGCCAGTATCCGGAATTCCAAGGGCGACAGGTGGAGGCCATCTCTGGCAAAGCATTGTCGTTTGTTGATCATGTCATCCCAGGCAGACAGATACTGGATACCCTTACAATGACATCAGAAGCTTAGCCAATTGTTGAAAGTCAATCTTTTTGTCCTTGTACTGTGTTATCATTCTGGGTAATGGCAGGATGCTACTCAGGGCTAGGGTTTCATACCTGCCTGGGCTACAAGATCAGACAGCTCCTCCATGTCCCTTTTCATGTAGTCCAGTGAGGTACATCTCAGGTCATTCACACCAACATGGAAAATGACAGAGTCATATTTGTACTTGTTGTTGAGTGACCTGAGTGCATGCATTATGTGGCGGATCCTGGCACCCGACAGGCAGCTGACAGTAACTTTTTCCTTGTTTAGCCTGATGAGTGGAACATCAGTATGCCTGACTATAGAGTGTTGGGTACGTTGTTATGCCTTATAAGCTGTGGTTGAGTGGTACTCTAAGTTTGTGGGCTATGTGTCATTTGGGTTGTGTTGGGGGGTGTAGGTTGCTTGTGTTTCTGCTTTGGAGGTCCCTGTTGCTTGGGCAGGTTTTTACTGAGATCCTCTGTGAATGTAGGTGTGTGTTTTGTGTTTCTATGTGTGTGTTTTGGTGGTGTAGGTTTTGAGGGACTATGTGCTGCGTGTGGTGCGGTGGAAGTGTTTACTTTCTCCTCTTGACTGTCTTGTCCAGTCTTGGGTGAAGAGAGCTTTACTTCCAGTTTGGCTATATAAGTGCACCTCTCACAGGTTGTAGTGTTGGGTGGTAGGAGGAGAGGGTTGTCTGTGTACATCTGGCAATTGCTGCATTGTCCCAAGATGCCCAGATTCATCAGGTAGACAGGATAAAACACCAGGAGCTGACCCTTAGACATGCCTGGATAGGTGCTTATTTGTTAAGTAAAAAATGTATTAGGCTGGACAAAAAAATCCTACTACACAACATTACAAACTAAATACCAACACAACCCACAAAAAGTTTGGAAAAATGTAAACCAGCTACTAAAATCCACCCAAAAGGCTACCCCCAAACCAACCACCCCTGACACTAAAGTTCCCATCGAAACACAATTCAACTCCCACTTTGTGAACTCACTTCTATCCTTAGTATCACAGGACAGTTCCTTCCTCACTATCCCCCCAACACAAATAACACTAATACAAGCTTTACCCTCAAAATGGTTTCCACCACTTCAATCAAAAGCATGCTCTCCAAACTAAAAACCTCATCAACAGCAGCCGACCTACTCCCCAGCTATTTTTTGAAACTCACAGCAGATGCAATTGCTATCCCAGTCTCCACTCTCATAAACAGATCAATTGTTGAAAACTATGTGCCCAAACTCTGGAAAATATCCTATGTTACACCCATACATAATGGCGGGACCTCCACTGAACTTAATAACTACAGACCCATTGCTTTACTCTCCCCCTGGCCAAAATCCTAGAAAAATGCATCCATACCCAGATGCTAAACTATCTCCTAGACAGCAACATCCTGTCACCTACGCAGCATGGTTTCAGACCTGCCCATAGTACCACTACAGCCCTCCTCTGCTTCACAGACACAGTAAACTGTCTCAAAAATGAAGGCCTACAAGTGTCAACTCTTTTTTTGGATATGTCCAAAGCATTTGACACAGTCTCACACCAAATCCTGTTAAACAAACTAAACCAATATCATCTATCAAATTCCACTCTTACCTGCTTCCAAAGCTACTTAACTGACAGGTACCAAGCTGTGAAATGGGAAAATTATCTCTCTCATCAGCTGCCCATAACTATAGGAGTCCCACAGGGTTCTATCTTAGGACCATTACTATTTACAGTATTCACAAATGACCTCCATGCATCTATAATTCAGTATGCAGATGATACTACCTTAATATGTGCTGCACAAAACATTCCCACCCTCCTGCAAACAACTCAACTAGCATTCTCTGACATTGAAAACTACCTTACCAACGCCCAACTTATCCTCAATCCAAAGAAAACTCAGCTTATGATTATAACCAGTTCTAACAAAAACACTAACAGTCAATTCACTATCTACTCCACTAATGCTACTCTAATTGCTCCAGTGGCACAGGCTAAGCTACTGGGAATAACCATAGACTCCCACCTAAAATTTGATAGTCATCGCAACTTAACTATTAAAAAGTACATGCCAAACTGGGGTCCCTCTATCGTATCAAATCATTTCTTACCAACAACACAAGATCAGCTATTGCTCACTCCCAACTTCTATCCACCCTAATCTATGCATCTCCCATTCTGACTAATCTCAACAAAACTGAACTAAGCAAAATGGAAGCCTGCTATAACAAAATTGCCCGCCTTGCTGCAAATTGCTCATATAGAACTCATCACTGTACTGCTTTGAGACAGCTCCACTGGCTTGAACTGCCCAACCTCCTAACCTACAATCAGCTCTGCCTCTGTCATTCTATCTATTACCTCCCCAATAAGTGTCCTGCCCTCAAAAACCTAGTACAGCATCACTCAGCCAAAAGGCCTCTTAGATCATCAAGCAAACTACTACTAGAAGTCACCAACAGCTACAATAGCTTTGGAGATGCACTATATAGTAGTTCAGTGGCTAAAAATGGAACTCTGTCCCTACTAGCATTCAAAACACATCATCCAAAGACTCCTTTAAAGACCTCATCAGGCAACATCTCAAGGAAAGTTGGCAGTGCCATGATTGCTCCCCAGGCTAGTGAAAGCGGATAACACATACATACAAAATCTAGAGCACTTGATAATAGTTTTCAATCTTACTCACAAACACTGGCTAATCTACAATGTATGTACTGTACCTGTGTACTATGTATGTATTGTACCTATGTTCCAAATTTCAGCTGTACACCACAAATCTATTAATTACCTTTATTTTTAAAATCAATATTTTTTTGTTTGTTCTCTCCACTGTAATTGTTTATGTGCCGCATACCACTGTAAAAATATGTCTCCTGTAATTTGTATGTATACTGATCATGTCTAAATAACTAAATGTTTCTTTAATTTTTCTTTGTGGAGCTTTTCTCCCCAGGCCTCTGCTGAAAAAGGGCCTTTTCGGCTCAGTCAGACACCCCCGGTTAACAAATGTAAAATAAATAAATAAGTACTAGAAACTGTTTTCCTCTAGACAAGTGAGGAAAGTTGAGTGCTGTAGTAATTTGTAGCTTATTTAGTGCTTACATATATATATTATGTATATATATGTATATATTATTTAGTGGTTTATATATATATATATATATATATATATATATATATATATATATATATATATATGGTTCCCTATCAGAAGCCTGAAACACTATAAGCCTGAAAATCAAAATCCTGAAACCAAAAGCCTGAAAATTCAAAATCCCGAAAACCCAAAATCCTGAAACTCAAAATCCTGAAAACACAAATAATGCTAATATGTCACTATAAAGACACTAATATCTACCAACTGACCCTGACCCTAACCCTAACCCTAAGGTCCGTCACTATCGCACACTCACCTGACCCATGCCCTAACCCTAACTCACTTAAACCCTAACCCCAATATTTGTCATTATTGCATACATGCCTAACCTGCGCCCTAACCCTAACTCACTTAAACCGCCCCAACCCTAACATAAAACCAACCACACACTTACCTGAACCCAACACATGACCTAACACCACAGGGCTAACAATAGCAAAGCCACAATGACGTCAGTATGTCCATTTTGTGTTTTCAGGATTTTGAGTTTCAGGATTTTGGGTTTTCGGGATTTTGAATTTTCAGGCTTTTGGTTTCAGGATTTTGATTTTCAGGCTTATAGTGTTTCAGGCTTCTGATAGGGAACTATATATATATATATATATATATATATATATATTTTTGTGTATATATATATATATGTGTGTGTGTGTGTGTGTGTGTGTGTGTATATGGGTCTAGGTCACATGCTTGACTAGCATATGTCCGAACCACAAAACATCAAACACACATACACGAAAGTGCTTAACATCGAAAAGCACTTCCGTGTATGTCTAGTTCAAAAACAAAATCTACATTTCTGCAGGGGGGCTTTGCCCCTCAGCCCCCTCCACACCCCACCTACTTTATTATTCTCACTCCAAGATCAAACTACAGTGGGGAAAAGGGAATTTTGCCTTACCCGCACTGTAGTCCGATCTATGAAACAGGCACACATACAAGGAAACGCTTGTCCATGTTAAGTGCTTTTGTGTATGTGTGTTCAATGTTTTGTCATTCGGGCATATTCTAGTCGAGCATGTATCTGTTTCCCATATATATATATATATATATATATATATATATATATATATATATCATATGCGGATACACATTAATAAACTACCTTATTTCCTGTGCGGTCCTCTCACTATTATTTTACATGTGTGTGTGTGTGTGTATATATATATATATATTTATATATATATATATATATATATATATATATATATATATATATATATATATATATATATATATATATATATATATATATATATATATATATATATATACATATATTAAAACATGTTTCTTATTGTTCCTTGAGACTATCTGAAAATTTTAGCAGACAGTCTCCCAGCGCTATTTATGGAATAAACAAGTACTTTGTACATCGTGAAGTTTAATTTTTGATTGAGTCAAAAAAGGTTAAACTCTGTTATTTAATTGTACTATAACATTTGGTGCAGTGACACGATTCTGATCTTTGATATTGCTGCGGGGCAGTGTGAAATAAATTACAAGGGCCTGATACAGAAAGTTATTCTGTAAATTCCACACTGTTTTATATGGAATAGTCAGAGGTTCAGAGATACCTTTAAGGGATGTTATGTTTCAGGGTGTTCAAATATGCTTGACCAGATGGGGAAAATTGATTTGTTGGAAAAATGTTTTTTTTTTCTGTTTTAAATAATTATAGTTAAAAGACTGAAATGAGTGAATAGCTGTTTTTGTTGAATGACCGAGTTTGCTAGACAAGTGCATGTAATGTAATAGAGAGAGGACCCCACAGGAAACAAGGAAAGTTTATTAATGTGTATTAGCATATGATAAAAAAATAAATTAACACAAGGAGGCACCTTGTGTTGAGGGTGGTACCCTCAAGATAGAAGACTAAAAGGTAAGAGGAATGAGAGATATTGTGTGTGTTGTTAACTGTATGAATGAGGAAAAACAAATTAAAATTCATGAATCCATAGCATGCTGGGACATAGGTTTGTTGGTAAATCAAATTCATGAGCCCATAGCACATTGAGACATAGGTGTTTTTGTGTGAAAGTACCCTCAGAGGGTCTGAAAGAGTGGTCAGTTCTGGACACAGTACCAATCTGCCCCATTTTCCCAATTGCAATGCTGGAGGTGTAAATTGTGAGCTTGTGATGGGATGAAAGCAAAGGGGTGCTGTGGGAAAAAGCTGACTGAAACCCTTCCACTACCATTGCATAATGCTATAATCCCTATCCTTACCACCATGGATGGTGTGTGATTTGGTGTAGTCATAAGTAGGCAGGATCAAATCCCTGCAAATGCAACACCTGCATATTTTATGCATCATAATTATGGAAAGGAAAGTTGTAAATATTTGAACGAGTAGTTCCAGCCAACTAAAATTGCCCTGGTGAAGTATTTCCATTGAATGAAACTTATGATAAGCATAAATTAAGGAATTTGAGGGGTATTTTGGAAGAAAAGAAAAGCAAAACAAGTGGGGAACAATGAGCAGTATTTTATTCTTGGTAAGTTGAAGCTCTTAAAAGTGAAAAGGAATCAGTCTTAAGGGAGGATTACAGGATATTGATAAAAAGTTGCTGCAATAGGTAAATGATGTTAAGAAGGCAGTATAGACCAGTAAAAATTGATCTCTTTATCCTGTCTTAGGAAGTTTGGAAGAAACTGGGGATGGTCAAAAAACAGAGACTTCAGAAGAGGATGGTAATCCTCCAGTGCCTACTGCATCCCCATCCCCATATGCAGTGGTACGGGTAGCTCCTGTGCAAGATTCCACTGTCTGTCAGACCCATGCATTTCAGTCAACTGCCCACCGAACATCAGGTCAGCATGGTACTGTTCCATCCAAACCTAGTTTGCCTGTTCAACCTCATCTTCAGAACAGGCATCTGCAGTCAGAAGGTTTCTTCTTCTTCTTCTCCCTTTCATTTCCAACAAGTTTCTACCTCTCCAACAGGAGCACTAGTGTTTGACAGACCCGTAGCTCACCATACATGATCACACAACAGGGTAGGATAAGAGGCCATTGCCTCTGGAGAGAATCTTTTGGCACCACTCAGAGAAATATTGGGCTCCAGTAATAGTGAGCTTGTTCAATGCCCTTGGACCCCTGGCTTTGTATATGTCTAACAGTTTTCCAAATATTAGAGAAGATCTGATTTGAGAAGATCTGTTAAGGTTTAAGAAGGAATTAAAAAGTATAATAGAATGTTACAGTCCTACTTTAACAGATTTGAATCAGCTGCTTTGGGTAGTCACTTCAGATGAAATTAAACAGTTACTTGAAATGGTTGAAATAGATTTTCCTCTCACAGGAAATGCACATATAGACAAAAGGACAGGGTTGCTAAATAAAATTACAGAAGAGTGTGTCAAGTTAAGACAGATTTGGTCTAAGATACAAGCATGTAAACAAACTAAAGGGGAAGCCCTTGCAGATTATCTGAGCCACCTCAAAGCAGTATTTGCTCAACATTCAGGAATACCAGATACAGAAGGACAAGCTAAGACGGTAATTGCAGTGGCTTTTGTGCAGGGTCTGCAAGCCTCTGTACAAAATCAAATAAAGCAAGTGCTGATAGTCTGGCAGGGAAAGTACTTGGAGTCTTTATTAAGGGCTGGAAATCGTTGTACTGAATATCAGGAAAAATGAAGATAGGATACTGAGGATACGTTCGTAACTTTGCAAATAAGTGAGTTAGAAGCCCCAAAGGCACAAGGCAGAAGCAGAGGAAGAGGGAGAGGAGTTGCTAGGGGGTTTAGTAAAAGTGCTAGTCAAGTGGAACAAGGTACAGCTGGTTGGTAACAATGAGCTGGTAATGCCCCTCCTGCCTCATCTGATAGATCTTGCTTCAATTGTGGTGAAGCTGGACATTGGAGAGGAGAGTGCCCACACAAGCAAATGCAGAGAGTCCAAGATACCTGGACTGAATGGCAGCCAAATTATAGTAATACTGTATTTCCTCCACCACCTCTTGAAATTGAAAGGAGTCAGGAATCACCATATGGACTATGTCAGAGTAATGAGACAGAAATAAATCTTGCTCCTCTGCTGCCAATAGATCAAAAGGGACCCTATGTTAAGGTAGAAACAACTTCAAAGGAAATTCCTTTCCTGGTAGAAACTGGAGCCACTAGATCTGTATTGAAAGTTACTTCAGATAGTCAGATATTGGTATCAAACATAAAGTAAAAGCAGCTGGAGTATCAAATACTACTGTTACATATTCTGTTTCAGAACCTATACACATTTCTTTAGGACCTATCGAAGAAATACATTATTTCCTTTTGAGTACTACTGCACCGGTGAACTTGCTAGGAAAAGACCAGATATGTAAACTGGGTTGTACTACTTACTGTACACCAGAAGGGGTGTATTTGGATGTTCCAACAGAATCAGAGGGGAAGTGTTAGCAGTCTTAGCACAAACTGAGGAATAGCCTGTTGAAGGCATATAGATGGCTGAATAACTTCTGCAGCAGGTACCCACTAAATTATGGGCTAAACATCCTAATGAAGTAGGTATATTAAAATCTGCAGAACCAGTAAAAATAAAATTGGATCCATGTTAACCTCTCCCTAGACTTCCACAGTATCCACTGACACCAGAGACAGAGAAAGGAATTAAACCTATAATTCAGTTTTTAATGCAACAAGGAATAATAGTGTCAGCTAAAAGGCCTTGTAATACTCCTATTCTCCCTGTAAAACAAGCCAGAAAAGTATACTTGTAGGTTTGTACAAGATTTGAGGGGTGTAAACAATGCAGTATTGCCACCTTTTCCTGTGGTCACAACCCAGTAACAGTGCACAGTCGCATACCACCTACAGCAAAATATTATTTTTGTGATAAATCTGTGTTCAGCATTCTTTTCTATACCTATCCACCCTGAAAGTTGTTTTTTTGTTTGTCTTTACATATAAGGGACAGCAGTAAACATGGACACCATTACCACTGGGATACACTGAATCAAATTCAAAAGGAGGATTTGGAAGAGGTGGCATTTCTAAGAGGGCCTGTGTTAGTGCAATATGTAGATGATGTACTAATAGCATCTGATTCTTTTCAGCATTGTTAGCAGGATACACTGCATCTTTTAACTATTCTTGCAGAAAAGGAACACAAGGTGTTGAAAGAAAAGTTATAGCTATGCTAATCTCAGGTATGTTATCTTGGTCATCTGATATCTCAGGGTAGTAGGCAGATGCTACCATCTTATACTGAGGCAATAGCCAAAGCCCCACGATCAACTACTCAGCATCAGCTGAGATCCTTTTTAGGTTGTTGTTGTTTGTCTTTTCGGATTTTCCCGGTTAGGGGTCATCACAGCGGAACTCCGGTCCACTTATGATTGGCAGTTGATTTTTATGGTGCCGAGTTGCCAGCCTGACGCCCAACCTTCAGCGAAGGCACGCCCATTCATGCATGTCTTTTGAAGGCTACTCGACTGCGGGAAGGACATTCAGACTCCACACAGAAGGCACTCCAGCCGTGAATCGAACAGGAGAACCTCTTGCTGTGAGGTAACAACACTACCACTGTACCACCGCGGCTTCACTGAGATCCTTTTTAGGTATGATAGAATATTGCAGACAATGGATTTCTAACTATACAGAAATTGCTAAATCTTTGACATATCTCTTAAAAGAGTACACCAGAGCCTCTCCCTTGGAATAGTGAGGAGGAAAACTCATTTTAGAATTTAAAGCAAGCTTTAGCTGCTGCCCGAGCTTTAGGGTTGCCAGATTATGGAAAGACTTTCATTTTATTCTGTCAGGAAATAAATGGATTTGCTCAGGGCATGCTTGCAGAGAAACATGGGGACAACTACTGTTCATTAACTTATTATAGTACAGCACTTGATTCTGTTGCAAAGGGATTTCCACCATGTTTAATGGTGGTTGATACTGACACCATTATAGTCGATCTTGCACAATCTTTGGTGCTCAGGCATGATCTTACGGTAGCCATTCCTCATTATGTATCATCTCTCTTACTTAAAATGAAAACTCAGCCTCTCTCAACTAACATCTAACTAAATATGAACTTACATTTCTTTCTGATCCTTCTGTTTCTCTCACACTCTGTCCTGTTCTAAATTCTGCACCTTTGTTACCTACTGCTGAGGATGGTGGAGAGCATGATTGTGTGTGTGTGACTAATTACCTGCTTTCTCCTAGGGATGACTTAAAGGACACTGCTATACTCAATGCTGAACTAGATCTATTTGTGGGTGGTTTCTGTGGAAGAGACCGAAATGGAGGCTTGGTCACAGGAATATCTGTCTGCACTAGTAATGAGGTTTTGCTCCAACAAAGACTAGAGGGTATTTATTTTGTCCATGTAGCTGAGTTAGTGGTCCTACAAACGGCTTGTAAGCTAGCCAAAGATAAAGTTATCAATGTCTATACAGACAGTCATTATGCTTTTTGTGTTGTATGTGACTTTAGGCAACTTTGGAAACAGAGGGGCTCTTAACCTCAGCAGGAATCCAGATTAAAAATTATTTCTATGTCAATGCTCTTTTAGATGCTGTTTTGTTACCCAAAAAAGTAGTGTTAGCCAAATGTAGTGCTCATCAAATGGGTATAGATGTTGTTTCAAAGAAAAATAATTTGGCAGATCAAGCTGCTAAGCAAGTTGTAGAAGGACGTTTTGCAAAGCTACATGTGATGTTATTACAATAATCTAAAAGTGATGATGTGCTTGATTTTAAGAAAGTATCAGCTTTCCAAGCTAAAGCATCACAGGGAAAAGTTCAGAGGTGGCTTAAAGACGGATGTAGTAAATCCACTTATGGGCTATGGTGACATCCAGACATCCAACTGGTGGCGCCTGCCTCATTGCTACATTAGTTAGTGAGGGCATATCATTTACTAGCCCATGTAAGACAGCATTATTTAATCAAATTACCCAAATTTGTTATGCGCCTTATGTCTCTTCTTTGTTACTTCGGTATGTTAATAATTGGGCAGTATGTTTAAAACACAATGTTAGCAAAAATGCATATATTAAAGCTGCCTGTTTACCATCACCTTGGGGACCTTTTGTTCACATGTAGCTGAACTTTGTCCAGATGCCAAAGGTCTGTAATTTATAGTACATACTGGTTGTGGTATATATATTCTCTACATGGGTGAAAGCTGACCTATGCCATAAGCCAGATTCTGTAACAGTTATCAAGAAACTTATTTTTAAATGTATTCCTAGGTCTGGTGCACCTTGCACTATTAATAGTGATAAGGGAACAAATTTCAATAAAGCCCTTACAAAACATTTATATAAGATTTTTAACACTACATTAAGTCTTTACTGTCCCAACCATTCACAGTTATTTGGATTAGTAGAGAGGACCCTTAAGAATAAGGCACGACAAATCTGCACCAAGACAAATCTTAAATGGCCAGAGGCACTCTCTTTAGTATTATTGAGTATAAGGAATACATTAAATACTACAAGGAGATTGAGTTCCTATGAGATATTAATGGGGAGACCCACGGCCCTATCAGCTACTCCCCATTTGTCAAATGATGAATTGACTCTAACTGATGATGTTATATTGTCTTATTGCACAAAACTTATTAATTTCTTGTAGCAGTACCACCGTACTGTACAAAAAGCTCTTTCTCAATCTCCTGACAGGCTCTGTCACCAGCTGTGGCCTGCTGATTGGGTTTATGATAAAACTTTCCAAGGGAAAGAAATGTGTGTTTCCAAAGTGGAAACATATTTTCCAAGTGCTCCTTACAACATTTACTGCAGTATGCCATGCAGGTCTACCTACTTGGATTAATTCATCACATTGTAAAAAGACTTGTTGTGTGGAGTCCCCAGTTGAATCATCTTTGTCAGCAAAGGCAGATCAAAGGATGAAAGATGAACCATCTTCCCCAGTGAAGGATTAAAAAGAAAATCATCTCAGATAGCATTCCATGATGAATCCAGTGACAGAAGGTATTTCTGTCTTGTTGTTGTTGCTGTTTTCCTGTTATAAACTGGTCAAGAGAAAATAGTTTCCTGTTGGTTCTTCGACAATATGCCATGGACTTAAATGTGACAAACTATTGGGTGTGTTTGCATATACCTCATCACTGCAAGGCAGGAACTAAGGCAGGAAACCCATGATTCCAATTCCTGCATCACAAGTGACATTTGAAAAGGAACTTAGTGATACTAACTTAACCTGGCATAATGTGACTGACTTTTCAAAAGTTGTGTCTCTCCAGCTTGCAGCAACAAATTGTGGTGACACATGTTGCACCAGAAATGGAACTGTACCAGTGGGAACGAGCAAATGCAATGACACTAGGCATGAAAGTGTGTTGAACTCTTTACAGCTAAAAAGCTATTACTGGGGGTGTGGCATGGGCATGATAGAGAATCATTACTACATTTGTGGTGATCATGCCTACCCCTGGATGCCTACAAACTGGTCTGGATGTTGTCTTGTGGGCTATATCACCCTTGCTGCACAATATTTCAAAATCCCTCCAGCAGGCAGACTGAGAAATAAATGGACAATCTACTGAGCAGAGCAAGTATTTTCAGTCTTTGCTCCTGTGTATGGAGAACAAAGAACAGTGCTTGAAATCACCATCCTTGCCCAAATTCTTCAGGAGGTAGCAAACTGCACTTCCCATCACATCAGGATGGCAAATTAAGAGTTGACTGGAATTCAAACTGTGGTACTACAAAATCAACTGACACTCAACATAATGTTAGCTGTCGAGGGTGGGGTCATGTGCCCTCATAGGAAGTTGTTGTTGTTCCTATATTAGTGGTTATTATGATAAAAAAGGAAAGTTGGCCAACTTCATGGAGTAAAAGGAGAAAGACCTGGATAGCACTGCTAAACAATGAACGCTTTTTTGGATGGTTGCTTTTGGTAACCCAGGAACTAGTATATTATAAGGTATCATTACAATAATATGTATTTTTCTTTTAATTGTTTTAATATTTTCTCTTCTAAAGACTGTGATTAAAAAATGCTTGACCTCACTTGTACTCGCAATGCCACTTATAAAAGTATCTGATACTGAACTTAAAGTAAATGAAAATCAAATCACTGCAGATGATGAATACTTTGATGCTGAAGCACATTTTATCAAATTAAGAAGAATTAAAATATAATTGTATGTGTTATGTGACACTTAGTGTCAAATGAGGGAGGACCGTTATGGAAAATATTATACCTCATGTTTATTTTTCACTAAATACATATTAACTTCTTCACAGATGAATGAAATAAAATGCTTATGATACGTTTATGTCAAGGGAAAGCTGAAAAACAGATGCATAATTATGTAAAAGATATTTTCATATAAGTAGTACCCTTATATTTTAAGTGCCTTACAACTGCCTTCTCTCTATTAGCAAACTATAGTGTTGTTGTTGTGTCTTTCGGCTTTTCCCGGTTAGGGGTCGCCACAGCAGAACTCCGGTCCGCTAATGATTGGCAGTAGATTTTTTTTACGTGCCGAGTTGCCAGCCCTGACACACAACCTTCAACGAAGTTACGCCCATTCACGCATGTCTCCACACAGAAGACGCTCTAGCTGAGAATCAAACATGACAATGTCTTACTGTGAGGCGACAACGCTACTGCAGCACCACCACCACAGTAGCAAACTATAGTGTACTGACAGATAATTGAAGGCAAAGGTGTTATGTTATGTCATGTTGTGTTGTGCTTGAAAGTCTACTTGTGCCAGGTATATGTGGAAAACAGGTTAATCAACAGTATGCTCTGATCTTCACAGGTTGGGGAATGAGTCTTTGTCAGGTTGTCTGGGAGATAGTGTGGACTGGTACTGAATGTTATAAAATTGAAGGACTGCACATTTTAAACACAGGTAAATTATGATTTGAAATGCATATTTGTGAAGTGTCTACATGAAGCTCTAAGCAAGAATCATGAGGACTGAAATTATTTTAAAATGTACTGATTTGTTAAAAGGGAAGCAGGACCGTTTGACCCCAATGCAATTGGATATACTTTGGTTAAAATTCATATTTATTATCTGCGAGAATATTTATTGGACAGTTTGACCCTGGACTATCTGACCCCAATTAAGTTTAATAAAAGCATTTTAATACTTAATATTTTAATTAGTAATTTTAGATAGAAATTTAATATATTATTTAACGTTTGAATATGTGAATGTTAATTTATTTAACATGATATTTAATAATATAAATACAATTAATTTAATTAACAATAGTTTTTAACATGTTAACAATGAAATCAATCATAAAGTTTGCATAGGAAGTTAACATATTTAATTAGAGTATTTGAAGGTTTACACAGAGTATGTGAAGTTTTATTCAATGTTATGCATTTAATTGTTATTAAAGTGGTTTTGTTCTCCAGAAAATGTTTTGTTTTTTTACTTTGCTAATCTGAGTTCTCTATGATTACACCAGGTTACTGTCCATTAATGCAAATAATATTTTGTTCTGTTTAATGATAGGTTATTTTCTGCCATTTATGTATGATCGTCATATATTTTTGCTGTTCTTGAGTTTTATAAATTATTATAAAGCTTTGTTAACTAAGTCATAACAGTAGTATCAAACTGTATTAAAAGTGTTACAGATCTAGATATGGATGTCCGGGGTCAAATGTCCAGGGTCAAAACGTCCCATACCTGTTAAAAGTAATTTAACATCAAAGTTCTGTATGCATGAAATTGATAAGGAAATGTATATATATATATATATATATATATATATATATATATATATATATATATATATATATATATAAAGTAATTTTTCTTTGCTCCTTGAGACTGATTTGAAAATTTTATCAGGCAGTTTCCCAGCATTATTTATGGAATACACAAGTATTTTGCACATATACTGCGGTGGTGGTGCTGCGGTAGCATTGTCGCCTCACAGTTAGACGTTGCCCGTTCGATTCTCAGTTAGACCGTCTTCTGTGTGGTGACATGCGTGAATGGGCGTTCCTTCGTTGAAGGTTGTGCATTAGGCATGGCAAGCCAGCACATAAAACTCTACTGCCAATCATTAGCAGACCGGAGTTCCGCTGTGGTGACCCCTAACCGGGAAAAGCCGAAAGACACAAGACAAGTATTTTGCACATCCTGCAGCATCATTATTGGCTCAGTCAAAAAGGTAAAACTCTTTGTTATTTAATTTGTACTATAACAGTGCAAATAACCCAGAGATGAGTAGACTATTTGCATGTAGCCCCTATGCATGGTGGACAAGGAAGGGCACTAAATCAAGGATACATTTACAGTTACCCATCCATTCATCCAGATTACATTTTAGTAATATAAGAAAAGTAATCTGCTTTATGTGGAGAGGAAGATGATTCCAAAGAAGTGGTATTTACTGTAATACATATCTGTCCCTCCAACATGTTTTATTTCTATTGCAAAAGTGATTTACATCTCTTGAACCGGTGTTTATGCTCCCATTAGACTTGCAAATGTGCAGTAGGTATGACAGGATATGGTCTGTTGAGGATCTGTATGCATTGCACAGATCACCCCTCAGTGGCCTGTATGACAACAAGAAGATAGACAAGGCTTTGAGATGGTATGTATATTTTTATGATATAGGCTCTTGATTTTTATCATAAGAATTGTGGGTCTTTGAGTTGTGTTGCATGATTGGACAAGTACATACAGAAGGTGACATTATACTCAATCAGCATGATGGGTGTGGAATATGGTGCAATGATCACATCTCTGGACCTAGATGCCATACCCTTAATAATAAACTATGCAATGAAAAAACACCTTCTTACAAAAGTGGATACTTGGTGATCGAAGGACACTTCATTCACTACATAGGTTCCCAGGTCCCTAACTGCTGGATCAGTTTTCTTGAGTGTGTTGCCAATGTGATAGTCACAAGGGCCTTCTTGCTTGCCAAAGGACACTGTTATACATTTCTTGACATTTAGTTTTTAGTTCATGGTCTTGACACCAGCTATTGTTTTGGGAAAGGTCCTCTTAGAGAATCTTGGATTTCCCTGCAGAATTTATTATGGTGCCAATTTTGCAGTCATCTGCAAACTTGTTTAGCCCTTAACAGTAGCTTTGACCTCAGAGAAGTACATGAAAAAGAGGAGTGGCCCAAGAACAGAACCCTGGGATACACCAGTAGTGACAGGTCTTTTCAAGGAGGTAGAGAAACCCACACTAATTTCCTAAGTTCTGTTTATCAGCCAGCTTGCTAGGCAATGAGTTATAGGGGATTAGCATTTAGCTGGGACTGTTTATCTATCATACTTGAGTGTGGGATGGCATTGAATGACTTTGCAGGGTATCGATATGCAGTGTGTATTGATATGCCCTCATCCATTGCTTCAGTATCTTTCTCAAAGCAGTTAACAAGGTTAAGTAGGCAGGATCTGCCCTTAACAAATCTGAACTGGCTTGAGTCAGGAGTTTCTAGATTATCTATGTCCTTCTTTAGTCATTCCATAATGACCTTTGTGCAAGGGGATGAGTGTTGCTATTCTCCATTCATTAGGCAGAACGCCAGTTTGGAGGCTAACATTGAATAGCTTCCGTAGGGGGTTTGATGGATCATGTTTCAAGCTGGCCCATAAGCAGCCTGGTGTTTTATCAGGCCACAAAGACATAGTGTTCTTGGCCTTGGATAGTGCCTCGCAGACTTGTTCATTGGAGACTCGGGGGGTGTAGATGCAGATATGAGATCTGAGAATGTGTGTGTGTGTGTGTGTGTGTGTGTGTGTGTGTGTGTGTGTGTGTGTGTGTGGGGGGGGGGGTAAATTCAACCCATAAAAGACAAACAAAACGAGGCCAGCTACTTACAAAGTTTTCCCCATGCAGCAATGTTTTCCTTTTTAATGATGTGCAGTCCTTCAGTACACTGTTTGATGAGTTGCATTTTCTTTCTAAAACCTTTAGCTTACACTTTCTCAAAGTTTGAGTATGACAGATATCTAGTTAAATGCACTATATCTGCTCTGTGAAATATTCATATTTCTACTTTTTTCCAACAGTGATAATTGTCTACGTTACTTCTGCATGAAAAAGTGGTTGAACAATACTTTTTGCAGACTAATCCATGATGTCTTCTAAGTTACTGCTCACTGAGCTATAAATGTTGATATTATACCACTGGGTCTTTTAACATAGCATTAAGACTATTATTTGGATTTTTTACTCACCTAGTAATGTGTTCCTCCCACCTCCAAAAAAATTGCTGAATGTTTCCATCCCACACTCCACAATGAATGGAGCTCTGGGCAGCAGCATAGACTCTACATGATGTCCTATGGGGGAAGAGTTGTATAGAGCAACCACTTTGGGCTTCTACTGTGGTGCACAATATCCTCAAGATAGGAGAACATAGATCAGAGATTGTGAGCTGTGGCATGGCTAGCCACTTGACAGTGTAAAAAAATACGGTTTTAGGTGATTCTGTCATGTTGACTAATGTCGCAAAAATGGGCATGGGTATTTGCCAGTGATAAATAGGTAGAAGACCTAGCCTACTCTGACCTATGCCAGGGACCCATGCTAATGGTGGGAGGGGTATTTGTGCCCCTATTGGCCAATGTGTGCTCACCATAAAGCCTAGCACCCTGGGTCAATACGCTACTAGCCAACTGGTGTCCAGTTGCCCGGTCTATGTTACCTGGAATAGCTCTGTTGAGTGAAAGCTGGACATAAAACCAATTAACCTGCCAAACGTGAACTAAGAATCGCTACACTCAGTGTAGGTTCATTGACAGGATGGAGCTTGGAAGTGGATGGCATGATGGTACTGAGGAGGCTGCACATCCTATGTATTCAAGAGATAAGATGGAAAGGCAGTGCAGTAAAGCCAGTTTACTTGGTTCCAGTGTTTACTACTCAGGAGGAGGACAGGCTTGAAATGGTGTGGGAATCGTGGTGTGAGAGAAGCTTCAGAAGGCAGTGATGGATATCATCAGAATTAGTGACAGACTCATGGCAATCAGATACCAGTCTAATGATATGACAGTACTTATAATCTCAGCCTATGCCTCACAGCAGGGTTGTGATAGTAAAGACAAGACTACATTCAAATGCAGTTGTAGGACAACAGGAATTAGTGTTGATAATGGGTGACCTGAATGCACATATTGGGATAGCCAGAACAGGATATGAGGACTGCCTGGGTGCACATGAGTGGGGCATCAGGAATAAAGAAGGAGAGGCCTTTCTAGACTTCTGTTTGCCAAATGGCTTGACTGTAGCCAACACATGGTTCAGAAAAAAGGCAGTCACAAGATAACATACAAGAGTGGCCAATATGCAACTCGTACAGACTTCCTTCTAGTAAGGAAAGGGCACAGGGAGCAGAATCAGTGATTGCTAGGTCATCCCTAGTGAAACACTCGACCCACAGCATAAATCACTGGTTGTCAAAATCAGCTGCAGCAGTGGTCAGAGAAGTCTCTAAGGACAACAGAGACCAGTCTGATGACCTGGAAGTTGACTGGAGAGAAAGTACAATAGTTCAAGAAATTACTCAGGGCTTTAGCACCCCAGGAAGAGGAGGAGATAGGTGGAGTTGAAGAAGAATGTCAGTGCCTCTAAACAGCATGTATGAGGACTATCCAACAGATATGTGGCTGAGCCAGATATGAAAATAAGGTACATTAGGAAAGCTGGTGGTGCAATGCAGAAGTCCAGGAAGTCATCAAAAGAATGAAAGAGTACAGGAAAAAGGGGGAGATAGAAAAGATGGTCCTGGCTAAGAAGGAATACTGGCTGGCTAACAAAGAGGCTAGGAAGGGAGTTGCAATAGCAAAGAACAGGGCATCACAGGCACACTCAGCTACTGAAAAGTGACTCAGTAGGTGACACAAAGAAACTATATTAGGTTGCAAAGCAAAGACAGAAAGATAAAGAAGATAGTCAGACACCCTTCATAAGGGATGCCAGCACCAACTTGTTCACCAGTCTACAAGACATCAAAGGTAGTAGGAAGGAGTACTTCCAGCAGCTTCTGAATGACGAAAACCCCACAGAAGTTTTACTGCCCCAGACATAGCTTATGATAAGAGAAGAAGAGAAACCCACCATAGAAGAAGGTAAGACCAGCATGAAGGAAAATTAAGTTAGGGAAAGCAGCAGACTCAGATGAGGTCACAGCAAATATGATAAAGATTCTGGGTGAGATAGGAGACAAATGGCTCCTGTGAGTACTTGTAGCAGTGTGGAGAGAAGGGCATATCGCAGATGACTGGAGAATAATCATACTCGTGCCAGTGTACAATAACAAAGGGGACAGCTGTAAATGTTGGTAGTACAGAGGCATCAAACTCCTGTCACATTGCATGAAAGTTCTGGACAGGGAGACTGATAAATGGATCCACAGACAAGTAGAAAGTAAGATGTGAGATGACCAGTTCAAATTCAGATCAGGATGTACCACAACTGACCCAATGTTTACAGTGAGACATATAGTTGGGAAGAAGCTAGAAATGAGGAACAATTCCATTTGGGCATTCTTAGACATGGAGAACGTATATGACAAAGTCCCAAGAAAGCTGATTTTTGTCAGTCCTGCAGTGGTTTGAAGTCCCAGAAACATTGGCAGAATTAGTGCAGGCTATGCATAAGGACAACAGTGTTTGATCTCACAGAATGGTCACCAGGGGGAGTGGGTGTGCATCAGGGTTCAGCTCTGAGCTCATTACTGTTCCTACTGGTGACGGATTACAATAGCAAGCAGATCGGAAGAGACAGATCGAACAAAGTTGCTGTATGCAGATGATGTGGCATTGCAGACAGACTCTGAGTAAAAACTTCAGCAAAGGATAGGGGAATGGAATGCAAAACTAAAGTCACATGGAATGACCCTGAGTACAGATAAGATAGTAGTAATGGTAGCAAATTGGGGAAATCGGAAGAAGCTGAGAACTGAGACAGAAGGAAAGATAATGGAACCGGTTACCAGCTTCTAGTATCTGGTAGGGGTGGTTTAAGAGAAATGGGGTCTGAATGAAGAGGTCAAAGCTAGAATCAGAGGATCTACAAGCAAATGGCATAGAGTGTCATATGTAGTGTATGACAGAAGAAGGTGTACAAAATATTAATACAACCGGTGCTACTATTAGATACAATAACCTGGGTAGTAAAGGCAGAGCAGATGAGTAAGCTAGAGGTAATGAAAATGAAGTGTCTGAGATGGCTGGTAGGATGTGCACCATGAGACAGACAAAGAAATGAGGACATAAGAGCAGAAACCAAAGTAACTCCAATTGCAAAAAAATCAAAGAGAACAGATTACAGTGGTTTGGGCACATGTGCAGAAAAGAAGAAAACAAGCTGTGAAGAAAATTTGGGACAGGCAGGAATAAGGCACAAGGAAACAAGGGTGTTCAACAAAGAGGTGGATGGATTGTGCGAGAGAAGATCTGCAACAGTTATGCATGAGTGTTGAAGAAGGCAGGAGTGTGGCATTGAATTGAGAGAGATGAAAACAGTTAACATGACATCCCGAACTCACATAGAAAATGGGAAACAGTGGGTTGATTATAAAGATTGTGATGATATGAGTTATTGCCTGCTATGCCAGGAGCAGTAGGACAGTGGATTGTAACATATGCCAGCAAAATTAGCTGGAATTTTGTAAAGAAGTACATGTCATTTGTATATCAAACTGATTTCTACAGATGCTTATGTTGAAAATGTATTTGTAAAGCTGCTTGTGTTAGAAATTTACCAACAGTGTGTCCTACTGGGCAGAAAAAGAAATACACTTGTATGTAAGCCTGTATTATATTGAAATTAATATTGTAACAAGATACTGGAAGAGGAGATTATGTTCAGCTTCAGTTAACTTTGAAAAATAGTTTGGAATTAAATTACTTTATTTAGGCAATAAATATTGTATCTTACAGTTCTGATTCCAGTCAGAGATGAAATGTCTGTGCCAGAGAATGGTGTATTAACTCCTGTAGGAATAGTGGAAGTGTTTTATTGTTTTATGACTTCCAGAAGCTGCAACAGATCTTAGCAAAGCTCTACATGTGTGCATTATTTACACATATGTGCAAGATTCTGGGTCAGTTGTTAGGAAAGGGAAAAGTATGGGAACCAGAAGTCAGATGACCAGATGTGTGTCATGTCATTCTGTAATCCATCACATAAATGATGTTTTAATACTAGATGAGACTGAAGTCTCAGAGCAGTCTATTTTTGGAACCTGACATAGAAGGATAACTCACTTACTTCATCTTGCCTTGCTCTATTAAGTGACCAGGGAATAGTAATTCTTTAGTTCAGTCAGGAAAATACAGTGCGCTCATAGTTCAGTACTAGGCCAACTGCCCTTACAAGCCATTTTTTAAGCCTAGCCAATTATCCCTTGGAAGACTTGAACCCTGCACCTTGTGTTTGTAAGACAAACACTTTAACCATTAGGCCACCCTCCCAACCAAAGAGATTAGTTAGATTAGTGAGATTAGTTAAGTACTATTTTTCTGTATCTGTGTGAGTCTATTCATCTGTGTTATTTTAATATTGACTGTGATTGAAACTATGGTGTTTATTGTAAATAGATATTCCATATTTTCATGTTCTTTTACTATTTATTATTAAATATATTTAATGTTTTTTGTGGCTGGTCCATTAAAGAATAATTTAAACTTTGAGAGCACTTATATCTATTTGGTTACTCTGTGGCCACTCCTGAAAGCCTTACTGCATTGTTCAAACACTATCATTTGTATTAATATTAATTTCACTAATTATAATTGGGTAACCTTGCAAGAGTATCTGGCTTTGGAGTGTCAGGTAGCAGTAGCTACTTTATAGTCTGAGCAGAAGGAGGCATAGCTAGTAAACATGTGCCAGCCTTTCCCAGGTGTGTGTGTGTGTGTGTGTGTGTGTGTGTGTGTGTGTGTGTGTGAAAATCAAATATCTAAAAATGTGTGTGTGTGTGTGTGTGTGTGTGTGTGTGTGTGTGTGTGTGTGTGTGTGTGTGAAATGCTTGGAGCAGGGACATAAAGCACTGGTTTCACAGAGAGGGTGCTAGATGACATTACTTGGACACTCTGCTGAGGACTCAGCTGTGTAGCTGTGCCAGTGGGGAGTCTTACTGGGGACCTGGATGGAGACAGAAAGAGAAATACATACCCCAGACTGAGTGCGTTCCCTGTGCGGTGGTAAGGGAAATTGTGCTTGATGCAGAGAGCTGCATCTGGAAATACTGTATCTATTTTTGTTCCAAGTGAACTTCCCTCTCCAGTGTCTCTGGTGAGGATTCAGGCTCCTTGATTAATGGTCCAGAGAGGGGTGTCACAATGATGATGATATGAACCTATCTTGATAGGTGGATGGGGGATCGTAGGTTTGTCCCAGGGATTACTCCTGTGTCACTATTAGACAGAGGCACAGTAAACTAAACCTTAAAAAGGGCACAGTATACTCAAACCAAGGGGTGGTGTAAGCCATACAGAATTGGGCTAGGCTTATAATTGCCCCAGGGCAGATAGCCTAGTATGAACCTATGAACCTATGAACCTATGGTATGATGATGATGATGATGAGGTAATGTGTGAAAACTGGCAGCAGTGTTTAACATATTTACCTAGACAGAAAAAATAGATAAAGAAATCAAAATACAAACAGTTACATGTGTGTGTGTGTGTGTGTGTGTGTGTGTGTGTGTGTGTGTGTGTGTGTGTGTGTGTGTGTGTGTGTGTGTATATATATATATATATATATATATATATATATATATATATATATATATATATATATACACATATACATATACACATACATGTGTGTTTGATGACAAACAGACATATAGCTAGACACATACAGGAAGATAGAAACAGATAATCTTTGTATAGTTTGCTGTCAGTCCCATGTAATGAAATGTTTGTTCTAGACAGTAATATAAATAATGTCAGTAGTCACATTCAGACTTTTACATTTTAAAGTTCACAACCCTGCACTAACCACAACACATTACAGTCCTCCATTATATAGGTTAATAGACTACATTTCTGTGGTGCTTAATTTTTCTGTGAACTTTACACTTAGAATTGCTGGAGCCTTCATTTACCAGCCAGTGTATTAATTATAGTGTTTGAATGTAAGATTCCATCAAGTTGGCAGAATTTTGCAAATAGATTATGCTGGAATTTTTCCAAACAAAACGTAATTGGCAATTTTCATGCTCTGTTCATTTCACAAACACATTATTTTCAGACATGAATCCATCATGTCTTCCGGAGTCCCTGTTTATAATTTGTACTTTCAAACATGTGAGGATATGCTGGAATTAATTATCTGGTCTGCGTCCAGCAACAAGAACAGTGAGTTATAAATCCCTATGGTGAATCAGTAGCATGTCTTAATCATAACAGAAGAAGCCAGGAAATGAAGGTACTTCCTCTAGAGTTGTCTTCCAAGAGTTTTGTTTGTGAGGCGCCTTTGAGATCTATTTGTATACCGATCTGCATAAATCATTAATATGTATGATTTGAAGAGCTTGAATAATATAAGGATTATTTTTACAGCTGTTTAAAGTTGTTAAATTTTACTGACAATAATTATTCTGGTAATTCTGTCATGGATGCATTCTGCCCAAATACACATACAAACACATAGACACATGCTCCATCACACACATACAGGTACAGTAAGGTAGAATCCTATGAAATAGCTATGCATGCAGTGGGAATGTAGTTTCAACCAAATGGTACTTTGGATAATATTTTCAAGCTTCTTAAAATAAAAAGGTGAAATGGTATGACCAGCATGAGCACAAAGATGCATTTCATGTCTGCATGTGTATGAGCTGCTAATCAATCATTAAGTAAAGGGTGGAGATTGTGCTGATTGGTGAATTAGTCACTAGGGTAAAATATGCTTTTGATAAGCCCTTAATTGGCATTGCATATCAGGGAATGCAGTGAAACAGGACTATGAGTTATACTTAATCTTTAAATATGAATCATAGATTTGAAATATTTGGAAGAAAATTTTGAATATGGAATCTTATCTAAGGAATTGGTTAGTCAGGATCTTTGACATGTATTAGCGGGTTGCAGGGCTTTATGTCCAGTGCAGGTAACTTCTTAATGATTTTTTCTAATAGCAACCATGGATGAAGAACTACAGTCTAATTAAAAACAAAAGCATATATTAAGATAGCTCTTTCCTGTTTTCAGATTGATATCCTTTCATTTATTTCAATTTGCTTTAACAAGATTGTGATGATTAGGAGGCTCACAGAGAAACAGATTGCTAGGTGCTTTGTACTGTGTTATTTCTCTCTCTAGTTTATTTGTTTGCTGGCCTGAGATCGCTTTGCTGCTTTGTTGTTTTGTAATATGGTACTGCAGCAATTTCTTAATTGATAAAATAAAAGTTTATTGACTGTATGACATACCTTGCACAAGATAGAAGGCTACATGATGAGAAGGAGAGGATGGTGATGCTATATATAAAATATATATCCATATGAAGTAGATGGAAATCTAGTATTAACATGCATAATATTATCTGCTCTAGTAGAGGAAAAGTTTCATGATGAGTAATGAAGCCACAAGTCATGAAATTTATGCTGTGCCCCCCACAAGATACCATGCATATGCAATGCCAGACACTGCATAGCATTCTTATCCATTTTTTATAATATTTTTATTTTATTTTTGTGTTTGTTTCATATAGTTTTGGAGATTTTGAATTTTTCTGTGGAATAGGATTACTTGTATCACTTTTTTAATGAATGGACCACATCGTGTAGGCATATGGGTAACTTACACAATTACTTTTTCAAGGTTTATTTGGGGTTTCATAGCCTGTGGTAGATGGAATAGGGGCTGTATTTTTGTTTTTAACTCCCCCCCACCAATACCTGACAATTAGCTGCAACCATTTCCTCTCTTCATTCACTGGATCTACTGGACCCACCCATTCTCCCATAGGCTTAAACTGACCCATATCTGGGGCAAGTGAGGAGTTTAAGGAATCTGGCAGAGAGTGTGCCCAAAACCCTCTTCTATCCCCTTATAGCCTTAAGAACTCTGCAATGAATGGTGCATGTAAGTTCTGGCACATGCACAACCTCCTGACCATGATACCACTTGCAACACTGAGTTTGACAGGCTCTTCTTAATGTTGCTATTGCAGAGAGTCTAAGTAACCCCCCAGATGAGTGATCTTGAGTCAGCTGTTTACTTCCATTATCTACTCTATTTGGTCCCTTCATTACTTGCGCCATTAGTTGAACCCAGGTAATCTGGAGCTCAGTAAAAGCTTTATCCCTGGGCACCACTGTGATGGACTAAGGGTTGTAATTTTCATTTCATTAATTATTTATTTTTTCATTCAGAAGTTGGAGCAGCAGTTGTTAAGATGCAAGGTTATCCTTCTTCTTCTTTTGGCTTTTCCCGGTTAGGGATCGCCGCAGCGAATCACCTGTCCGCTCATGATTGGCAGTGGATTTTTACGGTGTCGAGTTGCCAACCCGGCGCCCAACCTTCCACAGAAGGTACACACACGCACTCACACTTAGGGCCAATTTAGAGTGTCCAATCCACCTACTGCATATCTTTGAGATGTGGGAGGAAACTGGAGCACCCAGAGGAAGCCCACATGACCACAGGGAGGACATGCAGACTCCACACAGAAGGCAAGTGTTTTTTTTTCCTGCTACTACCTGGGCGACTGTCTGATCTAGCTAAACTGCAATTATTTCTGCTTCTTGAACTGTTTTAAACTGTTTAAAGTTGTTTTTGCTCCTGCACTTTTAAAGTTTGTCCTGTTTGTTGCATTTACCTGTTGAGGCTACACACTCAAGTGTGCTAGCCTGTGTTACATATTTATTGCATTTTCCTACTGTTTGTTGCAAAAAAGAAAAAAAAAAATCATCCTTGTTTCCCATCTTTTCTGACCTAGAGTAGTCCAAATACAGGCTTTGCTGTATTCTGGACTTTTAGAAAGTTCCTGTGTTGCCCATTTCCTTTCTTGGATAAAGGAAGGCTTCTTTGTTCACCAGTGGCAGTGGGGAGCTTAGAGCAGCCTATCTATCCCTGGAGGAGTGTTCCCAGCACAAGAATCTGGTAGTGTATTGGCCGTTTTGGGCTAATTTCTAGCTCTTTCAAGTCCCCCTGTATAAAAACCGCTTTGGCGCGGTTTTTGCGCTTGTTGCTACACAGCCAAGCTCCACGTGGTCCTGCAGAGTGGTGCTAGCAGCAGAGAGGCTAAAAGAGTGACTGCTAACCTGATAAAAGTGTTTTTTTCCTACTACCACCTGGGCGACTGTCCGATCTAGCTTAACTGCAAGTATTTCTGCATTCTTGAACTGTTTTAAACTGTTTAAAGTTGTTTTTGCACCTGCACTTTTAAAGTTTGTCCTGTTTGTTGCATTTACCTGTTGAGGCTACACACTCAAGTGCGCTAGCCTGTGTTACATATTTATTGCATTTTCCTGCTGTTTGTTGCAAAAAAAAAAAAAATTATCCTTGTGTCCCGTCTTTCCTGACCTAGAGTAGTCCAAATACAGGCTTTGCTGTATTCTGGACTTTTGGAAAGTTCCTGTGTTGCCCATTTCCTTTCTTGGATAAAGGGAGGCATCTTTGTTCACCAGTGGCAGTGGGGTGCTTAGAGCAGCCTATCTATCCCTGGAGGAGTGTTCCCAGCACAAGAATCTGGTAGTCTATTGGCCATTTTGGGCCAATTTCTAGCTCTTTCAAGTCCCCCTGTATAAAAACCGCTTTGGCGCGGTTTTTGTGCTTGTTAGTACTCAGCCAAGCTCCTCGTGGTCCTGCAGAGTGGTGCTAGCAGCAGAGACGCTAAAAGAGTGACTGCTAACCTGATAAAAGTGTTTTTTTTCCTACTACTACCTGGGTGACTGTCCGATCTAGCTTAACTGCAAGTATTTCTGCATTCTTGAACTGTTTTAAACTGTTTAAAGTTGTTTTTGCACCTGCACATTTAAAGTTTGTCCTGTTTGTTGCATTTACCTGTTGAGGCTACACACTCAAGTGCGCTAGCCTGTGTTACATATTTATTGCATTTTCCTGCTGTTTGTTGCAAAAAAAAAAAATTATCCTTGTTTCCCGTCTTTCCTGACCTAGAGTAGTCCAAATACAGGCTTTGCTGTATTCTGGACTTTTGGAAAGTTCCTGTGTTGCCCATTTCCTTTCTTGGATAAAGGGAGGATTCTTTGTTCACCAGTGGCAGTGGGGAGCTTAGAGCAGCCTATCTATCCCTGGAGGAGTGTTCCCAGCACAAGAATCTGGTAGTCTATTGGCTGTTTTGGGCCAATTTCTAGCTCTTTCAAGTCCCCCCTGTATAAAACCCGCTTTAGCGTGACTTTGCGTGATTTTGCGCATAGCGCAGCATTGGGCAACCCGCTTAATTTGGTTTAAACCATTCTCGGCTCCACAAAGTCTGCTCTTCACTTTTTTCCTTAGAACTGATCTAGTTCTCATAATAAACACCCTATTCCTACTCTAAAGCCTGGCACTTGCTCACTAAAGCAATTATATAAGTCAGCATCAAAAAATTAAAAGCACTACACCCTCACAAACTTCCCTTGAGTACCTTGTTCCCCATTGGCCCTTTTTTCAATTATAAAGGAATTCCCAATACTATTCTAGCATGTCCAAAGGTCAGTTGTCAATCTCCTCTCTGGTCCAGCTGGTGAATCTGGGAATCTTGAGGCAATGCTACAACTGCCTCATGTACACAGACAACCCTCTCCTCCTCCCAACAAATTCCAACACATGTGAGACATGCAACCATATAGCCAAACTGGAGGCTAAGCTCTCTCAACTCAGTACTGGCATAACCAGTCAGGAGGAGAAGGAAACCACACTCACTACAATTCCAGTCTCACATAGACCTACCACGACAGCAAACCAAACAAAAAAACATACTCGGAGGCTCTAAATAAAAATCTGCCTAAGCAACAGAGACCTCCAAAGCAGACACCCAAGCAACCGCTACCCCAAAACAAAACACATGCAACACATAGCTCACAAAGCCAGTGTGCCGAACAGTCACAGCCCTTAAGGCTAAACAACACACCTGATACACTTGTAATAGGTGACTCTATCATCAGGCACACTGATGTCCCGCTCACCAGGCTGAACAAGGAGAAGGTCACGGTGAGCTGCCTGTCGGGCGCTAGGATCCACCACATAACACAAGAACTCAGGTCACTCCAAGGCATGTACAAATATGACTCAGTCATTGTCCATGCTGGTGTGAATGACCAGAGATGTACCTCCCTGGACTACATGAAAAGAGACATAGAGGAGCTCTCTGAGCATGTAGCCCAGGCCGGTATGACCCTGACCTTGAGTAGCATCTTACCCTCACCAAGAATGATGCCACAATATGAAGACAAGATGATCAATTTCAACAATTGGATTAAGTATTGTTGTCATTCAAAGGGGATCCAATGCCTGTCAGCCTGGGATGACATGCTTGACAAGCCACAATGCTTCGCTAGGGACGGCTTGCATCTGTCACCCCTGGGCTTTCGGATATTGGCAAAGGCTCTTGCCACCCCCATAGTGCCTTTTTTAGGCAAGGCTCAAAAGACAAACCCACCTCCATAGGTATCACAAGGGATAAGAAACTAAGAGTAATGCTACTCAATGCCAGAAGTCTAAACCTCAAGATGCACGCACTCTAAACTCTCCTTAGCATGGAGAACATTGGTATCTGTGCAGTAACAGAAACTTGGTTCAAGGCTCCAGAGAGCACCCCAGCACTACCAGGTTATACCTCATACCATGTTTTTAGGCCCCAAAACTTGGACCAAACCACAAAAGGAGGGGGAGAATCAATATTTGTCAAAAATACCCACACCTCCAGGTTGGTGGAACAGCACGAAGCATCAGAGACTATCCATGTGCAACTAACAGTGGGTAGAACTGCCTTCCAGTTTATAGCCTGCTACAGACCACCCTCCCAAACCCAGGAACTCCACTCGGCCTTCCTGAGAACACTGGAAAATATGAAGGTCTCTCCAAACACCATTATATTGGGCGACTTCAACTACCCAAACATAGACTGGGAGCATTACTCTAGCTCCAACACTCTAGCCCAAAGGTTCCTAGAATTTATAAACTCAAATGCTATGAACAACTTGTTACCACTCCCACAAGAGGGGAAAACATACTGGACCTGATCATCACCAACATGGGTCTCTATGCTCCAGACCAGAAGTGTATCCCTCACTGATAAGATCAGAGCATAAACTAATCTCACTAGATATTCACATCCCAACCCCAGCCCCTGCCCAGAAAACCACAGTGAAAAACTTCTCTAAAGCAAATTTCACACTACTCAAAACCGAGGTGGAATCCTTCAAAGCCCCCAGGCCTGTGGAAAATACGGCCCAGACCACAGAATCCTTTATAAATGCATTCTATGAACACCTTCAGGAATGCATGGATCATGCAATCCCAAACAAAACCAAGACCCAATCCTGCAAAGGCAGGTGTCCTGTCTGGTGGACCCCAGCCATAAACAAACTATACAATAGAAGGAGGAAGCTACTACATGGTAGAGCAAAATCCCAAAAAGGGAAGGCATCTCTGATCAGTATTAGCAAAAAACTACGGGCACTCATAAAATCGTCTAAGGCCAGCTTCGAGAGAAAAATTGCACAGGACACTAAGGATAATCACAAGGATTTCTTTAGTTATGTTAGGAACCTGGGTGGGAATTCCCAGATATGCTCAGAATTAGTCCAAAATGACAAAAAATACACCAAACCCACAGACATTGCCAACATCCTAGCTGACAGGTTCATCGCAAAGATCTCCCCCCCTTCCCCACCAAAAGGGCAAATATCTATCCCAGCAGAGTGCTGCCCCACCTGACATCTCAGATGCTCAGGTAAGAGCCGCCCTCTCCAAAGCAAAAAACACAGCATCAATGGGACCAGACAGTGTCCCAGGCTGCGTCCTACATGAACTCCAAGAAGAACTAAACCCAACCATAAAACTACTGTTCAATCTCAGCCTTACTACAGGATATGTACCCAAAGAGTGGCGTACAGCAACAGTGGTCCCTCTCTACAAAGGTGGTGCCTCAACGGATCCTGGAAACTATTGCCCCATAAGCCTGACTAGCTTGGTCTGCAAAGCTATGGAAAGGATCATCATGGACCTCATAAATAAAGATATTAGGGACCTACAGACACTGGATCCTACCCAGTTCAGCTTTGTTAAGGGCAGATCCTGCCTCTTAAACCTGGTCAATTTCTATGAAACAGTCACCAAGGCCATTGACGAGGGGAAGGTGGTCCACACAGCCTACCTGGACCTCACAAAAGCCTTCGATACAATACCCCACTCAGGCATTATAGATAAGCTCACTAGCTTAAATATAAACCCCTATGTTACTAGATGGGTTGCAAACTGGCTCAAGGACAGAACCCACATGGTTAGAATTGCTGGAGCCATGTCAGACTCCAAACCAGTTACAAGTGGCATCCCACAAGGCTCAGTCCTGGGACCTCTCTTGTTCGGTATATATTTCTCGGAGGTACAGGCCAACACGGAAGAACTGTGGCTGACCAAGTTCGTAGATGACTGCAAACTGGGCGCCATAATCGACTTTCCAGCCGACACAAGCATCCTACAAAAGGGCATCATAGAAACAGACAACTGGTGCCAGAGCCATGGCCTCAAACTAAATGCCAAAAAGTGTATAGTCATCCCCTTCAGCAAAAGCAAAGTGCCCACAAATTACCACATAGATGGTAATCCATTAAGTACGGAAGAAGTAATTAGGGACCTGGGGACCCAAGTTGATAGCAATCTCTCATTCGACAACGATGTGGCCAAAGTGGTTAGAAAAACATTTTATATAGCCCACCTAATCATGAAGAGATTCACATCTAGATCAGGGGAGGTCATTGTGCCTCTTTACTCATCCCTCATCAGGCCCATAATTGAGTACAATGCCCCTTTTGGGATGTACCTTACCAGACTCCTGCAGCAACTGGAAAGACCCCAAAAGTACCTCACCAAGAGGATCAAAGGGGTCAAACAGATGCCATATGCTGCCCAGTTAAAGAAACTCCAGCTCTACTCAGTGGCATAGATGGTAATCCATTAAGTACGGAAGAAGTAATTAGGGACCTGGGGACCCAAGTTGATAGCAATCTCTCATTCGACAACCATGTGGCCAAAGTGGTTAGAAAAACATTTTATATAGCCCACCTAATCATGAAGGGATTCACATCTAGATCAGGGGAGGTCATTGTGCCTCTTTACTCATCCCTCATCAGGCCCATAATTGAGTACAATGCCCCTTTTGGGATGTACCTTACCAGACACCTGCAGCAACTGGAAAGACCCCAAAAGTACCTCACCAAGAGGATCAAAGGGCTCAAACAGATGCCATATGTTGCCCGGTTAAAGAAACTCCAGCTCTACTCAGTGGCATACCGCCTGCTCAGAGGCGATCTGTGCCTGATGTATAAAGCCATGTCCAACCCGGAATTAATGGACATGCTGCACCTCAGAAAATCCAAATCCCATCGAGCTACGTGCTCGAGAGACTTGAACCTCAGCACTGAAATAAATAGGACATGCTGGAGGGACAGATTCATAACCCAGAGGCTCCCTTCACTCTGGAATAAAATCCCAGTCCAGGTTAGGCAGAGTCCCTCAGTGACTCTCTTCAAGAGGAATCCTGCTGAGTGGATGGGAGATCGTAGATTTACTCCAAGTATCACTTCTGTGTCACTTTTAGACAGAGGCACAGTATACTAACCTCGAAAAAGGGCATAGCAAAATTCATTTAAAATGGGTGGCGAAAGCCAAACACACTCTGGCTAGGCTTGTAAATGCCCTAGGGCAGATAGCCTAGTATGAACCTATGAACCCCAGCCTAAGATCAAACCGGAGAACCTCTTGCTGTGAGGCGACAATGCTAACAACTGCACCACCGTGGCTGCCCAAGATGTAAGGTTATCCACACAGGAAATATTGTTGGGCTATTATTCACTTCACTCTGTTATGAAACTAGTTGGACTAAGTATTACTGAAAAAGTTGTTATTGCCTTTGTATGAGAAGTTCACCATTGTTTTCAGATGTTCATATATTACAAAAATGTATTTTACTTTGTATGTACTTTGTTATTTGTCTTGTATTTGCTTTATGGCTCAGATCAAGTCTGAAAAGGGTCTTCAGACCAAAACACCTACCCAGTTAACAAATGTTAAATAAATAAGTAAATAAATAAAGAAAGACATTTCTGATGCTTTAGGTCTAAGCAGCTGTTCATGGATGGAGTCATTGAATAAGTGGATGTCTTTATATTTCAGTATGACAATTGTCCTTAATCAAGAGATGTGATTTTGAAAGTGAAATTTGGGTTTATGAGAAAAGCATAATACAAACTTGTGGAGATTTTTTTTGCTTGCTTTTTATTTTTCAATGTATTGTGTTTGGTAGTGATGTTTGTTGTAGTGTCTTGGGAAAGGGATAGCTAGGATATTATTTTAACATATTATGTGACTATGGCTTTTCTTTTGCTTTTTATGTTTTTAATTTAGGTTTCTGTCTGTCTGTGGGTTGTGTGGTCAGTTCTTTCTTTTTCAAGATTGAATTTTTATAGGTGTTTATTTTGTATATTTACTTCATTTTTATTTTTTGTGACTTTGTATTTAGGAGGGTTAGATCTATTCTATTCAAGGTAAGATTTTGTTCACATTTGAGGAGCAAAACTGGAACCATTTTTATATATTTCCTTGGTGATCAAGTTAAGTATTTTTATATTGCTTTCCCCTTGTATTTAATTATTTAAAGATGAATTGTGAATGTTAATCTCATGTTGTAAATGTTTTATGGTGGGGAGTGTGATGTCCCCACTCTGGGCCAGTAATCAAGGAGCCTCAATCCTCACTACTGAGAATGGAGAGGGATGTTCACTTGGAATACAAATGGATACATACAATATTTCTACATGCAGAACTCCCTGCATCAAGCACAATTCTCTTTAAAGCACACAGGGCTCAATTTATACATGGAATATACTTAACACCACACAAATTAGAACTAATATAATAAAGAAAATAGATGTTGGAGGTGTAAACCACAATCAAGCCAGTTGGCAACACACGTTCTACGAATGCCATTTACTTAAACAATATTGGGAAAGTATTAACTATTTGTTACAGGCACTTTTCACTGATAATTTCCAACTTACAAAATCTCTAGTTTTGTTGAATACACCTGTGACGTCTTGTTCCAAGGTAAAAATATGTAATTTTGTGGACTCTCCTTGCTATCACAAGGAAAAATATTACACAGAACTGGAAAGCTGTAACTCTTCCCAAATTTAAACATTTCAAGAACATGGTTTTATCAGTCTCACAGTTGGAAATGAAAACAATCAAGAAAACAACAGAACGACCTACTTCATTAAGCATTGCCTGACAGAAAGTAAATCAAGTGCTGGAAACAGAAGACTGTAATAAATTATAATCTTATTCAAAGATATATTCAAGAAAACAAAGTTTTTCAAGTATAGATATCCTATGTAAATAGTTGGTTTTGTAATGTTTGCTTCTGGAATTGTTTCTCCGCTTTAAGCTTTGACTATGTACATATTTATTTGCTATACGTACTGTATATATGTTTATGTTTCCGAAAATCAATAAAAATTTATTCAGTAAAAAAAAGAGCTCACAGGGCACACACTCAGCCCAAGATCTGGATTTCTGTATATGTATCCCTCTAGGTCCTCAGTAAGACTCCTCACTGGCACAGTTTCAGAGTTAAATCCCCAAATCCCCAAGCCAAGTCCTTCACAACTCTCTGTATGAAACAAGTGCTTTGTGTCGCTGCTCCAAGTAGCTGACACACACACACTTTGAGATTTGATTTGCACACACACACACACACACACACACACACACACACACACACACACACACACACACCTGGGTAAGGTGACACAAAGCCAGCTACCTAAGGATCTTGAAGGGTACCCAGTTATACTGAGTGGAATTAATATTAATGCAAATGGTAATGTTGACCAAACAGCAAGGCTTCAGGAGTGGCCAGAGCTGTCACCACATACAAGTAAGTATTCTCAAAGGTTAAAATATTTCTCTAAAGGACCAGCCACAATGAGAAGTTTAAATATATTTAATAATAAATAATAAAAGAACTTGAAAATACTAAATATCTATTTACAATAAACATCAGAGTTTCAGCCACAGGAAATATTGAAAATAACACAGCTGGAAAGAGATATACAGTTACAGAAAAACAATACTTAACTATTCTCAGTATTTTTTGAATGATCTAGAGGATTACTGTCCCTACTATTACTACTACTAAATATGAATATAAACATTTACATTTATATGCAAATGCATTTTGTAATACAGAGATGTAGTTATAGAGATTTATTTGTTGTTAGGGTAGTGTTGTTGTTTTTATTTGATGTATTCTTTTTTAATGAGGTGAATATTGTTTTTTAAGTAGTCTAATGAAACTTTGTGGTGAAGATCATGTGACTTAATTTTACTATAAAAGGAAGTCTGTAATACTGTGATTACTTGTTCTGATGAAGTCAAAGGTTTATTACCGATGAAAACACTAAACCTATTAAACATTTGAATTCTATATCAGTCGTGAGGCTTCTTTTTGTTTTTTCTAAGTTTTTTGTGTTCTTTTTAAGTATTTGAGTTTGTGCGTTATGGGGAAGGCATCAGGACCGATGTTTTGACTTCAGGTTCCACACAGGAATTAGTTACATCTATCAGGAACCTTTTAGCACTTATCCAAGTGCTGACCCAACAGTTGGTTGATTTTGGGAGGTATTTGAATCCATTACCTATGGGTTTTGGAACCAGCAAAGCTGCAATTTCACATTCTACTCAGGAGACACATTTTTCTTCAAATACTCCAGCACAGAGGAGCCCTGCAAATTCAACTCAGGCACAGATGAGGTTGCTGACTGGTCAAGGCTCAGCAGGGGGAGATGACAACACCACTTCCGCCAATGAGGTGTTTTTTTCACCTAGCTTTTCCTTCATGGAATAGGTTCGAGAGGGCTATGTGCATGAGTTTATAGACACCAGTGACCGCATCTTTTATAGTACTCTGGATCAACAACTTAAAACCCTGGAAATGGAAACACTAAGGTTTTGTAAGCTTCAAGTAGAAAACTGCTGCCTAAGTGAATGTCTCAAGAGAGAGAGAGCAAGTTCCAAAGGGACTACGTACTTGGAAATTTCCAACCGGATTGGTCAACAGATCTGATTTGCACTGGGAATTGGTGGTTATGTTTAACCGTCATGGATGCAAACATTGATGCACTGGTAAGAGGCAATAATAGAAAACTGAATGCCTTAAAAGAAACCATTGATTTGTTAAATAATCATATCAAGAATGACCTTTGCTTTAACTCTAAAATGAATGAATACAGAGCTGTATTCTTTAATGTTGATAAGAATATAGTTAACATTAAAAAGAAAAAAAGTAAAAAGCTTAAAAAAGACCATGTGGACTATGAGTCTGGTAATGCCTATCCAATATAGAAGGTCAGTTAGTTACATAAACAAAATGAAGAGCTAATCGAGTGTTTTGATGTGAGGGGCCTTCATGTTATAGATGATCAATATAATGACAACAATGGTGATGCTGCCCATTTAGAGGTACCCCTGAGGAGATCTGAGAGACCTTTAAACCAGAGACAGCAGGGTTTGAATACCCCCTGGATGAACAATGGTACTTATATGGAATTTCACCCCACTCAGGGGAGGACATTTAGGGGGAGAGGGGTAGGGACAGTGAGGGGGAGGGGGGGCAAGGATGGTAATTTATTGTGATGTTGATATGTGTCAAATTGTGGCAAATGACTATGGGGATTTTAAAATATACAATTTAATTAGTCATGTGATTACTTCACAATGGGATAATTTATTTCAAAAAGGCCTGACTTTTGTTCCAATATGAACAGCAAGTGTTGAGAGAGTTTTGCTAGATCTTAAATTGTTTGTTAGAAAATTGAATTTTCATTTCTATTTTGACGGGGCTGACCAGATGGGTCAGGTATTTTTAATCCACCTTTACACCCTATTTTGTATTTATTCAAAACAATTTTTATGAATGACATCAGACAGTTGTTTACAAAAAGGACGGAATATGTATCAAATCTGAGAGTAGAGGAAACTAGATTACTGTTTGACATAGCTAAAAACAAGTCCATTAGGGTAATGAAACCCGATAAGGGTGGTAGACTTGTTGTTTTGGATTATTATTTGTATGTCAGTAAAATGTTATTTTTGTTCAGTGACAGCTATGAGGTGGTCTCTATTAATGAGTTAAACATTGCATATAGACATATTGATGTCATTTTGAATTATTTGTTAATAGATAATCAGATGACTATGAGTGAATTTCAGTTTTTGAGTCAGAGTTGCCCCAGGATACCCACAATTTTTGGCATACCAAAAATCTATAAGAACATCATAGACCGCCACCTCAGACTCATTGTTGACACTAAATCCAAAGATAAAAACTGTGACACCACCACAGATGACTGGCAAACCTGTTAAAATCCAACAAAAATGATGAACATAAACCTTTTGCTGAAAACTTGAGACATAAAATGTGGCAAGGCAAAAATAAAATCCCTTTCAAATGATAAGCACTTTCAGAAATACCTTCTTCAGATTGTAAAGGGAAACAGGAACAACATGCTTTTAAAAGATATACACAACCATTCGGCTTCAGCTTGTTCTGCCAAAGAACCAATCGGAAAACCGCCAATCAACAAGCTTGAAGAGAAGTACTTATTTGCATAAACCAATCATCAGTCAGAGTATCAGAAGCCAATCACAGCCAGGTATCATCCTTGAGCTCTAATCAGGAAACTTGCCAATCATAGCACTTAAAAGAAAACACACCTTCACATCAACCAATGGCTGTTCTCCTATGCTTTAGAATGGGTCTCAGAGGAACTACAGTCTTTAAACCAGGAGGCTTGTCTGCTCTCAAATTTATGATCCATTTGGTTTCATTCCTTTCAGTATTGTTGGTGAGATCTCCCAGTTTCATCCCTTTAGATGTAACTTCAATAGCCTTAAATTTAAAAAAAAATGTCCTGGAAATTGAGCAACATGACAAGCAAGGGCGTTCTTGAGGTCCTTATTATGAATATCTCTCAGATGCCTAAGTATTCTGTTTTTAAAGATTTGATCTGTTTTGCCTACATAATAGGCAGTACAGCATTAGCAAGTAGCAAGGTACACCAAGTGCTGCGTATTACAGACAGCTTTACATGAAAAGGTGTATTCCAATCCACTGATGGAATGTTTAAAAGTATTAAGTACATCTATAGTTCGACAAGCAGAGCATCTGCCACATCTAAGGATGCCTTGTTTGCTCCAATTTGAGTTATGATGGAAGCCATCCTTCTGGCAGAGTAGATGCTTCAAGTTCTTTTTCTTTTTAAAGACAAACTTCGGATGTTCACCAACATTTCGCAAAGTGTATTATCCTGGGTTAGGACCTGCCAAAATTTTTTTATCACTTCACAAGTCTGATGATTATCATTGGTGTAAGTCAAAATAAACTTAATGCAGTCATTATGTTGATATTGTCTGTCTCTCACATAAGAGTTTTCCTGTTGTAGCTGTTTGTTAACATATGGTAAGCCTTTAGAGATTCTGAGATTTCGTAGTTCCTCTTGGCTCACATCAATATCATGGTTGGAATAGCCTCTCTCCTTTAAGTTTTGTTGTAAAAAGTGTCTCTCCTTGTCAAAATCTGATTCCCTGGTACAAAGTCATGAGATCCTGGTCATTTCATTCTTCATAATGTTCCTGGAGATGTGTCTGGGGTGTAGACTACTTTTGTGTAAATAATGATTTTTCCATGTGTCCTTCCTGAAGATAGAGGTGCCAATCTGTTTGTGATCATCCAAGAACACTCTCACATCCAAAAAAATCAATCTCAGAGCAGGAGCTCTGGACTAGGGTTACCACCTGTCTGACTTTGCGAGGGACAGTCCCTCTTTGGGCAGTTGTGTCCTGCAAAAAATGGAAAAAATGGCAAATGTCCCGAGATTTTAGGACAAAAATATTTCCTATATTTTCTTTAATACTTGCATAAAACAGTTATTTTGTATCTAAAACACCTAAATGTTATAAGGAACAGAATAAGCAACTCAAATGCTACAAGAATAAGCTTTTATTTTTTATTTCTGTCCTTTGTACTGGCCATGGGTATGTTTTGCCCTGCAAAATCTGACGTTTCTACAAAAAATTTCCCACTTTGGGCATTTGAAAAGGTGGCAACCCTACTCTGGATGGGTAAATTTTAAGAAGGTAGTGGTTTCATTCAAATAGGTGACAAATTTCTTCAACTCATTCTCATCCCCTTTCCATAAAAGAAAGACATCATCCACAAAACATCCATAAAAGGCCACATTGCTGGACCAAGTATTGATGGAATTAAAAATATGTGTTCTCTCCCAAACAGTTAATACAAGATTTGAGCAACTGTTGGCACATGGTGTGCCCATGGCTATGCCCTAGCATTGTCAATAATAATTATGTCCATAGAAAAAAAACATATTGGTTTCCAGGATCATCTCAAGTAGTGTACAAATGAGGTCTAAATTCAGATTATGTGGAACTATAGAACCTAAGGGTCTGATGGACTCAATTCTATAATCATTAGGAATGGAAGTAAAAAGACTACAAATGTCCATAGTCACAAGCAAAATGTTGGACAGGTCTTCTGCAGTATTCATAAACATACTCAGCTGTGTCAAACACATACCAGTGTCTCTAAGAATGGTGGGAATAACCGCTAGTACTGTCTTTAGATCTTTCTCCACAAAAATGGAAAGTGGCTCCGTCACCCATCCACGTCCTGAAATAAAGGGTCTGAGTGGTGGGTCTGTGATACTTTTGTGAATCTTGGGAAGGCCACTTATTGAGGGAATGGATGGATAAGGTGTATCAAAAAACTCATAAAGGTCCTGGTTTATGCGTCTTTGCATCAGCATTAAATGTAGATCTTGCTTTACTCTGCTTATTTTTCGGTCCAGAAAAACCTTAGTGATCTTTTCATACATTTTCTCCTCAGAGAGCATCATATTCATTGAGTCTTTGTGCTATTTTGAATCAAGAATAACTATGGCACCACCTTTATCTGAGGGCTTGATCACAATCTCTTTGTTTCTCTGAAGTTCAGCCAGTGCCTTTCTCTCTCCACTGGTTATATCATAGAAATGAGTTATTCCTAAACCACTTTGCCTAATTTGTTCCACTTCTTTCTCACATAACCTGATAAAGAGATCCACTGTAGGATGGTTGATGGGAACAAAGGTACTAGATTTCTTTAAAATGGTTTGTTGTCAATTATTCTGATGACCAAAAATATTCTTCAGTGATAAATTTCTACCAAAATATTTTGCTTCCAGAGCAAACTCACTCAAATCAGAACCCAAAGAAGGAATAAAGGTTAAACCTTTATTATGCAGGTTCAGTTGGTCTTTACTTAATGCAAAATTAGACAAATTCCCTACCAAATCAGTTCTGGTTACTAGATCGGTTTCTTTCTCTTCATGTCCTGACTGTTGGATCTGGTATTCCATTGCCAGGTTGGTTTCATGGATTGATTGATTCAGTGGATTGGAATACACCTTTTCGTGTAAAACTGACTGTAATACGCAGCACTTGGTGTACCTTGCTACTTGCCAATGCTGTACTGCCTATTATGTAGGCAAATAAAGGATCCAAAAACACAAGAGCCAACAATATATAGCAAAACAAAAACCAGGACGTCAGTAAAAAAACACTTTAATAGCGAGCAAAGCTTTCGGAAATAATCCTTTCTCAATACTAAAATACATGAGTACATTCTCAATATATATAGGTTCCAAGATAGTCACATGACCGACAGCCAAAATCATATGACCCACATTAAAGAGATAACAAAACATCAAGCTTATCCAAGACTCCCACGTAACGGACAATTTAATTTAAACAACAATGGTGACAACGACCAGTTCCGTTCTTCCGATACAACTACATTTCTTGCCAATAATAACAATAATCAACCTGAACAAAGACAGGCCCCTAGAAGGAGTCCTAGATTAAACAACAATAACAGTAATGGGTCAAATTATACAAATTTGGCAGGGGAGAGGGCAGGAGAAAACTTGCAGCAACAAGCAATGCCAACTTTACCCTCTGAAAGCCATGGTGCCAACAATTTTAACAACAACCAGGATTTTCCTTTGGTGACTTATCCTTCGGGGAACAATCGCCCACGGGCTCCAACAAGGACCAACACGAGGAACAAACGTCGTGGACGCAGGAGATGAATGACACTTTAGATTTTGGTGTAAAACCAAAATTGTATAAAAGTACCAATGGTGATTTTACTGTTTATAACTACACAACCATAAACATCCAGCAGGACATTGTAGACTTTTTGGCAAAAGACTTTAGCTTTGTCCCTGGTAATCACATGGACATTGGTAGAACCATCATAGATCTAAAAGTGTTCACACGAAAATTAAACCTGAACCACCTAATGGGTAATGACACAACAACAGTTAATTTACTTAGAGTTGCTAGTTCTTATAACCCACCTTTACATCCCACCCTGCATACTTTTGAGAAAATTTGCGAGATGGACCTATGGGCTATTAAGAACCAGGTCATTTACAAAAATCAAAAACATATAAGTAACATCACTTTGTTAGAACGTGATTTCATCCACCTCCTGCATGATTGTAACATTCGAGCCATGAAACCAGACAAGGGTGGGGGTATTGTTTTCATGGACCATTGTAAATATGTTGAATACATGTTTGAACATCTAGACTCAACAGCTTACAAATTGGTAACTAAAAATGAAATCCAGGGGGCATATAAGAAAATCAGTAACACCCTAAATGATTTATTTTTAGAAGGATTGATCGATACTGATACACATAAATATCTACTGATGCCTGCCCCAAAAATTCCATCATTTTTTGGAACACCTAAGCTACACAAACGGCTGAATGCACCGCCATTTAGGCCTATCATTGACGGGAGGGGATCAGTGACCCAAGCGTGTGCTAAACTCGTTGATAGCATTTTAAAACCTTTACTTCAAAGCGAGAAACATATCTGTAAGGACTCATGGTCCTTTTTGGAGAACATCAACAAACTTACTTATAACGAGTATGTTTTGTTTTTGACAATAGACGTCAAAGACTTGTATACCGTCATACCACAGTCGGTTGGCATCGCTTGGGTTAGAGAGTACATGACAAGTAAAAATATAGGAGATGATTCTATATATCTAACTGAAACCCTCCTAGAATTAATTTTGGCTAATAACTATTTCATCTTTGAAAAACAATTCTATATCCAAACATCAGGTGTGGCCATGGGCTCACCTTGTGGCGGCTCATTTGCTAACACAGTCATGGCACATTGGGAGTCCACAATACTGTTTAAGGATGATCTATTTCTCAAACATGTCACCTGGTACACTCGTTACCAGGATGACATCTTTTGCATTTGGGATGGTAAGACAGAAGCAATTCCCTTATTCATGGACAGAATCAATACAACAACTGACTTTTTAGAATTTACACATAGCATAAGTGACACTGAGATCAACTATTTGGACATCTTGCTCATAAAAGACAGAGCAAATAAGAGATTTAAAAGTTGTATATACAGAAAACCAACCTATTCTAACTCACTCCTCCATTTCACAAGTAATCATCCATATCACCAAAAGAAAGCAGTCATAAAAGGCCAATTAGTAAGAGCTGCACGTATGATTACAGACACACAGGATTTTGGTAACGAGTGTATAAAACTCACCAACATGTTTGAGTCAAGAGGATATCCGTCTTCTTTGATAACAAACATAGTCACAGAAGTGACCCAAAAAAGAGAAACAGGCCATTTTCTCCCTCTACTTTCAGGATTAGGGATAGTCTCCATTGGCATTAATGAGGACCATGGGACCATTGACTTAAACCTGTCTGTTACAATAGAAACAACAAAAGACAAGTTTACTACTAGTTTTTTGCAGACTTATTCTTTGGATTCTTTACAAATAAGAGACATAATTCAAAAAAACTGGGACATCATTAAAAATGACAGAAGCCTATGTTTCCTTTTAGGGGAACGTCCAACAATCACATATAGACGAGGTCAAAATATGAAGTCTATTCTGGAAAAAGTAAAACCTCGCGTCACTTGTACTAAACCACAAGGAATGTTTAAATGCGGCTTTTGTACCCAGTGTAAACATATCAAGGTCACCAATAGTTGTAGCATCAATGACAAACATTATAAAATCATAGGGCGTTTCAATTGTGAAACAAAATCTGTGGTGTATGTTGCCCTATGCAACCATTGCAAGGCATTCTATATCGGTAAAACCGAGAGGATGCTGAAGCATAGGATATATGAACACCAATATGCTATAAAAAAGAATGATGTCAACAACGCATTGGCTAGGCACAGTATGGAATTTAGCGGTCACACTTTTAGTTATTTAATTTTGCAACACAGGGAACTGGACATTAGGGGGGGCCTATGGCAAACACGCCTCGAAATAGATGAACTTTTGTGGCAGATTCGCACAAGAGCCCATCTGTTCCCAGGTATAAATGAAGTACAATCAATAAAATGTGTTTTAAAATGGCTCTCCTACAACAGATAAAGTCCCTCTCTAGTTCTCGTGACAAAAGTTTTTTAAGTGAACATAATTGTATTCCACATTGTCATTAGGCTTTCTACAACATTTAGTGAGCCTTTTTGGTCATATACAGCACAGTGTCATATGCAATGTGCCATCAAATCTATTTAGAACTTGACACATATTAAACAGCCTGCTAGATAAATTTTGTAGTGAGGCTGTTTGTATACTTGTTTAAGCATTTTGCAAGCGAGGAAGGCACCTCCCTTTTGGGATTTTTTATAGCATTTACTACCAAATTTCTTGCAGAACTTTGTATAAATTTCTTATAAAAATTCCACATATATATATATATATATTTTTTTCAATGAGTTTCAAAATGAAATATCATATTGTATGGATTTTATATAGAATGCTTAGTTCTTTTAAGGCTAGCAACATGCAGAACATTATTGTTATTTTAGGATGTGTGTATTATTTTTCATTTTAAGGTTCCCATGGCTTTTAATTAGGAATGTAATTGTAACCTCATCGATTGGTTTAAATGTATCAGCATCACTATTTAAACAGCAGTGAAATGTCATCCCACTGTTTGTTTGTCTGAAGAAGGCGAGTCATTTGATTTGCCGAAAGCGCTAACGTTTATTGGACATTAAACCTGTGGAAATACCGGACTCTCTCATTGTGTTCCAACCGCCTTGACTTTTTTCAGTAGTTTGTGGATTTTCTCGTTGGTCTTAGATAACAAAACATATAATAAAAGCTCTTAATACAAAAATTTTTTTAATACATTTTTTAAAAAAATGTTATGTTTCAAGTTTTCAGTAAAAGATTTGTGTTCATCTTTTTTGTTGGATTTTAACAGGTTTGCCAGTTGACTGTGGTGGTGTCACTGTTTTTCTCTTTGGATTTTGTTCTTTGTAACAGTGTACCTTCAGCAGTTACAGGTTTATTTTCTGCTTGTGCTATTGTTAACACTAAGGTCTCTAAAACATTTTCTATGGCTAAATTTGTGGATTATCATCTTAAAGGGTCATTGGTTAAATTTAAACATATTTTAAAAGATTCATGGGACTGTTTAAGTAAAATAAAGAGGGAACTTTATTCAGATGAATTGATTTTTGCCACCATTGATATTAAAGATTTGTTTACAGTGATACCCCATATTGAAGGTCTGGAAATGTTTTACAAATTTCTTTGCCACCACACCAGCTTAGAACACTCAAGAATCTTGATGTTTAGGCCATTAGTGGAGATTATTTTAGAAAACAATTTTATAACATTTGATAACCAGTTGTTTAGGCAGCAAAAGGGTGTGTTGATGCGGGCCACTTATGCCCCCATTTTTGCAAACATTGTATTGGCTCAGTGGGAGGTTACCACTGTTTTTTCATCTAAATTGTTTCAGTTTTGTAGATTTTATGGGGGCTACCTGGATGATATCGTGATTTTTTGGGAAGGCACCAGTGAGCAGCTCAATGAGTTTTTTGTATTTCTAAACTCAGTTTCTTAGGTTTACCATGGAGACCAATGAGGATGTAGTTCATTTTTGACATTTCTAAACGAAAAGATAGAGTTAATCAGCTTTGTACATCTTCACTGTACAGGAAGCTGACATACTCTAATTCCCTGTTACATTCTGAAAGCTGCTACCCCATATACCAAAAAAGATCTCTAGTGACGGGCCAATGTGTCTGTTTGGCACATATGGTAAGTGATATCAGTGTATTTTTGAAAGAAAGAGATATTTTGAGGGATATGTTGATTAGGAGAGGTTACCCAGTCAACTTTATTGATCCAATCTTAGAGGAAGTAACCAGGAAGGGACATGAAGGGTACTTCTTCCCATTATTGGGATCAAGTGACCGAGAGTTTCAATCGAGATATGATACAAATATCTTGTTTGTCAACACACTAAACATTTTAACAATGCATTGGTGCTGTCTTATAATTTACAATGCTCAAACATTAAGGAGATTGTCACTAAGAATTGGGCTATATTTAGGGTAGACAATGAGTGGGAGAAAAAACAGTGGTAGTTTATAAAAAAGACCTATGTTTTAAGAACTTGGTTCAGAGAAATACAGAAGGAAGTACAAATGGGAGAATGAATAATTGTGGTCATTGTCCACAGTGTCATTACATCCTTGAGGGTGAGACCGTGGATATCAATGGGTTTGGGAAAGTTTTTTTAAAACACAAATTTGACTGTCACAGTAAGGCCTTAGTTTATGTAGCTATTTGCCAAGGTTGTCGTTATTTTTACATTGGTAACACTATTAACAGTTTTCGAAAACGTATCTACCAACATGTATATGACATACAGAAATCCAGTTGGAACAATGCTTTGGCAAAACACATTAATCACTTTCCTTGTCACAGTTTTAAATTTATAGCTATAGATCAAGTTGAGAGTGGGCCAAGAGGTCGACCTATTGATTTATTTTTAGAATACAAAGTGTTAATTTGGCAACTAAGATGCAATGCCACCCACCCCCTGGACTTAATGAAGTGACTTCTATTACTAGTGTCCTTAAGTTAAAAATTGACTTCCACCTTTATTGCTCAGGTGGGGGCTAATCAAAATCAAAACAAAAATATTTATTAATTTTAAGGTTTTGTACCTTCTATTGTGAAGGGAGTTTAGTACTTATAGTGCCTTACAAGGTTGCATGCATTTTTGAATATGTGTATATATTATCAAATATATATATATATATATATATATATATATATATATATACTTTCATATATATATATACTTTCATATATATATATATATATATATATATATATATATATATATGGATTCACTTTATAACCTTGAATTACTGAAATGTCGAATTTCAGTATCTCAAGACTATAAAACCGAATTCACAAAACACCGACACAAAAAAAACGCCAAAGTCAAAACACCGAAAAAACCACACACACAATACTACACATACACCTCAACACCCACATCACAACAAAAATAAACATAACTACATACATACACAAATCATACACACTTAAAAAGGGGGGCAAGCCCCCTTGCGCCCCCCACCCCCCCTTACTTATATATACTAACTCCGAGATCGCACAAACACAAAACAGAGGCCGACTCACACATGCACATTCTCCGACCCCTCACACACACATCAAACACATCAGCACACTCACACACACTCTAACTCCCACTCACAACCCTTAGAAAACACGACATAACACCTACATCCACACACAGCACCGCGCACCATCAAAACACAATCCCGGACATTACGCAGTGTAAGGTCATAACCGTGAATTCGACATATATTCGAATTCACGATTATGAGCTTTCGCTATTTTTAACATTCGGCTTTATAGCCTCGAGATACTGAAATTCGACATTTCAGTAATTCGAGGTTATAAAGTGAATCCATATATATATATATATATATATATATATATATATATATATATATATATATATATGCTTTCATATATATGTATATATATACATACATACAAAGGTTTTTCCATTCATATGTATTTATTTAATCAACTTGTTTAAATATAGTTAAGTTTCAAGTTTTGATTTTTATTGTCAGTCTTCAAAGAATGACTGTTAGTAATATTTTGTATGAAATTTTGGCTTTCTTGATAAGTTAAGGGGCATTCTTGGTTTAGGAATGTATATTTATATATGTATGTGTGTATATATAGGTTCATAGGTTCATACTAGGCTATCTGCCCTGGGGCAATTATAAGCCTAGCCCTATTCTGTATGGCTTACGCCACCCCTTGATTTGAGTATACTGTGCCCTTTTTAAGGTTTAGTTTACTGTGCCTCTGTCTAATAGTGACACGGGAGTAATCCCTGGGACAAACCTACGATCCCCCATCCACTTATCGAGATTCTTCTTGAAGAGATTCAGTGAGGTGCTCTGCCTCACATGAACTGGAATTCTATTCCAAAGCAAAGGGAGCCTCTGGGTTATGAACCTGTCCCTCCAGCAAGTTCTATTTATTTCTGTGCTGAGGTTCAAGTCCCTCGAGCGTGTGGCTCTAAGGGATTTAGATTTACTGAGGTGGAGCATGTCCATTAATTCTGGATTTGACATAGCTTTGTATGTCAGGCATAGATCGCCTCGAAGTAGGCGGTATGCAACTGAGTAGAGCTGGAGTTTTTTTATCCGAGCAGCATATGGCATCTGTTTGAGACCCTTGATCCTCTTGGTGAGATACTTTTGGGGTCTTTCTAATTGCTGCAGGTGTAAGGTAAGGTACATCCCAAAAGGGGCATTGTATTCTATGATGGGCCTGATGAGGGCTGAATAAAGGGGCACGATTATCTCTCTTGATCTAGACGTGAAACCCTTCGTGATGAGGTGGGCTATGTAGAAGGTCTTTCTAGCCACTTTGGCAATGTGGTTTTCAAAGGAGAGATTGCTATCAACTTGGGTCCCCAGGTCCCTAATAACTTTCTCTGTACTTAATGGGTTTCCGCCTATGTGGTAATTTGTGGGTACATTGTTTTTGCCAAAGGGTATGACTATACATTTTTTGGCATTTAGCTTTAAACCATGGCGCTGGCACCAGTTATCTGTCTCTGTGAGACCTTTTTGAAGGATGTTTGTGTCAGCTGGAGAGTTGATTATGGCGCCCAGTTTGCATTCATCTGCGAATTTGGTGAGCCATAGTCCTCCCACATTTGCCTGTACCTCGGAAAAGTATATACCGAACAAGAGTGGTCCCAGGACAGAACCCTGTGGGATGCCACTTGTGACCGGTTTCGAGTCTGAAATGGCTCCAGCAACTCTCACTCTGTGGGTTCTGTCTTTGAGCCAGTTTGTGACCCATCTTGTGACATAGGGGTTTATATTTAAGCTGGATAGCTTATCTATGATGCCCGAGTGGGGTATTGTGTCAAATGCCTTTGCAAGGTCCAGATAGGCTGTGTGGACTACCTTCCCTTCATCTATGGCTTTGGTGACTGTTTCAAAGAAGTCAACCAGGTTCAAAAGGCAGGATCTGCCCTTGACAAAGCCAAACTGGGTAGGATCTAGTGTCTGTAGGTCCCCAATGTCTTTGTTTATGAGCTCCATAATGATCCTCTCCATAGCCTTGCAGACTAAGCTAGTCAGGCTTATGGGGCGATAGTTTCCAGGGTCCGTAGAGGCTCCACCTTTGTGGAGTGGGACCACTGTTGCTGTACGCCATTCTGTGGGCACATATCCTGTAGTGAGGCTGAGATTGTATAGCTGTTTTATTTGAGGGATTAGTTCCTCTTGTAGTTCATGTAGGACACAACCTGGGATGCCATCTGGTCCCATGGAAGCAGTGTTTTTTGCTTTGGAGAGGGCAGCCATCACCTGAGCATCTGAGATGTTTGGGAGGCAGCCCTCTGCCGGGATAGATACTTGCTCTTTTGGGGGGGGGGTGGAGAAGTTTGCACTGAACCTGTCTGCCAGGATATTGGCGATGTCTGTGGGTTCAGTGTATTTTTTGTCATTTAGAATCAACTCAGAACAAGTCTGGGAGTTGCATCCCAGGTTTCTAACATAACTGAAAAAAGCCTTATGGTTGTCTTTGGTGTCCTGTGCAATTTTTCTCTCGAAGCTGGCCTTGGAGGATTTTATGAGGGATCGTAATTTTTTGCTAGTACTGATCAGAGATGCCTTCCCTATTAGGGATTTTGCTCTATCATGTAGTAGCTTCCTCCTTCTGTTGTACAGTTTATTTATGGCAGTCCACCAGACTGGACGCCTGCCTTTGGATGATTGGGTCTTGGTTTTGTTTGGGATAGCATGATCCATGCATTCCTGGAGATGTCCATAGAATGCATTTATATAGGATTCTGCAGTTTGGGCCATAGTTTCCACTGGCCCTGGGGCCTTGAAGGATTTCACTTCGGTTTGAGAAGTGAGAAGTTCGCTTTTGAGAAGTTTTTCACTGTGGTTTTCTGGGCTGGGGGTGGGGTCGGGATGTGGACATCCAGTGAAATTAATTTATGGTCTGATCTTACCAATGAGGAATATACTTCTGGTGTAGAGCATAGAGTCCCCATGTTGGTAATGATCAGGTCTAGTATGTTGTCCCCTCTTGTGGGAGTGGTGACTAGTTGTTCCATAGCATTTGAGTTTATAATTTCCAGGAATCTTTGGGCTAAGGTGCTGGGGTTTGAGTAGTGCTCCCAGTCAATGTTTGGGTAGTTGAAGTCACCCAATATAATGGTGTTCGGAGAGATCTTCATGTTCTCCAATGTTTTCAGGAAAGCCAAGTGGGATTCCTGACTTTGAGAGGGTGGTCTGTAGGATGCTATAAACTGAAAAGCAGTCTTGCCCACTGTTAGTTGCACATGGATGGTCTCTGATACTTCGTGCAATGCCACTAACCTGGAGGTGTGGATATCCTTGATAAATATGGAAACTGCCCCTCCTTTTGTGGTTCGGTCCAGGTTTTGGGGCCGAAAAGCATGATATGAGGTATAGCCTGGTAGTGCTGGGGTGCTCTCTGGAGCCTTGAACCAGGTTTCTGTCACTGCACAGATATTGATGTTCTCCATACTGAGGAGAGCTTCGAGTGCGTGCCTCTTGAGGTTAAGACTTCTGGCATTTAGCAGCATTACCCTTAGTTTCTTGTTCCTTGTGCTGTCTATGGGGTGGGTTTGACTTTTGAGCCTTGCCTAAAAAAGGCACTATGGAGGTGGCAAGAGCCTTTGCCAATATCCGAAAGCCCAGTGGTGACAGGTGCAAGCCGTCCCTAGTGAAGCAACGTGGCTTGTCGAGCATGTCATCCCAGGCTGACAGACACTGGATCCCCTTTGAATGACACCAAAATTTTAGCCAGTTGTTAAAATCGATCATTTTGTCTATGTACTGTGGCATCATTCTAGGTGAGGGTAAGATGCTGCTCAAGGTCAGGGTCATGCCTGCCTGGGCTACATGATCAGAGAGCTCCTCTATGTCTCTTTTCATGTAGTCCAGGGAGGTACGTCTCAGGTAATTCACACCAGCATGCACAATGACTGAGTCATATCTGTATTTGCTTTGGAGTGACCTGAGTGCTTGCGTTATATGTCGGATCCTAGCACCCGATAGGCAGCTCACCGTGACCTTCTCTTTATTCAGCCTGGTGAGCGGGATGTCAGTGTGTCTGACAATAGAGTCACCTATAACAAGAGTATCAGGTGTGTTATTCAGCCTTAAGGGCTGTGGCTGCTTGGCACACTGACTTTGTGGGTTATGTGTTGTGTGTGTTTTGTTTTGAGGTAGCGTTTGCTTGGATGTCTGCTTTGGAGGTCTCTGTTGCTTAGCTAGATTTTTATTTAGAGCCTCCGAGTATGTTTTTGTGTATTTATGTGTTTGGTTCGCTGATGTGGTGGGACTATGTGATACTAGAATTGTGTTGTGTGAGGTTACCTTCTCCTCCTGACTGGTTACACCAGTTTTGAGATGAGAGAGCTCAGCCTCCAGTTTGGCTAAATAGTTGCATCTCTCACATATATTTGAACCTGTTTATTTATGTGTGTATAATATGGAGAAAAAAAAAATATACACACACACACACACACACACACACACACACACACACACACACACACACACACACATATACATATATGTGGAGATATAGGTAGGTGCATGTACATACGCATTTATATTCATATTTACATTTATGTGCAAATGTATTTTGTGATAGCGAGAGATGTAGTTATAGAGATTTATTTGTTGTTAGGGTAGTGGTGTTGTTTTTATTTGATGTGTTCTTTTTAATGAGGTGAATATTGTTTTAATTAGTCTAATAAAACATTGTGGTAAAGATCATGCAACTTAATTTTACTATAAAAGGAAGTCTGTAATACTGTGATTACTTGTTCTGATGAAGTAAAAGATTTATTACCGATGAAAGCGCGAAACCTATTAAACATTTGAAGTCTATATAGTTAGTGAGCCTTCTTTTTGTTGTTTTTTTGGTTTGTTTTTGATATGTTTTTGTGTTCTTTTTAAGTATTTTGAGTTTGTACAAAATACCGAGAGCAGTCTCCAATTAATATCTAAATACTATTTATCGCTTACAGAATGACATCACCCACATCTTGGTCATCTGACTCTGTTTTCTGCATTATCCCCCATCACTAGAAGCTGCCAGGATTTTAGCACCTAGATGTCAATAATACACACACAAGAGCATTGCTCAGATCTGGTGCAGCTGCTAGAAATCATAAAACCATAAAACACTTCCCTTCTTCCTACAGGAGCTAATAAACCATACTTCTTACATTGTGTCTCTGGCTTCATTTAAAACCATGAGATAACATCTTTATGGCCTAGGGCCAGTAGTTTAATTTTTTTACTATTTTTGAAGTTTGAGATTAACCTCTTCTCTTCCAGTATCCTCTGTTAAAGCATATACATTTAATTCAGTTACACTAATGCATGTACATTTCTTTTGTTTCCAGCAGGGCACACTGTTAATATATTTTAACAAAAGCAGCTTTACAAATATATTTTTCAACAAAACCATATGTACAAATCAGTTTGATATACAAATGACATATAATTATTTACAAAATTCCAGATAGCTGTGCTGGCATATGTTACACACCCACCACCCTACTTTTCCTGACATGGCTGGCAGTACCTCCTATCATTACATAGAGTAGCATTTTATTGTGTTTTCTGCAATTTGTTTTTCTGAGTACGAGGAGATGTATCATTCAGTTTTCTATAGGTTTAGTTATATATATATGTTTTAATTGTATATATATATATATATATATATATATATAGAGAGAGAGAGAGAGAGAGTTATTTTGTTAGATTTAGGGTTAAACAAAGATCTTTACTCAGGTCTATATGTAGTCCTGATGTCTGCTGCTAAATGAGACATGTATGGGATGATGAGGTAAGTTTGATCTAATATAGACATTGACTAAGAGTGATGATAAATGTTTAAATCAACTTCTGGAGTACTGATAAAATATCTAACAGTGTAACTTAGTCACATCTGTATGACACTGATATGGAAGTCTAAGGATAAACATCAACACACCTGTCACAGTTTAATACCAAATCTTAAATAGGTAAAATATAATTTGTGTGTAAAACTCATTTATAAATGCACTGTCAGGCTGTTTCTTCATTGACCAATTACATAGGAATACAGGTAGTTCAGACTTAACCATCATGTTTGCTGAACGTTTCATTTTATATGCTTTTCAAGCTTAGTTATGAAATCTTCAAGCTTATGAGCTTTTCCTACTTTTCTAGGTAAGGAAGTTCAACTCCAGAGAACAAATAAAGAAAAAAAGGTATAACATTCTTTTCTGGATGTGCAGAAGGAACATGTATGGTCTTCGTAACTAGAACTAAACTCACTGACAGTTATATGACTGGAGGTGCAGTGTAAACCTTAGCAGTGGGCAATAATCATATGACAGGAGTTTATAGTTTCATATCCCACTTTGAGATTTGACCTTCAACTTTTCTTTAACTACAAGCTGGTTTACCACTTCCAGCAGCATACAGTGATGTTCTCTACTATGTGTGTGAAGGGCTCTTTAAGAGCATTTATAAAGTATATATTTTAGCACCTGTGGTACTATTAGTGTGATTATACTCCATCACACACACACACACACACACACACACACACACACACACACACACACACACACACCCTACTTCCAGCAGGTCTGATCCTCCATGGCAGCTAAGTCCTCCGTAGCAGCCTGAAACCATCCCCTGCAGCAGCCCAATCACCTGTTCTCCATAGCAGCAGCCTGCACAAGCTGGTCTGCTGTACCCGTGCGAGATGTGAGTTGGCTGGAGCCTCCAGCCTGCGGATGATGCAGTTTGGTGTTCTTCAGGTCTGTGCGGTCGTCACCGCACAGACTTCTGGGCTGGCAGGGTGGAGTTCCCTTCCTTCCCTAACCGGACTGCCTAACAGAGCAGTCTGGAGTTCAGGAACTTAGCACGCATGCATGCGTGGAGTTCTGGACGGCCTAACACAGTAGTCAGGAACTAAGCACTCATGCGTGGAGTTCCGAGACTCGTGATTTTTATTTTAATTTTATTTACAGTGGGGAGCAATTTATTTTTCTTTTACAGGTGGGAGGGCTGCAGTCCTGCAGTCCTATAGCACAAGCCACCACTGCTCCATCTCCTTTATTAGGCCTATCAACTAAAATGTTAATTTTATGTAATTGGCAAAGCCAGATTAATAGAACAAACAAATCCACTTGAAAAAGCTAAGTCCAACGAACCACAGAAGATAAAAACAAAACAAATTTATTGAGTGCAAAGCGCTTTTCATCGCTCAATGTTTGAGCAACTTCCTCAGACATAATTACCTATTCCTAATTGAATATTTATACTACAATCACTTAAGCAAATCAATTAAAAGTCAATTCATATTTAAAGTGATGTGGTATATTACAAAATAAATAGGCACCAACTCACAATAAATGCAATATTATGTATGCACATTACTTGTTCCAACTTACTAAATACAATAAAAAACATACAGTCACATATAAAAATATATACTAAAGTAATACAATACTATTACTATTAGATCAACTTAATTACCTAAAAGTTAATTTTAATTTAAAAAACTATCAAATTCATATGTATTCTATATATGTGCTTAAATGTTACTTCATATGAACTAAATACACAAACATTCAAATACCCATACCAATAAATAAAAAACAATATTAAATATCCTGTCTTCTATTAGAAACCCTGTAATACACAAACAACTTCATATTTTATTGTGCTTTACAGGATATAGTTTTCTTTATTCTGTTGTCAATTATTATTTATAGTTATAATTAATATATATGTTTATTATATATTTTATGTTATATGTAAAGTTTATATATACCCTACAAAGTGTAAAGATGTTATTTTATTCTATTTATTATATTTTATTTTCTATTTAAACTCCTTAGTTTCAACAAACAGCTGATGTTACAATGGTCATTTAGACCTGGTTTTACAAAGGCATTAGTCCGCCACTGCCATGTCAATTCACAATCTTCTAATAATAAGTTGTAAGGGCCACCTCTAATATTAGTTTGAATCTGGTCTAATGCCATAAACTTAAAATTATGACCTGGGTTAGCTGAAATGTGTTTAAATAAAGCATTTTCTAACTTGTTGTTTAATATAGCATATGTATGTTCATAGACTCTTTCTTTAAAGTGCCTTTCAGTCTTTCCTATATAGAAAGCTGAACATAATGTACATAAAGCTACATATACTATAAGTTTTGAGTTACAGTTAAATTTATATTTTATTTTATATTTTATATTATTAATAGTGACAGATTCTCCACAACACATGTGCTTACACATATTACAGCTTCCGCAGTTTACCATACCTTTTCTTCTACTAAAACTGTTTGTTATGTTTGTCTCCAGTATGTTTTTCATGTTTTTACCCTTTCTGTATACAACTCTAGGGTGTTCTAAGAATTTAGAGTTGATGTTTCTATCTTGTATTATAGTCCAGTTTTTAAAAAGTATCTTTTTAATAATAATACTGTCCATACTATATGTTGTAATAAAACTTATTTGGAAGTCGTTGGTATGTTGTACTTCGTTATCCAATGTTTCTGGTTCTATTATTGGATTATCAAGGTTAACTATAGTTTCTATGTTAGGACATTTGTTGTCACCTTGATTAAGAATGGGTAATAGTATACCGTTGTCTCTTTTATATCTTACTTCTTGAACCATCTCATTTATTAACTCATTCAGGTAACCTCTCTCAAAAAAGAATGTTGTCAAAAGGTCAGACTCTAATTCAAAATCCCTAGAAAGAGTAGTCATATGGGCTGCCCGAATAAGCTGTCCCTTCACTATAGCTTTCTTCTGTGAATAAGGATGAAGGCTTGTATAGTGAAGGTAAGAGTTACAGAAGGTGTCTTTTCTGTGTATTTTAGAAAAATACTGCTTGTTAACTTGATCTTTACATAAATTTACATCCAAGTAATTTATAGACTGTATTTGAAAGTTTAGAGTAAATTTAAGAAAATCTGTAGTATTGTTCAAATAACATAAGAAATCCTCTGCTGTTCTCTTGTCTCCCTGAAATAAAATAAAAATGTCATCAAGAAACCAGGTATAATACTGTATGTGTGAAGTCCACTCAGTATTCTGAAAGATGTAATAATTTTCCCAATACGCCATTACCCTATTAGCTAAACTAGCCCCACATGGGGATCCCATTGCAACGCCACATCTTTGCAAATATAACTTATTGTTAAACGTGAAAAAGTTATTTGTCAAAATGATGTCTAATAAAGTTGTAACTGTAAATATTTCATTAGCTGGTGCTCCTTTCTGACTAAGAAATAGGTTTACCCATTCAATAGCTTCTAAATGAGGAATGGACGTATACAAATCTATTACGTCAATAGTGATGACATTATATCCTTCTCTGTAAGGAGTATTGTCAAGATTCCCTAGGAAAGACCACGAGTCTTTACAGACTTGTGGTTCCATCACCAGATGTTTTTTCAAGATGCTATCTACTAATTTAGCAGATGCATAAGTAATAGAGTTTCGTCCATCTATTAACGGTCTAAAAGGTGGGTTCGAAATATTGCTATGTATTTTAGGTGTTGCAAACATAATAGGGATCTTTGGCCAGTTTATAGTAATATATTGGTATGTATCTAAATCTATATGTCCATCCATAAATAAATCACTATAGTAACCCTTAATCATTCTATAAGCAGTATTCACCTCATTAACAGACACTTTTTTATATGTTTCATTGTTCAAAATTTTCTCTACTCTATTAACATAATCATAGTTATTAAATAAAGTCAGCCCGCCTCCTTTATCTGGCTTAACAGCTCTAATGTCAAGTGTTTTAAAAAGAGACAAAGCTGTTGTTTCATCACTACTGATATTACTATGTTTCCATGTTTTACAGAAAATTTTGTTATGTGGGCTACTGTCTATACTACGTAGGTCTAATTCCATTAATTGTTCAAACATATGCAGTGTTGGATGTAAAGTAGGGTTGTATTCACTAACCACTTTAAGTGGGTTAGTTAGTACTGGAGAATCTCCTAAGAGTAAGTTAAGGTTTAATTTTCTAACAAATAGTTTAAGGTCTTTAATACATTGTACCAGGTCCATATGTTTGCTGGGGACAAACGTTTGTCCCTTAGCAAGGAGTTCAACCAAAGTAGGTTCTATATCAATACAAGAAAAATTGTAAATGTTAAAGTCCCCTGCTTTATTCTGTATAACCACAGGTCTTAAACTTTCATTGTTTATCTCTTTGGCTTGTTGTACGGGCGGTATTTGTTTTTTTGCTGATGTTGGTTGTTAAAGTGTTGGTTATTGGCGAAATGTCTCTTTGGTATAGCCCCCAAGTTTGGGTTGTTCTGGTCTCCGTCTTGTATAGGTCCATTCGAAAAGTGGCCATTATATTGGCCTCCGTTCGAAGTACCTTGTTTTCCGTTCCTAAGTCGTCCAGCCCAGGTATTAATGTTCCCATTACTCCTTCTATTATTGGAATTAGATGTTTCATATTCTAAAGTCCAGGTCTTCAATAAGTGGTTCCGATGGTTCAGGGCAGTTGACTTGTATATTAGCAAGTCCAGTCTGTGATCCAGGTGGATTAGGATATGCCCTGCCATTGTCGTATGCCAGTCTATCTCTATTAAGTTTCTTAATTTTATTTGATTTCAATTTAGTCAACAGTTGTTCGATAGAATTAAAAATTCTATCATATTCGAACTTGTATCTAGAGAAGTCGTTGTGGTTGGTAATGGTAGCATTTAGTTCTGTGACTTCTCTAGTGCAATCAATAATCTGCAGTTTATAGTGTTTAATAATACACTCCATTAGTGCAAACCCCTGTTCGTCGAACAAACTGTTGAGTTCAAGATGAAATATGGAATTCATCACCAGTCCCGTCGGGTAAATATGGTGCCTAAGCCCCTTTGGCACTACTCGTTGCCTACAGCATTCCTGGAAGTAATTTACTTCCAGTTATAGTTTTTTAATTTTTAATAATTTTGCGTCTAAAGCTTTCAAATTATTAGACAGTAGTTGTTCACTAACCTCAAGTGATTCCGCGTTTTCAGCCGGTTGCTCCATATCGTTTTGATGATTAAACATTAAGTTTTTAGTGTTAGTAATCCAGTCTTTGAATATAGGAGCTCCTATAAGCTCTCCAACGCTGTTCCGGTTGTTCGTTACAGTTCTGTCATCATTGGGGTTAGCAAAAGGCAAATTGCTTAGATTTACATTTGCTGTAGCTGGCTGGCTGTTCTGCACTCAGTTACCGGTACTGAAAGTATTCCGTTCTTGTGACTGCATGTTACTTCCGCTAACTAGTGGCAAATTCAAACCGCTAGTTTCGTTAAATAGACTTGGCGTCTCTGTAATGTTCAACAGAGTACATTGTCCAGGTGGAATCGAACCAGACAAGTTACCCTGGTCTAAAGCTTGCGAGTTGGTTGAATTAACGTTAGGCAACTGTGAATCCAGTCACGAGGAAAGCCGGTTGACTCGCTCCGTTAGTGCCAGGATAAGGGCTGTCAAATTGACATCTTCATCGTTAGTTACTCCCCTATTTGAACTACGTAGTGTAGGGGAAATAAGTTCTTCATCTTCACTGTGGTCATTAGAAGCCATACGACATGAAATAACAAATCAGGTTAATAGAACAAACAAATCCACTTGAAAAAGCTAAGTCCAACGAACCACAGAAGATAAAAACAAAACAAATTTATTGAGTGTAAAGCGCTTTTCGTCGCTCAATGTTTGAGCAACTTCCTCAGACATAATTACCTATTCCTAATTGAATATTTATACTACAATCACTTAAGCAAATCAATTAAAAGTCAATTCATATTTAAAGTGATGTGGTATATTACAAAATAAATAGGCACCAACTCACAATAAATGCAATATTATGTATGCACATTACTTGTTCCAACTTACTAAATACAATAAAAAACATACAGTCACATATAAAAATATATACTAAAGTAATACAATACTATTACTATTAGATCAACTTAATTACCTAAAAGTTAATATTTGATTTGACTTTATTTAATAACTATGATTATGTTAATAGAGTAGAGAAAATTTTGAACAATGAAACATATAAAAAAGTGTCTGTTAATGAGGTGAATACTGCTTATAGAATGATTAAGGGTTACTATAGTGATTTATTTATGGATGGACATATAGATTTAGATACATACCAATATATTACTATAAACTGGCCAAAGATCCCTATTATGTTTGCAACGCCTAAAATACATAAAAATATTTCGAACCTACCTTTTAGACCATTAATAGATGGACGAAACTCTATTACTTATGCATCTGCTAAATTAGTAGATAGCATCTTGAAAAAACATCTGGTGACGGAACCACAAGTCTGTAAAGACTCGTGGTCTTTCCTAGGGAATCTTGACAATACTCCTTACAGAGAAGGATATAATTTCGTCACTATTGACGTAATAGATTTGTATACGTCCATTCCTCATTTAGAAGCTATTGAATGGGTAAACCTATTTCTTATTAAGAAAGGAGCACCAGCTAATGAAATATTTACAGTTACAACTTTATTAGACATCATTTTGACAAATAACTTTTTCACGTTTAACAATAAGTTATATTTGCAAAGATGTGGCGTTGCAATGGGATCCCCATGTGGGGCTAGTTTAGCTAATAGGGTAATGGCGTATTGGGAAAATTATTACATCTTTCAGAATACTGAGTGGACTTCACACATACAGTATTATACCCAGTTTCTTGATGACATTTTTATTTTATTTCAGGGAGACAAGAGAACAGCAGAGGATTTCTTATGTTATTTGAACAATACTACAGATTTTCTTAAATTTACTCTAAACTTTCAAATACAGTCTATAAATTACTTGGATGTAAATTTATGTAAAGATCAAGTTAACAAGCAGTATTTTTCTAAAATACACAGAAAAGACACCTTCTGTAACTCTTACCTTCACTATACAAGCCTTCATCCTTATTCACAGAAGAAAGCTATAGTGAAGGGACAGCTTATTCGGGCAGCCCGTATGACTACTCTTTCTAGGGATTTTGAATTAGAGTGTGACCTTTTGACAACATTCTTTTTTGAGAGAGGTTACCCGAATGAGTTAATAAATGAGATGGTTCAAGAAGTAAGATATAAAAGAGACAACGGTATACTATTACCCATTCTTAATCAAGGTGACAACAAATGTCCTAACATAGAAACTATAGTTAACCTTGATAATCCAATAATAGAACCAGAAACATTGGATAACGAAGTACAACATACCAACGACTTCCAAATAAGTTTTATTACAACATATAGTATGGACAGTATTATTATTAAAAAGATACTTTTTAAAAATTGGACTATAATACAACAATATAGAAACATCAACTCTAAATTCTTAGAACACCCTAGAGTTGTATACAGAAAGGGTAAAAACATGAAAAACATACTGGAGACAAACATAACAAACAGTTTTAGTAGAAGAAAAGGTATGGTAAACTGCGGAAGCTGTAATATGTGTAAGCACATGTGTTGTGGAGAATCTGTCACTATTAATAATATAAAATATAAAATAAAATATAAATTTAACTGTAACTCAAAACTTATAGTATATGTAGCTTTATGTACATTATGTTCAGCTTTCTATATAGGAAAGACTGAAAGGCACTTTAAAGAACGAGTCTATGAACATACATATGCTATATTAAACAACAAGTTAGAAAATGCTTTATTTAAACACATTTCAGCTAACCCAGGTCATAATTTTAAGTTTATGGCATTAGACCAGATTCAAACTAATATTAGAGGTGGCCCTTACAACTTATTATTAGAAGATCGTGAATTGACATGGCAGTGGCGGACTAATGCCTTTGTAAAACCAGGTCTAAATGACCATTGTAACATCAGCTGTTTGCTGAAACTAAGGAGTTTAGATAGAAAATAAAATATAATAAATAGAATAAAATAACATCTTTACACTTTGTAGGGTATATATAAACTTTACATATAACATAAAATATATAATTATAACTATAAATAATAATTGACAACAGAATAAAGAAAACTATATCCTGTAAAGCACAATAAAATATGAAGTTGTTTGTGTATTACAGGGTTTCTAATAGAAGACAGGATATTTAATATTGTTTTTTATTTATTGGTATGGGTATTTGAATGTTTGTGTATTTAGTTCATATGAAGTAACATTTAAGCACATATATAGAATACATATGAATTTGATAGTTTTTTAAATTAAAATTAACTTTTAGGTAATTAAGTTGATCTAATAGTAATAGTATTGTATTACTTTAGTATATATTTTTATATGTGACTGTATGTTTTTTATTGTATTTAGTAAGTTGGAACAAGTAATGTGCATACATAATATTGCATTTATTGTGAGTTGGTGCTTATTTATTTTGTAATATACCACATCACTTTAAATATGAATTGACTTTTAATTGATTTGCTTAAGTGATTGTAGCATAAATATTCAATTAGGAGTAGGTAATTATGTCTGAGGAAGTTGCTCAAACATTGAGCGACGAAAAGCGCTTTACACTCAATAAATTTGTTTTGTTTTTATCTTCTGTGGTTCGTTGGACTTAGCTTTTGTAATTGGCAAAGCCCACCATACCTCCATTTGAGGAGAAGCTTTGCCACTGCACTCCTTTCATTAATATAATTAATAATTAATTTGCAAAACAACAAACTAAATGAAATATGTATAGTAGAAATATTTTTACATCAGCAAAATGATCTGGCCTACAGATCACTGCTGCCACTTCATTAAGACCCAATGACATGCATTCCTCCAAATTTATGATTCATCTTGTATTTTACTATGTGTGGATTGCAGATTATTTAATGATTAGACTGCCATGTCTGCTGTAGAACATTTTTGAGAAGAATGTCTATGAATTTAAAATTATTCATATTGTGAATCTTTATATTATTATTTATGTAAACAAAAACACTTCTGTCCACTTTAAAATCTCTCAGTGGAATCCAAAATTCCTTACAATTCACAGGCTTGCTATTACAGCCCTGATCATCCTGTTTTGCAATTCTTAAATCCATCTACAGTTGCACTTCTGGTTCTCATTGAGTAGATCCACAGGTCATCCAGTAGTTCACATATTTTCATAGCTTTTTCTGGTCAGAATTCACCATACGTCTCCATTGATGGCCTCAAAATCCCTCTCAGTGAGAGACAAGTCTAAGATATGCTTTCAGATTCTTATTTAGCAGCATCTCTTTAGGTGATTAACATGATACTATGCAATTAGAAGTGTGTAAATTAATAAAACTGTGTTTCAATCTGAGGAAACTAAGTCTGTAACTAGAAACGTCCAATTGCCTACAAACAGATAGAAAATGTCAGCAAATGAAATAATATGTTTGAAATTTGGAAAAAAGGAACACGTAGCCAAACACTGTGTAACTGTAATATCACATTTAACAAAAAATTGACATTTAGCCAATCTGTTAAGAATGAAAGTGTTAATGCTGTGCCATTCAAAAATGTGATTTCTAAGCAACATGTTGTTAATGATGGAATGTGATAAAATAACTGCTAGAGCAGTTGAGTCAGCATATTGTAGCCTAGCAGCTGTCACAGATGTTAAGGTCATAAACTGCAGTTCTTGTGGTTCAGTGTTTTATTTTGTCAGCCCTCATTTGCTGCCTATGTGACCTTGTGCAAGTCACTTAAGCAGGCATTGCTCCAAGTTACCCCTGAAAAGGGACTATGTCAAGTGGCTCCACCTGGTTAACAATAGGCTTAGTTAATATCGTCTTTGTACCACTACTCAGTTTGCCAAACATGCACTAATCATGGATGGAGAAGGAAATGAAGGGATTATAGATTCTGGGAGCATGATAACACTTATTATAGAACCCCATGTTTGGGGACATAAAACCTATGACAAGAAATTATAGAAGTGATATGTGTTCATGGAGACAAAGATCATCCTATAACACATGTAAGAAATGTAGAAACGTTTGAGTAAAGTACTACATCCTGTATCTAGAGATTAAATTTATGAAACTTCAGACCAGGTGCTCAGTTGTCTACCACAAGAATACTCTTGTCACTTCTTAATATTGTTAAAAATTTCTTTATTCAACCACGATAAAAAGAACAAATAATTCAGTTCACAACCTTCCAACATTCTACTTAACATTAACTAAACCTTCACCATATATAACTCAAAAACTCCATCTAGGACACTAAGAATGACAACCACTGTGCGAATGTGAAATTAACGAAATGGCTCCTCTGTTAAAATGCAAACTTTGTTAAAAAGAAAATGACAAAATAACAAAGTAAAACTGAATGCTTTCATCCATAACAAATGGGAGTTCATCAGAATTTGAAACAATGTAGCTCCAAGTTCTTTTTAAAACCTCATTAAACAATCAGATTTTATCTAATGGAAAATAGTACCATCTACTGAATAAAGACCAAACAAAGAACTAATAGGTTCATAGGTGTGTACTAGGCTAATGGCCCTGGAGCCTGGCTAATGGCCTTGGAGCCTTTACAAGCCTAGCCTGTAGGATTACCCTGGCATTGTGCCACCCAACCTTAGTTCACAGTGCCTCTGTCAAGTAGAGCCACTGGAGTGATCCTCAGTGTGAATTTTCTATTTCCCATCCACTCATCAAGATTGTTCTTGAAGAGGGCCAGTGAGGCGTTCCACTTGACATGTATGGGAAGTCTATTCTATAGCATGGGCAGTCTCTGGGTTATGAACCTGTCCCTCCAGCTTGTTCTGTTGATTGTGGTAATGAGGTTGAGGTCTCTGGACCATGTAGTGCAGAGGGAATGGGATTTCTTTAGATGTAGCATTTCTAACAGAGCTGGGTCAGACATGGCTTTGCAAGTCAAGCAGAGATCGCCTCTAAGTAGGCGATATGAGACAGAGAATAGTTGGAGTTTTTTGAGTCTGTCCATATAGGACAAGTGTTTAAGGCCTAAGATCCTCTTTGTGAGGTATTTTTGTGGCCTCTCCAGTTTTTGTAGGTGCCTAGTGAGGCATTGTACTTGAGGACTGGCCTAATGAGGGAAGAGTAGAGGGAGACAATGACCTCTTTCTTCCTGGATGCAAAACCCTTAGTAATGAGATGTGCCACATAGAAAGACTTTCTAACCACAGTGGCAATGTGGTAGTCAAAAGAGAAGTTGCTGTCAACTTGTGTTTCCAGATCTCTTATGACACCTTCTGTGTTCAGTGGACTACCATCGATGTGGTAATTCTTGGGAACCATGTTTTTCCCAAATGGGATGACAGCACATTTTTTTCATTGAACTTAAGGCCATGGTTCTGACACCAGTCATTGGTCTCAGTGAGGCCTTTCTGTAGGATGTCAACATCACTTGGGGAGTTAATTATGGCTTCCAACTTGCAATCATCTGCGAACTTTGTCAGCCAGAGTGCCGTCATGTTGGCCTGGACTTCAGAGAAGTAGATACCAAACAGGAGAGGACCCAGGACAGAACCATGTGGGACTCCACTCGTGACTGGTCGACAGTCTGACTTGGAGTCAGCTATTTTCACACTGTGGGTTCTATCTGTGAGCCAGTTTGCAACCCACTTAGTGATATAGGGGTTGATGCCTAGCTTAGTGAGTTTTTCTATGATTCCTGATTGGGGAATGGTATCAAAGGTCTTGGCCAGATCAAGGTAGGATGTATGAACCACCTTGCCTTTATTCACAGCTCTGGTGAATGACTCAAAGAAGTCAACCAGGTTGAGCAGGCATGATGAACCCTTCACAAAACCAAACTGTGTGGGATTCAGAGTTTGGAGGTTCCCTATATCTTTGTTTATTAGGTCAGTGATGATGCATTCCATAGCTTTGCATATCAGACTTGTCAGGCTAATGGGGTGATAGTTCCCAGGGTCTGTAGTCACTCCTCCTTTGTGGAGAGGGATGACTGTAGCAGTGCACCATTCGGAAGGGACAAAGCCTGAGGTGAGGCTGTGATTAAACAGGGCACACAGGTGAGGTGCCAGTTCACTCTGTAGTTCATGTAGAACACACCCATCGATATTGTATTCTTGGCCTTGGACAGTGCTGTTTTAACCTGTGCAGCAGTAATACTGGGTGCCTGGCAATCTACTGGTATTGTGATTGGTCTTTTGGTGGGGAGAGGGGTAAAGTTGGCACTGAATCTGTTGGCCAGTATATTGGCAATATCTATTTGCTCGGTATAGGAGATGCCATTGTGCAATAGCTCCGAGAAAATCTGGGTATTGCTGTGAAGATTACATAACTATAGAAGGCCTTGTGGTTGTATTTACTATCTATTGCAATTCTGTTTTCATAGCTAGCTTTAGAGGATTTGATGAGGGATCTCAACTTTTTTTGAGGCTCATACGGGAGCTTTTCCAGTCTTGGGATTTCAAGTTATTTCTCATTAGTTTCTCCTTCTGTTGTAGAGTTTGTTTATGGCAGGGGACCACCAGATTGGCTTCCTTTTTTTGGAGGAGAGCATCTTGGTTCTATTGGGTATTGTAAGATCCATGCATTTGTGTACGTGTTCATACAGGACATTAGTGTAGGATTCGGCGGTCATGCAGCTGTTCTCCAGTTGCATGGGTGCAGTGACGTTAGCCACCTCTGTTTTTAGTAGCCCAAATTTAGCTTTGGAGAAGTTTTTCATGGTGGTTACCTTTGCACGGGTGGGGGGTGGGAGGGATGTGGATTTCCAAGGTGATTAGTTTGTGATTTGATCTAACCAGGGAAGGGTTGACTACTGGTACAGAGCAACGGTCAGCCATGTTAGTAATAATCAGGTCAAGGATACTGCTACCTCTAGTGGGGGTAAGAATGATCTGGTCCAGGGCATTGGAATTAATGAAGTCCAGGAAACGTTGGGCAATTGTATTAGTACATGAGTAGTTTTCCCAGTTAATGGAGGGGTAGTTGAAGTCGCCCAGTATGAGAGTGCTAGGCTGGACCCTAATATTCTCCCGGGTGCTTATGAACGTGCAGTGCAAGTCTTGGGTCATGGTTGGGGACCTATAGCAGGCTACGACCTGAATCGCTGTCTTACCAAATGTTAGCTGCATCTGAAGTATCTCTGATGCGTCATGTTGGGCAACCAGTCTGGAGGTGTGTGTGCATCCTTTATGAATATGGAAACACCACCACCTTCGGAGCTTCGGTCCAAGTTCTGGGGCTGAAAGGTATAAAATGAGTTATAGCCTGGTAGTGCAGGGGTGCTATCTGCTGCCTTGAACCAGGTCTCTGTCTCTAATGCATAGTAAAATGTAGAACCTTGAAGTCACAGTAATAAAATGAACTGTAAGACAATTCAGACCTGCCTAAAATAATTCTACCATCAAGACAAATGAAAGTAACAGTTGATAAAACAAACCATAATAAATACATTAGTAAAAACTTAGAAGTTCTTAGTTAAAATAAATAACTAAATACAACCCATTGCCATCATAAAAAGTATATAACATAGATTTGTAAAACATCTATGCTAATAAAACTGGCCACTATTTGATATGAATCAGTTTAACGCATTAGCCCTGTCCTTTAAACTACTAACAATAGTTAACTGAATCATTAAGCCCAGGGGGTGACATGCATTTAATCGCAGTTGCCAAACCAGTTCCTTCATTTCTAACTTATTGTCATCGTCACCCCCTCGTACAGATCAGAAAACAGAATCTACTAAAACTGTTTGCTTGTAATTGATCAATCAACTGTCTAAACTCCATTTTTGTGCCGTTAGCAATAAAAAAGCACATTATCACTACATTTGTACAAAACAGCATGACTCTTAAAGTAAACATCAGCATAAAATATTAGCACAGGAGTGAGCAAATCTCACTCTCATTAGAGTACCAGGTAATTCCCCGTAGAGTGTGTTATTAAAGTAAAAACAATCATTGTTTAAACAGAATTCAAACATTTTAGTATGGCATCTACTGTCCTCTACATCCTTTAAAACATATTTTAGTGCAGAAATTCCCAGGTCATGCCTAATTGAGGAATACAGACTATTAACATCAACCATTAACAAGCTAAACCATAATCCCATTTTACTTTTTTAATATCTTGCAAAAACTGTGCAGTCATGTACCTTGTTGATGTTTTATTCAGAAGACAAAATAAAATATGCAACCTGTACACGTGAACAAGCTACTCTGCAATATTTAATGCAGACAGGACTTACTCTTTCTGCTTCCAAAAAGAAAACTTTACATAATAGAAACCAAATACTTAGGATACAGTAGAGAACATGCAGCAACAGTGATCACAAAAAAAAAAAAACAGTTAAAAAGAAACGCTTTAGCACGGCTGAGATGTTTTATTTTTTCAATAGAGTTGAAATATTGTGGCCAACAGCAGGGGCTCTTGAAAAAGTGACCTGGAAAATTTAATGGAAGAGACCATGGAGCAACAGGAACAGCCTGGTGACTGGGACCATGTGTGTAGGGGGGGAGATAAAAGTCAGAGAGAGAGGAAACACATTATATTCACTTGCACTGTTGTAAATCCATAAACACATTAAATCCACTTGCACAATTGTTCCAACCCTATCACATTTCAATCTCTATACCTTCTAAGCACACATTTGATGTACAGGCTTACGTTGAGTAAGGGAGAGAGGAAACACATTGTCAACTTGCACAGTTGTCAAACTTTCAACCCCTATCACATTTCAATCCCTATACCATTTAAGTGCACATTTAATGTTCAGGCTTTTGTTGAGACCTGGGTTGACATCAGCTCTCAGTTCTATCTGCCATTTTAATTCCCGGACTTGCAGGAATGTGTCTATGTCCTCTACAAACTCTGTTATTTTTTCCAGCTCTGTGAATTTGAATCCTATGAAGTTTGGGCAAATAGTGCTGTGTTTAGCCAAGGTGTTCAAACTGTGCTGTTTGCGTATTGCTGCCGCGTGTTCTTTAATATGGTTACTCAGCTTTCTGTTTGTTTTGCCGATATAGAAATTCCTGCAATGCTCACAGAAAGTGCAGTAGAACACATTTTTTTGTGTTGTACTCATAGTGGTCACGTAGACGGACAGTTCTGATGCAGTGCAGGAAGGTGACGTTGTTGCCTTTTCGTATGTGTACACAGGCAACACACTTACCGCAGTCAGACATTCCAGGTTCTGTCGATACTTCGTTCTGTGGGGATGGGCTTTTATTCCTCTAAAACGCACCACCAAAAGAAGAGGTTCATTTGAAACAGAAGTTCGAGGATGTCCCAAGTAACTTTGCCAGACCTTTTTCTCATTCCAAGATGTCCCAGTTGTTGGTGAGGACCACTCTGATTCCAAACATATCCGTGGACATTGGAAGGGGGAAACTTGCCACCCAGTCCTTTTTGTTCGGTCCTTTCCATGCCCTTGCTGTGAATCCCTTTTCCAGGATCGGTGGGTACCTGGAGTATCTGTGCTGTATGATCTCTTGGAACAGGTTGTCCACTAAGTACTCTGGGTATTTCCTTTCTAAGAACAAGTTTCTGAGGTAAAAACCTTCCTTGATGAAGACCTCATCCCTAAAAATGAGTCTGGATAATCGGATGAATTGTCCTTTTACAATATTCTTTTTCATGAAATGGGGATGCTGGCTGCTGAACTTTACATAGTTATTCCGTAAAGTGGGCTTGCGGTAGATGTTGGAGTCAAACTGTCCACTTTCTGGGTCTATAGTGAAGTGAATATCCAGGAAATGAGTGGTGGTTCCGATATGTCCTACCATGAGTGTCAAGAAGTCCAGACTCTGGAAAAGGGTTTCCAGAAAATTGCTCAGAGAAAGTCTGTCCCCCTTCCTGATACAAAAGATGTTATGAATATAATGCCTGTATGTTATGGCATTGTTGAACCCGGGCAGTGATTCAACCTTATCCATTAATCAGACACTGAGGACTAAGTTTGCATATGCCGGGACCATTTTGGACCCCATGGTTACACCTTTCTGTTGGTGGTAAATCTTCCCATTGAATTGAAAGAAGTTATTTCTTAATACTGCTTCTGTTAACCTGCATACAGTATTAATCTTAGCTCCACTTAGGTTGGAGTGCCAGTTCAGATACTGTCTGGTGAGAGTCAGTCCTTTGGCGTGGGGGATGTTTGTGTAGAGTGCTTCTACATCTAGGGTGACCAGTAACTATTCCCCTCCATCCAGCCTTAGTTTGGAGATGTCATTTAGAAAAGCCCAAGAGTCCTTGGTGTAGTATTTGCTGTTCTGTACAATGGGGTTGAGGATGTGGTCCACGTATTGTGAAATCTTTTCTGTTTTTGCCCTTCAGTTCAATACCATGTGGCAGAAAGGTGGATTTTCAGGGTTTTAGTGAACCTTGGGGATTCCAAAAAATTTTCCAAGGCTGGGTGTTGTGACCTGCATGAAGTCTTTTTCATCTTGAGAGATCTCATCCCTGAGGTACAGTTCCAATAGCAGGTTGTCAATTTGTTTAAAGTTTTGTTGTACCTGATTGATGTTGACCTTTTTGTAGAACTGGTTATCCATGAGGGATGCTTCAAGTGTTTGGATATATCTCTCCTGCTCCATCAATACTGTCCTGGATCCCTTGTCAGCCTTCATGATTTGTAGGGATTTGTCCTGACTCAGTTCCTTCCAAGCCTGTATTTCTTCCCTGTTCAGGTTGTACCACTTTGCCGAGGGCTTATCAGAAAGGAGTTTCCAGATATCCCTTTCGCAGGTACTCACAAAGAGGCTCAGTGTGTTGGAGAGTGCAGGAGTGTACAGGCTCTTTATGGTAAGGGGTCTGTCATCATCCTCCGAGCTTTCCTCATCTTCCTCCTCTTCATGTTGTTGTATATCCAGTTTTAGTTGAAACTTTCTCAGGTGGCACTTGAGGTCCAGGATAACATCCGCCGTGTTGGCTCTCTGTGCCGGGATGAAAGAAAAGACTTTCTTCAATACCTCATAATGGCTTTCTGAGAAAACTCGTGTGGTGAAGTTAAAGATGTCACCTACCCCCGCTGGAGACCTCGAGTCGGTGCTATCAGGTGCTGGTATCACTGAATGGGGAGGGTGATCAGGGTGGTCCATCCCAGTAATACTACCACTGTATCCCGTTCCCTCTCCTTCTTCCCCTGCGATTGTTGTTCCCCCTCTTTCCCCTCAGTATTGTTGGTGTTGTGGTTACAGTTTTGTTCATTATCCC
>NC_056726.1:1310776184-1310961184 GCF_019279795.1 Protopterus annectens
GTTGAGACCATAAGATCGAACGAAGATTGAACATTTTGAATTGAGATCTCCATACAGTACGGAATGGGCAATTTACCATTTTACTCACTGTAGTGCAATCTTTGGAGTTGGTATATTTATTTAGCAGGAGGTGTGGAGGTGCAGGGGGCTTGCCCCCATGCAAAATGTAAATAAAAAAAATTTTGTTTTTATATTTTTTTTGTTACAAGTTTGAAATTTCAAAACTTTGTGGTCTCAACCATTTGAAACTTCGAGCTTGTAAAAATAGATCCATATATATATATATATATATATATATATATATATATATATATATATATATATGTATGCACAAGGTACAAGGTTCGATCCTGACCTCCGACTAATGCCTGTTTGGAGTTTGCATGTTCTCTCTGTGTCTCCGTGGGGTTTCTCCCATGTTTGAAAAACATGCTGAGTGTTTCCATCTCAAACTCACCAATGAATGGAGCTGTGGGCAGCAGCACAGACTCTAAATGGTGCCCAATGGGGGCAAGAGTTGTAAAAAGACCAACCGCTTTGGGCGTCTATTGTGGTGCGCAGTATAGGAAAACACGGATCACAAACTGCATGCCGTGGCAGGGCTAGCCACTCAACGGTGTAAAATATGGCTCTAGGTGATTCGGTCATGTTGACTGTCGCCAGAAATGGGCATGGGTAGTTACTGGTGATAAGTGGGTTGAGGACCTGGCCTACTCTCTGACCCACGCCAGGGACCGATGCTAACGGTGGGAGGAGTATATGTGCCCCTATTGGCCAGTGTGTGCCCGCCATAAAAGCCCAGCCCTGGGTCAATAGGCTACTGGCTGGCCGGTGTCTAGTTGCCCAGCCTGGGTTACCTGGGATAGCTCTTTTGAGTGAAAGAAAGCTGGACATAAAATCAACCAACCTGCCAAACATGAACTAAGAATTGCTACGCTTAATGTAGGTTCACTGACAGGATGCAGCTTAGAAGTGGATGACATGATGATACGGAGGCTGGACATCCTATGTATCCAAGAGACGAGATGGAAGGGCAGTGCAACAAAGCCACTTGGCTTGGGATCCAGACACTACTACTCAGGTGGTGGACAGGCTAGAAATGGTGTAGGAATTGTGGTGAGACAGAGGCTTCAGAAGTCAGTGAGGGATATCATCAGAATTAATGACAGACAAATGGCAATCAGACTCCAGTGTAATGATAGGACAGTATTCATAATCTCAGCCTATGCCCCACAGCAGGGTTGTGATAGTGAGGAAAAGAGTGCATGCAGACAGCAGTTGCAGGACAACATGAATTGGTGCTGATAATGGGTGACTTAAATGCACATATCGGGACAGACAGAACAGGATATGTGGACTGCCTGGGTCCACATGGGTGGAGAAATAGGAATAAAGAAGGAGAAGCCATTCTAGACTTCTGTCTGGCAAATGGCTTGAAAGTAGCCAACACATGGCTCAGAAAAAGAGACAGTCACAAGATCACATACAAGAGTAGCCAACATGCAACTCAGGTAGACTTCCTCCTAGTAAGGAAAAGGCACTGGGGTAGAATCCATGATTGCAAAGTCATCCCCAGTGAAACAGTTGGTTCACAGCATAAACCAGTAGTTGCCACAATCAGCTGCAAGCAGTGGTCAGAGAAGGCTCTAAGGTCAACAGAGACCAGACTGAAGACTGGAAGTTGACTGGAGAGAAAGTACAGCAGTTCAAGGAATTACTCAGGGCTCTAGCACTCCAAGAAGTGGAGGAAATAGGTGGAGTTGTAGAAGAGTGGCAGCGCCTAAAAAACAGCATGTGTTAGGACTACAGAAAAGATATGTGGCCGAGCCAGGTATGGAAATAAGGTACATAAGGAAAGCTGGTGGTGGAATGCAGAAGTGCAGGAAGTAATCAAAAGAAAGAAGGAGTGCAGGAAGAAGTGGGAGATTGAAAAGACTGACCAAGCTAGGAAGGACTACTGGTTGGCTAACAAAGAAACTAAGAAAGAAGTTTCAGTAGCAAAGAATAGGGCATCAGAGGCACTCTATCAGCTTCTGGGAAGTGACTCAGTAAGGGGCACAAAGAAACTATACCAGGTTGCAAGGCAAAGACAGAAAGATAAAGAAGATAGTCAGACACCCTTCATAAAACCTGCTTACCAGCCCACAGGACATCAAAGGCAGATGGAAAGAGTATTTCCAGCAGCTTCTGAATGAAGAAAACCCCACAGAAGCGATACTGCCCCAGAAACAGCCTACAATGAGAGTAGAAGAGGAGCCCAGCTTAGAAGAAGTAAGAGCAGCACTAAGGAAAATGAAGTCAGGGAAAGCAGCAGGCTCAGATGAGGTCACAGCAGATATGATAAAGATGCTGGGTGAGCTAGGGGAGAAATGGCTCTTGAGGGTACTAATTGCAGTTTGGAGAGAAAGGCATATTCCAGATGACTGGAGAATAAGCATACTCGTGCCAGTGTACAAGAACAAAGAGGACATCCACAACTGTGGACAGTACAGAGGCATCAAACTCCTACCACATTGCATGAAAGTTCTGGAGAGGGTGATTGATAAACGGATATGCAGAATAGTAGAATGTAAGATGGGAGATGAACAGTTTGGATTCAGATCAGGATGCAGCACAATTGACCCGATGTTTGCATTGAGACAGATACTTGAGAAGAAACTAGAGAAGAGGAGAGAGTCAAACTGGGCTTTCCTAGACTTGGAGAAAGCATATGACAAGGTCCCAAGAAAGCTGATCTGGGCAGTACTGCGGTGGTTTGAAGTTCCAGAAACATTGGTAGAATTAGTACAGGCTATGTACAAGGACCCAGTGTCTCAAGTACGAACAGTGTTTGGCCTCACTGAGGGGTTCCCAGTGGGAGTGGGTGTACACCAGGGTTCAGCTCTGAGCCCACTGCTGTTCATACTGGTAATGGACTACATCAGCAAACAGGTTGGAGGGGTCAGAACAACAAAGCTGCTGTATGCAGATGATGTGGCAGTACAGGCAGACTCTGATCTAGAACTTCAGCAAAGGATAGGAGAATGGAATGCAAATCTGAAGGCACATGGGATGAAACTACGCACAGATAAGACAGTGGTAAAAGCAGCAGACTGGAGAAATCAGAAGAAGCTGAGAATAGAGATAGATGGGAAGATAGTGGAACAGGTAAACAGCTTCAAGTATCTGGGAGGGGTGGTTGAGGAGAAGGGTAGTCTGAATGAAGAGGTCAAAGCTAGAATCAGAGGGGCTGCAGCCAACTGGCATAGAGTATCAGGTGTAGTATATGACAGAAGAATGCCAAAGAAGCTGAAAAGTAAGGTGTACAAGACAGTGGTGCGACCAGTACTACTGTATGGTACAGAAACCTGGGCAGTAAAGGCAGAACAGTTGAAGAAGTTAGAGGTGATGGAAATGAAGTGCCTGAGAAAGGTGGTAGGATGCACACTGCAGGACGGGTGAAGAAATGAGGACATAAGAGCAGAAGCCAAAGTAGCTCCAATTGCAGAAAAGATCAAAGAAAACAGATTACGATGGTATGGGCACATGTGTAGAAAAGCAGAAGACAATCTGGTGAGGGAGATTTGGGACAGACAGGAAGAAGGTAAGAGGAAGTGAGGGCGTCTAGCAAAGAGGTGGACGGATTGTGTGAAAGAAGATCTGTGACAGTCAGGCATGAGTGTTGAAGAAGGCAGGAGAGTGGCACTGAATCGAGAGAGTTGGCGACAGTTAATACGATACCCCGACCCCATGTAAATGGGAAAAAGGGGATGATGATGATGATGATGATATATATCCATGCACGCGCACACACACACACACACACACACAAATACATGCACACCGGAAAAAAAAAAAAAATATATATATATATATATATATATATATATATATATATATATATATATATATATATGGTTTGCTATCATTATGTCGACGTGCATTTGCACGGCTATGAAGTATTCGAACCTCAGATGTTCAATACTTCATTACAGGTGACATGAGCGAAGGTTTGCATTGCGAATGAACTGTGCATTCACAATTCTAACTTTCGGTCATGGGAGGGGATTGCGGTACAGTGTGGTTAGGGAAATGCATCCCTTTCCTCACTGTAGTGCGATCTCGGAGTTGGAATATTAAGTTGGGGGGTGTGGGGTGCAGGGGGGCGCAGCCCCCCTGCATAACTGTGTGTTCGGTTAGGTAGGTAGGTATGTGATTATGGGAAGGGTGGGCGTGCTGTGTATCGCCGTAAATGTCGCAAGCGACATTTTCGACAATACACCCTTGTTTTCGAGTTTACTATTATTCGAAAATGTTCATTTTCGATGCATAAATTTGAAAATAAAGACATTATTTATTTTTACTTTCGAATTTATGATAGTAAACCATATATATATATATATATATATATATATATATATATTTGTGTGTGTGTGTGTGTGTGTGTGTGTGTGTGTGTGTGTGCGTTTGCCATACATTTAATCAAAAATTACAGTACTGAAGCCCATTTGATTGATCTATACAGACCGAATGGGGACAACACTGAAAAAAAATCAAGACAAAAACATTTTTTGCAGGGGGCAAGCTACCCTACACTCCCATGTGTTGGGATGCTGTGCCACCACACCCCCATTCACTTCTATATACCAGTTCTGAGATCACAGAACAATATAGCAAAAAACAAATTCCTAATTCCAACTGTACTGTGATATCTTGTTAAATATGCCAGCACTTTGTGATCATAAGACTCTTCTTTCACTTGTGCCAGCATTACGTGTTTGATATTCCTTGAGTTCGACCAGAAGGAGGGTTTTGATATATATCTATACATGTGTGCATTTAGCAAGAGAGAGAGGGAGAGAGAAAAAGACAGTAATATTTAGAGATATGTCTATCCATCCGTCCATCCATTCAGCTGCTTACTAAACCACTTGTCCTGATGAGTGCCTCAGTGACAGTAGCCTCAGAAGAACAGATCAGACATGCATATTCACATCAACGGTCTCTGCCTCATCTTGCAAGATCTCGAGCTATTCCCAGGCAGACTGAGTAATGCAATCTTTCCTGCGTCGGGTGGTTCTTTCATGAGGCCTGCACTCACTGGGTCATGCCTAGTTTACTGACTTAGGAGGTGCCCAGATAAAATTCTCATTAGATGCTCAAGCCACTTCACTTGTGTCCTTACAACTTGGAAAAACACTGTATCTACACAAAGATGCTCCTAGATTGATAAACTTCTCAGTATGTCATGGAAACTGAGACCAGAAAGTGCAAATTACACTGCTTTGTGCCAGTTTTATCTGTGATGTCATCATTTTCATCACTACCCATATACATGAAGATGGGGTACATGATGATTGGTAACCTGAGGGCTTCTGCCTATGAGTCAGCTCATATTTCACTACCACAATCCCATGATGCAATTTAATGGCTGTAATCTTGCCTTCCTACTACATCACTGTATTTTCACTCATGCACAGGACCCCAAGATAATTATAATTAAACTCCTGTACTTGGGTAAGTACTTCATCTCACCTGCAATAGCAAAACAAGAGAATCTGAGGCCCTTACACTGTTTGTAAATGATCAGGATACTTAATGTCAGTTGTAGGCTGTCAGACATTTACTTAAAGTAACCCTTACTTCCTTTAAAAAAGGCTTTTTGACAGGGTGGAAGCTTTGTTTAAGTAATTGTGTTTATTTCTGGACTGCTTACAAGCTGTCTGTCAAAATCCTTTTTTGCCATTTTATGCCCCCACTACCTGACAGTAATTAGCCCCTACTCAACTTAGACAGCAATCAGGAATGGTTTGACATTTTTAGTTGCTGGCCCTATCTCTTTGCACACATTTGGCCAAACACCAAGGGAGGTCATGTAATAAACTGCTAGTCAACTCACTTCCACAAGAGGCATTCCCTTTCAAGCAGACCCACTCCCCAAGAAATGAAAACAAATGTTCCCCAGTCTGTGATGGGGTTACTGCACCTGACTCCATTTGCCTCTGACCCCATGCAGCCTCCCTTCCTCACCCTGGCAGAGGCTAGTGGGCCATGCCCATTGACTTGTCTCCTCCATTACCAGAGCCACTAACTGAATATTGGTCACCTGGGCACCTTCTGTTAAACCATGGTCATGATACCTTCTGATGGCCTTTCATTTCCAGGACACTGGAATAGGGATTTCCAGGGACATTGAGGAATATAATGCACCCTCTGTAATTAGACCTCCCCATAACATTGTCTGATAGTTCCATTACCTCAGGTCATTCACTCCATTCATTCAGGTGGAGGGAGCAGAGCCAGCCATTTCCAGGCTAGATGAGAAACCTATGTCCCATTCATTCCTGCCAGGGAATCCCAATTAGCCCTGCAGGCCAGCTTGCTGGTACTGACGTAGATCTACCATCTCCCCATGGGAGCACCCCTCTCCTTGGCAGCTCTTACGAGCTCCAACATCACTGTCGCTTATACAAGAAGCCTGCCTCCACATGACATATTCTTCTCAGCTTCCTAGTATGAGTGCCATATGACAGTGCAGGGTCAGCAGGTCTGAACTCCCATTGGTTTAACAACCTGTGCTCCTGCTAGCTGTCATCCTTGTGGCATTCCACAGATGCCCCCTCCCCAGAATGGATAAACTGGCTGCCATCCTCCCAGGACAACTCTCAGAGTTACTAGAGCTGCTAATTGAACTTGAGTCACCTGTGCCATATTCAGGATTTAATTAGACTTTTTATCAGAAATTTAAGCCGGAAGTTGCTGTTTTCTGCACCTACTCTGGCTGAAACATAACCCATTTAATTACCATTGTATATTTATAACCACTAGCCATCAGCTGTCTGCTGCATTTTATGCTTCATGTGTGCAAAACATTTCTGAACTTTGTAATCAGTCTGGAAGTGACACGTTTTCCACCCTAGCTATTGCAAAGATATAAGCCCTAAATGACTTGAAATCAAACATGGGTATTGTAAAACTAGCTGACAAAGTTGGGCCTGAGGCATTACTGGCTCATCTGGCATCTGTTGCTATTCCCTGATTTAGCACGTCTTATCTAGAAGTTGAGGAGCAAAAAAAAAAAAAAAAAAAAAAACTCTCAGGTCTATTTCTGCACTTGACAAGCAAAAAAAAGGTCATTTTACTTTTAAAAGTGTAGCAAACTGCTTGCATCATTTGTATCAAGTTACTTGATACAGCATAGACCATACACACTTCAGTCATGATTACAAATGCAGTCTTCTTCATTTCAGAAATGAAATACCACTGTAGATCAATCTGCATCTTCTGACATTGCTCCTAAAACCCTTCACCCAGGGCATCTGCCTCCCTTCACCCCACTCTAGTTTTTTGTCTGTATGGGGCAGTGGTCACTATGGATAGACGAGAATATTTTTCTACTGTTGATGGTTTATTGAATGATAAGTCTACATTTACATTAATTAAAAGGATCGATGTTGTGACATGAGTACAAAAAAGTTAAATGCACTTTTGCATGAGCTTTAGATATCAAATAAATTTACAACTGCTATCTGTGAAATCCTTTATGTGCTCTCCCCTGTTTTGCTATTTATAAATAGTTTGCCAAAAATTCAGAAAAAGGCCTATCCTTCAACTTTAAGAACCATAGCATTTAGCAATGGCTGGATTATAGAAGCAAACTCATTGTACCTAGAACATTTACTGAGTCATTCATTTTAAATATGTTGAAATTTGTATACGTGACACTGTAGACTTCCTAGAATAGATATACGATTGGCTGAGGTATAATGAGAATGAAAGATATATGTTAGTCTTGCTTGATATTAATTCCTTTTTACAGTATTTACTAATGACATACATGTTGAGGGAAAAAGTAATCATTTACATGAGTTTAGTAACTATTCAATGCATAGCATAGAAACAGTATGTACATTATTTGTACTTGTCTTAGAAAATAATGTTTTCATGTATAGTGATTAAACTTTTTTATGAGGTTGCTGCCAGTAGCATCCATGGGTACACCAGTGATGAATGCATAAGTTAATTTCCCATTTTCCGTCTGTGAAAATACTTGGGTCCACTGAAACACTTCATTTTCTATGGATCACCTTTTATTTTGTAAAAGTTTGTAGGTGATAACTTTTTGATATGGGGAGCTACAGCTGAATAATTACTTCATTTTGTCTATTTTATTGAGCAGAATACTAATTTGTTTACATTTTATATCTAATTAATTTAATGAAATTATACACTTTCTTGATGGGAATGTATATGTCATACCAAATGAGCTTACGCAAGTACATACAACAGGATGTGCATAGGAATACATACCTGCATAGAACCAGTATAAATGTTAAATCAGTTTGTAAACGTATATCACTGGGATATATTTCCTTGCGAGACTAAATACTTCTGAGGCAGCAGTGCAGTAAAAATTGAAAGATATGATAAATGATTTTATTGACAGAGGTTATCCATCACATCTGTTAGGTAACATTAAAGAAACATGCTGCACAAAAGGGGCAACGTTGCAAGACCATACTTTGCAGATGAATCAGGAGGAAATACTACTGTGACAAAATGCTGATCAGCATTAAACTATACATATGAAGGGCACTGTCTGGAGACCTAATTTTCCAGACAGAGCAGTGCAACATATCACTGAGGAGAACAATATTATGCACAGTAATGTATTTATTTTTCCAAATGCCTATAATAGACATTTTCATCAAGTTATAGGCATTATTAAATGTAGCTGGTACATTCTTACAGGTTCAAGTGAGATAAACACACTTGTTAGTGATAGATCTAATTTTGTATGTAAAATATCCGCTAAATTAAAGTACCAAGTTTGTTATCAAGACAGATGCCAGCCTAACCCACTCAGTATTAAATCAAGGGGCACATATTCTTGCTATTCATGTGAATTTTGTAGGCATGTGCATGATAACTGTGAATTTTAACTTCTGTTAACAAGCAGAATGCTTATTTTTAATATATATGCAAGCCACATTACAAAATAATGTGATTTACTTGGAAGCATGTATAAGATATACTGTTTATTTTTTTGCTGAGAAATCAAACTGAAGCTTGAAAGATAGAATTTCTGAAGATTATTCAGAATTATGATGTCAAGTTCTGAGTAATACGTTAATGGAATAAATATGCATGGGACAATGGAATTTGTATTTAGAATTACTGAGAAAGTGATGGTAAAACCTAGGGGTAGTGTAATATATCTCAGACTGATTATATTGAATTTTACTGGATCACACTACTTCAAGATGATGAGCAATTAGAATTGAACAGTACTGTCAACCACATGATATGAATTATATAATATTTTTACTGGCTGGCTTCTGTTATCATATAATTAATATTTAATTGTCTGACACCTTGTTTTAGTATTTAATGAAGTTTTCAGTACTTGAGGAGAAGCTGTTTCCAGCATGAAATTGTGTGCATGTTACTACTTTTATATTACTATATTTATAATCTTTTAATAACATTTTCTTCATGTTTCCTGAATCAGACTGTTTTTGCTCTATGTAACTAGACTATATGTTCCTGTTCCCTTTTCTGGAAATGCTCAAACCAAAGGATAAAAAGGTCACGCAGCCAAAACACTTAGTAAAAATTACAAGAATGACCAAGCCAATCTAGAGTTGGGACCACCACCCTAGCTTGCCCATACAAAGGTACTGTCCCCATCTTACATTTCACATTGAAGGTACATGTTAACCATGGCACCCTAACAGCATCCATTGCATTCAGCAGTTCTAGAGAGATGTCATCCACTCCTGAAATCGTTCCACCTTGAAACTGTGTAACCAGTAAGTCTCCTCCTCTATAATATTGGAGCCAGTTTCAACAGTAACTCCTCATCAAATGAAGATATGTCAGCACATTCACACGTTTCCCAAAATGATCCTTCTGTCTGCCACAGATATCCCATTCTGAGGTCACTGCTGACTTATATCTTTTTCCTCCCTGTAAGTTGCAAGATGGTGTGCCAGATCCTCACTGTGACTATCTGAAGGTCATTTCCTATGACCTTGACAAGCTCCTCCCACAAAAAGGCCTCCCTTCTGTGACTACCACAGATGCTGACTCTAGATCTGAAAACCACCCTGTTAATATTGTATGCTGAGCTTCTTAATCTGACTTAATAACTGCTCTTATTATTGGTGTCTATATTTGGGTACTTGGGCTGCTTCTATGGCTAGTGCCAATTATCTTTTGGCCACAGCTGCTTGCCATTACATTAGCTACTGAGATCTTCAGCTGGATCCATTCATTCTCCATAACAGGATCCATTTACTCTCCATAATGCTACCCTCCCTCAGAATATGGGAGAGACACATTGAGGGGTATGTTTTGAATTCATCCTGCATAGAAGTGATGCCATTCCAAGGATGCTTTCATTACATGTTTGCATATTTGGGTTTCAAAGTCTTTGTAGCTGTCTCTCTAGCCATCAGACTCAAGTCACCACCTAGTATACTTATAATCAGCTTTCTATCGCAACACGTTTTCCTTTATGTAAAATATATACTTAGACAAGATCTCCAATAACAATGTGCTATTTAGTACAGATAAGGCTTGCTGTTCCTCACAACCAAATCCTTCCATTTGTCTCTATCATTCCCCATAGAATGTAGATGTTTTCCCATAGAATGGCAGAGGCAGTAGTTGGTATCACACCAAGTATAGCTCCCTTGACCTCCAAGATGGCTAAATACCCCAAATACACAAATAAAAGAATATATTTCCTTTCTGTGACTTGCAGGTACATTGATGAGGCCATGTTTATTGGCAGAAATTCCAGCTATATAGCACTTAGCCATATGTCTGTGAAAACTCCTAAACCTGTCAAAGGCTTCTACTCCACAATAATACAGATAGATAGAGAGAGAGAGAGAGAGAGAGAGAGAGAGAGAGAGAGAGACAGACAGAGAAAGATTCCTACTGGTAAGTCCGGTTCCAGAAGCAATAATGTGCATGCAGGTGAGACATACTATACCTAGATATTACCTTTCATCTTTATAAACAAACTATGTCTCTTTTCCTAGCAATGAGCTGACATTTTGTTTTCAAAGATGCTGTTTTCATTGCCAGAGTGCATTCCAACATACTGTACCTTTTGTCTGTTTACCACGTAACTGGTATTACACCTGACTGCTAGGTTTTGTCATCTAGGTAGAACTCATACACAATGGCTCCATGCATGATTTTTGGTTTGATGCTGACTTGTCTACACTGGTTACCAGTAACCACACATGTTCTATCATATGCATGTGTGTGTGGGGGTATGTATGTATGTATGTATGTATGTATGTATGTACATGTAAGTATATGCACCACAGACAGATATTCTGATAAACAAGTAGGTCAGAGAATCAAAGGATCATTGGAATTACAAGACAATTAAATAATGCAGCCATTTATCCCTTGCCAGCACTCTGCCTCATGGTGTATATCCTGCTTCCAGTAGAGCTAAGAAGGTCAGGCCTTGAATAAATTTGGAGTAAAGACTTCCAGGCAAAGCAGATCTAAAGATCACAGGGTCACACAAAGTCCTCTGTTGTGATAAGATAATAATCCCAAGGAGAGAGTGAGATTTTTATCTCCAGATGCATAGTACATATTTGTATGAGTTATATCTATGCATGTGTGTGTGTGTGTGTGTGTGTGTGTGTGTGTGTGTGTATAAGGGCATGCATGTCTGTGTTTAAAATAATTTAAAAAATCATTAGAATTACAAGACAAATAATGCAATTATTTACACCTTGCCAATACTATCCCTCATGGTGTATCTCCTGCTTCCAATAGGAAGATGGAGGCTAGGCCCAAAATAATTTTATGAGTGCTCATCCAGTTGTTAAGGTTGTTTTTGACAGAAGGTAGGATGTCAGTATATTTCTCATGTAAGGGAAGTTTATTTTAGAGAAGAGGTAAATGCTAGGTCATGTAGTTATCATTCCCTCATGTTTTGTTTGTATTTTGACTGGACCAAATCTAGTCCCACTATGTGGCTGACAAAAGAAAAAAAATAAAACTATCCATAGGTTTACTGCAAATATGGCAAATATGTAAATTAAAACTCAGCTGCTTGTAAGCCTGATTCTTGATTTAAGTATCGACACTGACCACAAATAGATGTCACTGTGCTTTAGTATGTATGAACCAGATTTTATTTTGTGTACTAAACAAGTCTCTCATGTCATGTGAAAAAACTGGCTTAATTTGACTTGAAAACACATCTTCCATAAATGGAAATATTTATTCTGAATGACAATTAATTCCTGCAAAATTAATGTTATCTACAGTCAGGAGTGCCTAAGAAGCCAAAAATTAAAGTTGTTCTAATTCAAAGTTTTACAGATTCAAACATATGAATGCCTCTGACTGGGCTGCATGCTTCTGAAATAAACAATACAACATACGGGGTAATAGTTACAAACTCTTTGGACCAAGAAAAACAAATTGCCAGTTTAAAAAAAAAAGTCTGCCTCAAACGAATACACTTTTTTTTTTAATTTGGTTTTATTTTATTTTGGGAATAATTAAAAAAACATCAAACAATCTTGATTCGACTGGACTATTGTCTCACTTTATCTCTGCTGAAGGAAAACAAAAACCCTATTAACTATTATTATTTTTGCAGTGAGTTAAATACATACAGGATTGCAAACGACAAAATGTGTTTATAAATATTCATACTTTCTTTAGAATTGTCTTCCTAACTGGCCTTTTACTCTCGTCTGAGTACTGTTTGCACGAGGCTAGCCAGCTTTGGTTCTCTACTTACGCCTGCAGATGCTGACATGTCACCAGCGAGATTATAGGAAACAGTCTAGCCATCCCTTTGTGGTCAGCAATTAAGACAGTCTCAAAATGAAAAGAAGTGCCATGTATGACAGAAATGGGAAGTAACTGTGAAACTGAGCCTTGACTAAAAAGCAAGTAGCATGGCAGTTATGTGCAGCAGGATAAAAACACTTGTAACGTATTCTTTTATTCCTTCCAAAACCTGTTCCTTTCCAAAAGGTACTACTTTAAAAGGGTAGTAAACATGTATGTTTATCAGACTACAGACCACTTCTCATATAATGGTGTTACTCACATATAAATACTTAAAATAGGACTTTTCAATAACAGGGTTCAAAATATAACAGAAGTAAAATGTATTTTTGTTTCTACAGGAAAATCTGCATAATATTAATGACTGATTTTACCCAGTGGTTGAATTATTCATTTTTTGTCATGCACTGGATTTCCAATCAAAACTAGGAAAATGTGTTGCTTATGTATAGTTCTAATTGTCTTAAAAACATTTCTGAAAAACAGTTTGGTTTGTTTTTATGTATCGTACAACAGCAACATAATATCCCACATGCGCCATGACATATGTGGAAAAATATAACTGAATGAATATCGTGCTGTGATACTGCTCTCCTTAATACCAGTCACTTACTCTGTATTTCTTAAAGGGAATCACAGGCAATTAAATAACCACAGCTTACCAAATGTAAAACTCAATAAATTAAATCAGACACTTCTTCCTACATGGGGAGGAAACTGAGTATTGTGTACAATACCTTTCAACCTCTTAGCACAAGAAATCTGGACAAAGCCGAAAATGGTGCAGGATAAAGGACAAAAAAATAGGTCCTGAGTTTAATTATTGCTCCAACAATCTTAGAAAGTTGATAGAATAACAGGTTTTGGATTATCATGCATTTTCTGAATGATATGGAGTCTGAAACTCAAACATCTGTCATTATTTAGTGACTTCAATCCTCAATGATGTGCCAGAAAAACACAAGTTTTATGAGGAACAGACAAAAAATTTGAGGCAAAAATTTGGACATTCTGCAAAAGTCTGGACAGATGAGAGGTATGGCCTGCACTTATTAGCATAATCAACTCTAATGTCATTACAAGTCAGTGTGGGGAAGGGAGTAGTCCCTGTTGCACTGACCACATTCATTGAACTTGTTATCGCAGCCAGCTGTGCACTGTCACTTATTAGGCCCTCAAATTACAGTCTGGATAGCAGACAAAAAGGCTAACAACTATACAAAAACTGTTATCAGAGTTTTTGGTGGCTATATTTTACTCCTGATTATAAATATATGACATTTACCAAGGATATTCATTCAAGCTTCAATTGCATGCGTTCTATATGAATTATGAGTTAATGCTGAAAAACTACAAGTAGCAAGGTCAATGCAACAAAAATACCAAGAGCCAAAACCATACCACTCAAACTTTTAGAGCAAGAATTCTGGACAAAGTCAAAATAATGTGGGGGTCAAAGGCCCAAAATCAGGGGGCAGATTTTAAATATTGCTCTTATTAACTTAGAAACCTTTTAGAACAACAGGTTTTTGTCTTAGCATATATTTTCTGAAGGCTGAAAGTCAAATAGCTATCATTATTTAGTAACTTCAGCCCTCACTGATTTTCCAGAAAACCACAAATATTATGAGTAACAGATCAAAAATATGAGCAAAAATCTGGACAGTTTGTAAAATTCTGGAGAGTTGAAAGGTATGGTCAAAACACATTTATGCTACTGAATGGTGAATCTCAATTGAACAGTGCATGGGATTACAAGCCCCAACCTTTTTAACGAGTTTACATTTAAGATCAGCATGCCTCATGCTTACTCAAAAATCTTTACTTTTAGACCATTCTGATTCCTTATACAAGAGATGTAAATACTTAATTATTCTGGACACTTGCTTGTCTCTTGACAGCACTTGGTATCGGTAAAGAACAGCCTAACAGACATCCATGTAGCAAACATAAACCACTCAGAGATCCATACTTGCCTCTGTCCACACTTCTTCCCACACATTTCTCTGTTGCAAATCATCAGAGCTACAAGCTTGCTCTCCTAAGGCCTCTTAGGTCTACAGAGGGTCATAAGGTTACTGGTGACTCCTTAGTTAGGCAGATCGATACTGCACTCACCAGACTGGACAAAGGCAAAGGTCAGACTATCGTAAGCTGTCTCTCTGCTGCCAGGATTAGGGTCATTACAAGGGTCCTCAGAAGCCTTTCCTGTCCGGAGTATGATAATGATCATGTGGTTGCCAAGGTAGGACTGAATAGCCTTCACTGTTCTGCAGTGGAAGAGATACAGACAAGGCCATATCCATGTCTCTAAGGAAGGGAAGTCACTGGTGTTGAACAGTATTGTACCACTGTCTAAGAGCCAAGTTAAAATAACTAGCTTCAGCAATTAAACTAGCTAACTGGAGTCATTGCAGGGAGATCCACCGTGTGCATGTGTGTGCAGTTGTGGTTACCAGACCTGCTCATGAAGCTATAAACTTTGATGTGCAAGAGAGTTTATTGCTGTTAGCATCATGCTGCCAGTCACTGGTGGTAGTTCAACTAAAGTGAACTCATCTTTAATTAAGAGTTTAAACCTGAGCACTCTGCAGTGAGAGAGAAATAAGAAAATACAAATAAAATAGCAGAGGAGTAGATATGATAAATCTGTATGCAATACTATAAGTCTTCCAAGTAGAAATGCAAACTAAGTTATTCAAACTGATAAAATATTGTCATAAAAGCACTAAAGGTAGAAATTATGTTTAGTACAGAAAAATATAATACAGAAGTCCTGTATATCACTATGCCCAAGTTGTCAGAATCCTACATTCATGGGTATGATTGGAATATAATAAACCAATAACAGGTACTCTTTGTCTTAGAAGAAAGCTATACAATGGGACACTGAGTATAGCCAAATAAAGGTCTCACCAAGAAAAACAAATGATGTAATAAAAGACTACCGTCCAAGAATGAAGAATGTCTGGCATGGCTTAGTGGTAAATTACTTTGTGCATGGTGTGTAAGGTCCTGGGTTTAAACCTTGCAGAGGCTGCTTGTTTTGAGTGAGGGTGATCTAATGGTTAAAGTGTTTGCCTTACAAACACAGGGTGCAGGGTTTGAGTCTCACATGGGATAATTGGCTAGGCTTAAAATGGCTCGCAAGGGCAGTTAGCTTAGTACTAACCTATTAAACCTATATTAATGACTCAGTCAGAAAATGACAAAAAATCCATCAATTCTACAAATATTCCAGTTAGGCTAAAATTCATTATTATGTAACATACATATTAGGAACTCTGTACTGTGGTGGTGGTGCTGCAGTAGCGTTGTCGCCTCACAGTCAGACGTTGCATGTTCGATTCTCAGTTAGGGCGTCTTCTGTGTATTGACATGTGTGAATGGGCATTCCTTTGTTAAAGGTTGTGCATTAGGCCCGGCAAGCCAGCACGTAAAAATCTACTGCCAATCATTTGCAGACCACAGTTCCGCTGCGGCGACCCCTAACCGGGAAAAGCCGAAGACATATTAGGAACTCTCTTCAGTCATCTATATAATGTATGCTAAACGTTATTGCTTGCTTTATATTTGCTTATTTTCTTCTTTTATTGTATCTTCAAATTGTACTCCTGTGTGATTGTCTTAATCTTTGTGACCTATGTTGATTTTATAATTCTGTTTAAGTTGTACTGTGGAGCTTTTCTCCCAGGGCCACCGCTGAAAATGGGCTCGTACCCAGTTGGACTTTCCTGGTAAACAAATGTCAAATAAATAAATTAAATTAAATTAAATTACATAAAATAAAATAAAAGTCTGAGGAATAACTTGTTTAGCATGGCTCCCCAGAAACTGCTCCCAGCTTCTCCAGCAGTTGTAGGCATTGCAACTGCCACCTCTTAGACAAGTCATTCTTAGTTTTGTCAATCCAGTTCGACCATGGGTGAGGGAATTTTGCTAAACGTCTGTAATAGTTAAAACCATGACATGGTACTTTGTTATAAGTGGGGTTATAACTGGACAACACCTGTTAGTCCAACACTTAATTCAGAAAGAGCAGCATAGGTAAAAAAATGAGTATGTTGCAGGTATTCTTTGCGGACCTAGCTTGCTCTTCAACTTCAGTAGCATCAATAATAACATTTCAGTTATATAAAGATGTATCAAAATTAAATTTGCAAGTAACAAAAGTGCATTCATTTTAAGAGACTTATTTTACTAACCACAGAATAAGAAAGATGTTCTGAGATTACATAAATCCTAAAAGTTTAACAATGTCTTTTAAGTGATATTTTATGATGTAGCACATCCCATCAGCATAAATGATGTGGTCTGGGCATGTTCATAGTTATGAACTTCAGCCCAAGCTTCAAAATGGAATAATTAGTAAATATTAGCCTGCAATGTTAGATGACTTGGGTATAACAGGCTCTTTTCATCAGACACTATTATAGATAAAGGCATAATTAAATAAAACAAAATGATAAGCTTGCTTTGAGTTGATTGAAGAAAAATGTACCTTATTAACGGTTTTGTCATTTATTTCTATAGGCTATACTGTATTCTCATTTGCTGTCCCATTTCTTCTTTTTTTTTTTTTTGTAGCCACGTCTCCAGAAAGGCTGACAAGGAGGTGGTTGACATACTTTTAGAAGGTCATACTGGCTGCTACTTATTACAGATTTCAGAGTTAAAGAAGTGCTTCAAGATTCCTCAGCTTTTGAGTTGGACAGTGAGTTCTGTAAACTACCAGAGCTTTGGTACAGACACCCTGAAGCATCATACATATTCCTCATCACATTTCTGCAGCTATGTTTAAGAAAGTGATAAAGTATACTAGTGGTGTAAGTTCCCAAATCACATTATAGTTTCATTTTTTTTTAATTTAATTAACATTTTTATTTCATATGTGAAGCAGAAATGTTGTTAGAATTGTTAAGTTGGGTATTGATGTCATTAATAAATTCTTCCTGACTGATTAGCTTTATTTCAATAATAATTCTAACCCTTTCAAAGGTACATTAATAAACAGTCTCAATCCACCTTAGTATAAATAATATTTATTTTTCATCAGGATCTTTGCAAGGAAATGTTGGAGTGCTCAAAGTGTACAGCTCCTATGTTATTATATTTAGCTCCACATACTGCTTTAAATGTAACATTGCAATAAAAACTTGTCTCCTAAGCTACCATTATTTCAATTTCTATATAAGAGCATTTATCCTCACAGATCTCAGAGAAGCAAAATAATCATTAAGAATTCTGCAAAAGAGACACCCCAGACTTCAAAAAAATCTTTTTTTTTTTAAAAAGTTTTTTATTAGATTTTAATTAAACAAATTGATCACGACAAAAATTGTATTTAGAAATTTGTGATCATAAAAATACAATATTAACAGCAAACAAGAACTATTTACGAGTGTCTACAAACAATGAAGAATCTCAAACAATTCCTATACATTAAAATTGATATAAGTATAGCTATTTCTGTTTATCAAGCAGTTCCTTGAAATTTATCTGCATATTATAGTAGGAGGTGATTCTGGTAGATCTTGATTTAATGGTAATAATTTCCAGATGTCGTACTTTGATTGCAATATTTGTGAATTCTTTGAAAGAGACTGCTGCTTCATTCCTTCAATTCTTGGTTATAACTTTCCTCAGAATTGATAAAATAGACCATAAAAGAGAGTATGTCATTATTTTAGCACAAACAGGAATAGGGGTATTAAAAGGAATTAATGACTTAGATAAAACAACATTTTCTCCAAATAAAGCCTATAAAAAAAAGATTAATGTTATTCCAATAAGGTGCAAGTACAACACAATCAAAGAACATGCGTTGCCAATCTGCTTTAAGCTCCTGTTTATATCTCGAACAAACTTGCTTCTTTTTAAAGATTAATTAAATTTTATGAGGTGTGAAGAAAGATCTATGGAAGAATTTCCAAGTAAAAAGTTTCCATCTAAAAGAAGAAGTTGTCTCTTTGGAAAATATTAAAAATGCAAATGAAACAGAAAATAAGACCAGCAACTAAAAGTCAGAATACTAACAAATAAAATGTAAATAGCATAAAACATATACCGACTACCACAGCTAAAATTCAGACTTTATTAAAACACATAAAAGATGAGCACTTTTGGGATAAACCCTTCATGAGATCTTATTCAATTGTTGCAAGCTAAACATTTAAAATACATAGTATCAGCTCACATTAGATGAAGATTCTTCTCATCTATGAAACTTCCTTTCTTCCAAGCAGGTTTTAAATGAACCACTGCATTTAGACCAGGCAACCTATGCACCTGCAATTCCACTATCCATTTCATTTTATTTACTTCAGTTTCATTCACTAATTCTCCACCTCTTTTGTTTGTAAATACTAGCTGCAATACCATAAAATTAAAGACATGTCCAGGACAGTCTAGTATAGGTTTTGCCAAAGCATTAAGTTGATTTTTCTTGTTAATGTCATAAATATATTGGAGTATATTTTGTTTAAACATGACATTCATTTTTCCAACGTAGAAGTGATTGCAGTGCAGACAGCACCCAAATGTACTAGGCTCTTAGAATGACAGTAGCATATAAATTAGGATACATTTTCTTTCTTTTCACTAGATGGATGAAATAATTACTTTTATTAATATATTGGCACACTTTACATGACTGACATGCATATGTGCCTATCCTCTTTGCACCAATTTATATGGACCATAGCTCAACTGTCTCTTTAAATTCAAACTATTTTTGAAGCAGAAACTTGGTCTCTCACATGCAAGTTCTCTAACTTTGCCATCACATATTAGAATTCTTCAGTTCTTCTTAATTATATCACATACTTCATTTATATTGCTAGAGTAGGTGAATGATATCCTGTTTGGTTGCCTACTACAGGTTTTTGCCTCATTCATAGTTTGCCTAATACTTTCATGTGAATAGTATGGAATACCTCCTGTCTGTCTTTGAGTAGCAATTTCTTTAACACAGTTTTTTTACTTCTGTGTGTGTGTGTGTGTGTGTGTGTGTGTGTGTGTGTGTGTGTGTGTGTGTGTGTATCCACTATCAATAAAGTCTCACTGAATATTCTGGATACCTCTTTCAAAATCATCATGTCTTGTATATAGTCTTGACATATGTAATAACTGTCCCTTAAGAATGTTTTTATCTCCTTCTCGTATGAATAAAGATCTGCCCTGGAAGTCTAAGTTAAAAAAAATGTCAGTATCAGTGTGTGTGTGTGTGTGTGTGTGTGTGTGTGTGTGTGTGTGTGTGTGTGTGTATGCATGTGCATATAACATATATATATATATATATATATATATATATAAAAATATGGATCTACTTTTCTTCAACGAAATTATACTTGTTCGAAAAAGAAAAGTAGATCCCCACTTCAGCAAAAGTGCACTTCAATGAAACTGCACTTTTGCTGAAGTATAGATGCCGGATCGGCTAATCCAAACAAAAAACACACAAAAAAATCTTCTGCAGGGGGGAACCCCCCCACCTCATGTGGGGGGCTGCACCACACCCCCACACTTTAATATTTTCACTCCAAGATCGCACTACAGTGGGGATAAGGGAGTATTCCCTTATCCCCACTGTGCCACGATCTCAGCACTAGTTTGCTTAGTTGTACAGCAACACTAAAAGTTGATGTACAACTATAATTACATACAAACTGCATATTTTTATTACTTCTTTTTTGTTTTTTTTCTTTTCTTTTTATCTTCACACAAAAGTGCATTTTCGATAAAATGCACTTTTGTGGAAGTGCACTCATGAATTTACGTTTCGTTGAAACGTAAATTCGATGTAGTAAAATGGATCCCATATATATATATATATATATATATATATATATAGGTCTACCTGAGAACATTGAAAGATCGAAATGCTGATGAAAACACCAACACCAGAAGACTGACAACAGAAATAATCGACAGTTCGAAATCCCGATGCTGAAAACACCAACATGCGAAACGAGCGTGACTGTGTAAGTATGCAATAGTGACGGAATTTCGGTTTAGGGCACGGGTAAGGTAAGTTCATAGGTTCATAGGTAGGTACTGGGCTATCGGTCCAAGGGCCTATGTAAGCCTAGCCAACAAGGTTCCCTGGCTTACGCCACCCAAGAAAGTTATTTTCCTGTGCCACTGTCGAGCAGAGACACAGAAGTGATCCCCGGGGTGCATTTCCTATTTCCCATCCACTCATCAAGATTTTTCTTGAAGAGTGCTAATGAAGAACTTTGCTTAATATAGATGGGTAGCCTGTTCCAGAGTATGGGAAGTCTCTGGGACAGGAATCTATCCCTCTAGCATGTCCTGTTTATTGTGGTCACAAGGTTTAGGTCCCTAGAGCATGTAGCTCGGAGGGATTGGAATTTCTTTAGGTGTACCATGTCCAACAGCTCTGGATTTGACATAGCTTTATATGTAAGGCAGAGATCACCTCAGAGTAGGCGATACGCTATGGAGTAAAGCTGGAGTTTTTTGAGGTGGTCAGTGTAGGGCATTTGTTTGAGGCCAGTAATCCTCTTTGTGAGGTACTTCTGTGGCCTTTCCAGCTTCTGCAGATGTCTTGTGAGGTACATTCCAAAATGGGCATTGTACTCTATAATGGGTCTAATGAGTGTCGAGCAGAGGGGAACAATGACCTCTTTTTTCCTGGATGAGAACCCTTTTTTGATGAGGTGTTCCACGTAGAAGGACATCCTGAGTACTGTGGCGATGTGACTATCAAAGGAGAGACTACTGTCCACCTGGGTCCCAAGGTCTCTTATCACACTTTCGGTGTTAAGTAGATTTCTGTCTATGTGGTAGTTCATGGGTACAGAGTTTTTACCAAAGGGGATGACACTGCACTTTTTGGCATTGAGCTTGAGGCCATGGCTCTGACACCAGGCATCTGTCTCAGCGAGGCCCTTCTGTAGGATGTCCACATCATTTGGGGACTTGACTATGGCTCCTAGTTTGCAGTCATCTGCGAACTTCGTTAGCCAGAGGCCTTCTGTGTTAGCCTGTACTTCAGAGAAGTAGATACAAAACAGGAGAGGTCCCAGGACGGAACTCTGTGGTACTCCACTTGTCACTGCTTTGAGGTCAGATTTGGAGTCTGCAACATTTACAGTGTGGGCTCTGTCAGTGAGCCAGTTGGCAACCCATCTTGTGATGTAGTGATTTATACCTAGTTTAGTGAGTTTAGCTATAATTCCAGAATGGGGGATGGTGTCAAAAGCCTTGGCGAACGAGGTCAAGATAGGCTGTGTGAACCACCTTACCCTCATCTGCAGCTTTGGTGACTGCCTCAGAGAAGTCGATCTGGTTCAGGAGGCATGATCTGCCTTTCACAAACCCGAACTGGGTGGGATCCAGAGTTTGGAGGTTACCAATGTCTTTGTTTATGAGTTCCATGATGATATGTTCCATGGCCTTGCAGACCAGGCTCATCAGGCTAATAGGGCGATAGTTCCCAGGATCAGTGGTGGCTCCCCCTTTGTGGAGTGGGATAACTGTTGCTGTGCGCCATTCAGTGGGCACAAAGCCTGATGCGAGACTATTATTGAACATGGTGCTTAAGTGGGGAGCCAGTTCATTCTGAAGTTTGTGTCAAACGTAGCCTGGGATGTTGTCTGGTCCCATGGATGCTGTGTTTTTGCTTTAGAGAGTGCAGCTTTTAACTGTGTAGTTGGGATTACAGGGACTCTGCATTCTTCCTGTATAGATATGGGCCCTTTAGGGGGAGAGGGGGGGTAAAGTTAGCACTGAACCTATCTGCCAGGATGTTGGCAATATCAGCTGGTTCTGTAATTTTCATGCCTTTGTGCTGTAACTCAGAGCAGATCTTGGTGTTGCCATCGAGATTCTTGACATAGCTATAGAATGCTTTGTGGTTGTCCTTAGAATTAGTGGCGATTTTGTTTTTGTAGCTAGCTTTGGAGGATCTTTAAGGGATCTCAGCTTCTTACTGAGGCTGACCAGGGAGCTCCTCCACTCATGGGATTTTACTCTCTTTTGCAGCAGTTTCTTCCTTCTGTTGTACAGTTTGTTTATGGCAGGGGCCACCAGATTGGCTTCCTTTTTTTGGAGGATAGCATCTTGGTTCTGTTTGGGATAGCACGATCCATGCACTCGTGTAAGTGCTTATAGAGTGCATTTGTGTAGGATTCAGCAGTTGTAACTGTATTGTCCATCTGCATGGGTGTCATGAAGTTCACCACTTCTGTCTTAAGAAGCATGAAGTTGGCTTTGGCGAAATTTTTTACCATGGTTTCCTTAGTGGGGGGTGGGGGAGGGATGTGGATATCAAGGGTGATTAGCTTATGGTTGGATCGGACCAACGAGGAGTTGACTTCAGGTGTGGGACACCGGTCACTCGTTGGTAATGACTAGGTCTAGGATATTGTTGCCCCTGGTGGGGATGTGGATAAGTTGATCTAGGGCATTGGAGTTTATGAATTCCAGAAAACGTTGAGCTAAGGAGTTGGTACATGAGTAGTTTTCCCAGTTAATGGTGGTGTAGTTGAAGTCGCCCATTATTAGGGTGTTTGGCTGAACCCTAATATTTTCCATTACATCAAGAAAAGAGGAGTGGGAATCCTGGGGCAGGGTGGGGGATCTGTAGCAAGCTACAATTTGGATTTCAGTTTTGCCAAGAGTTAGTTGCACTTGGATATCCTCGGATGCATTATGCTGAGCAACTAGCCTGGAGGTGTGGATATCCTTAATGAATATAGACACACCTCCGCCTTTGGTGTTTTGGTCCAGGTTACATGGCCGAAAAGTGTGGTATGAGTTATAGCCTGGTAGTGCAGGGGTGTGCTCTGAAGCCTTGAATCAGGTCTCAAGTCACTGCACAGATATTGATGTTCTCCATTTTAAGGAGTACCTCGAGTGAGTGCAGTTTGAGATTTAGACTTCTAGCATTGGGTAGCATTACCCTCAGTTTTTGTTTGCCAGTTCCTGTTACGGTGGTGAATTTGTTATTTGAACCTTGCCTAAAAAAGGCACTATAGGGGCAGCAAGAGCCTTAGCCAGTATCCAGAATCCCAGGGGCGACAGATGCAGGCCATCTGTGGCAAAGCATCGTGGTCTGTCGACCATGTCATCCCAAGCAGACAGATACTGGATCCCCTTAGAATGACAGCAGAAGCTTAGCCAATTGTTGAAGTCAATCATTTTGTCCTTGTACAGCGGTATCATTTGGGGCAATGGCAGAATGCTAGTCAGGGCTAGGGTCATACCTGTCTGGGCTACATGATCGGAGAGCTCTTCCATGTCTCTTTTCATGTAGTCCAGAGAGGTACATCTCAGGTCATTCACACCAACATGGACAATGACAGAGTCATATTTGTACTTGTTGTGGAGTGACCTGAGTGCGTGGGTTATGTGGCGGATCCTGGCACCCGACAGGCAGTTGACAGTAACCTTCTCCTTGTTTAGCCTGGTGAGTGGGACATCAGTGTGCCTGACTATAGAGTCACCTATGACTCGTATTTTGGGTATGTTGTTTTGCCTTATTGGCTGTGGTTGAGTGGCACACTAAGTCTGTGGGCTATGTGTCATTTGGGTTGTGTTGGAGGATGGAGGTTGCTTGCATTTCTGCTTTGGAGGTCTCTGTTGCTTAGACAGATTATTATTGAGAGCCTCTGTGAATGTTTTTGTGTTACTATGTATGGATTTTGGTGGTGTAAATTTAGTGAGACTATGTGATGAGTGTGGTGTGCTGCAAATGTTTACCTTCTCCTCATGACTGTCAAGTTCAGTCTTGGTTGGAGAGAGCTTTACCTCCAGTTTGGCTAGATAAGTGCATCTCTCACAGGTTGTAGTGTTGGGTGGTAGGAGGAGAGGGGTCTGTGTACGTGAGGCAATTTCTACATTGCTTCAAGATTTATTTATTTATTTATTTGCAGTTGGTTTACCAGGATAGTCCATTGGGCCAAAGTGAACCCGTTTTCAATGGAGTCCTGGGGAGAAAAGCTCCACAACTAAATAGGTTACAGTAGAGTAATTCATACTAGTTATACGATTTATATTATAATACAAAAGTTTTGATGCAAGAAAACAATTTCAAGTAGTACAGCAAAAACAAGAATAATACAGACTACTGATAAAATTAATAGATTGTACATGCAAAGGAATATTACATGAAAAGTATTGCATGAAATATTTAGAATTTGTATCATATTAGGAAGCACTGTATGACACTACTGAGAAATAATAGCATATTGGGAAGCAAACCCTTAGGAGGTGTGGCCTAGTGTATTTTTCCCAATCAGAGGAATGATAATATGCATTAGTTATGGGTAAATAATAAGGAGAAATGCAGGAGGAAACAAGGCAAAGGGGGGAAGATGGGAATTGCAAGTGATTACCTATGTGGGATGGGAGCAAGAGCATTCCAAACCTGGATACTAGATGAGAATGAAGAGATCTTTTAAAAATAAAATGGTTAGAGGCGGTGTGGATGGATGGTGGTAGAGAGTTCCAAAGGCGAGCAAGGCCATAAGATAGAAGATTTTTCCCTGGGGGACGAGTAGGTTTATAGACTCCTAATAGATTTTGACTGTTGGACCTCAATACTCATAGATTCATAGGTTCATAGGTTTATACTAGGCTATCTGCTCTAAGGCATTTATAAGCCTAGCCCAAAGTTTTGTGGCTTACGCCACCCCTTATATGAAAAAGTACTGTACCCATTAGTTTGTTGTGCCTCTGTCCAGCAGTGACACAGAGATGATTCCCAGGGTAAACCTACAATCTCCCATCCACAGGTCAAGATTTCTCTTGAACAGAGCCAGCGAGGTGCTCTGCCTCACATGGACCGGGATTTTATTCCACAGCATAGGGAGTCTCTGGGTGATAAATCTATCCCTCCAGCATGTCCTATTTATATCCGTGCTAAGGTTTAAGTCGCTTGCTCTAGTGGTTTTGGTGGATTTGGATTTTTTGAGGTGGAGCATGTCCATTAATTCCGGGTTGGACATGGCCTTGTATGTCAGGCACATGTCACCTCTGAGCAGACGGTATGCGACTGAATAGAGCTGGAGTTTCTTCAATCTGGCAGCATATGAGAGATTTTGGAGTCCCTTTATCCTTTTGGTGAGGAACTTTTGGGGTCTCTCCAATTGCTGCAGATGTCGGGTGAGATACATCCCGAATGGGGCATTGTACTCAATCATTGGTCTGATAAGTGAAGAGTACACTAGATCTGGATGTGAATCCCTTCATGATCAGGTGGGCAATGTAGAAGGTCTTTCTAACCACTTTAGCAACGTGAGTGTCAAAAGAAAGGCCACTGTCAACCTGGGTCCCCAGGTCCCTGATAACCTCTTCTGTGCTTAGTGGATTGCCACCTATATGGTAGCTTGGGGTTACCTTGTTTTTCCCGAAGGGTATGACTATACATTTTTTGGCGTTTAACTTCAGGCCATGGCTCTGGCACCAGCTATCTGTTTCCGTGAGTCACTTCTGAAGGATATCCGTGTCCGATGCACTTTACACTATGGCGCCCAGTTTGCAGTCATCTGCAAACTTTGTCAGCCAAAGTCCTCCCATGTTGGCCTGTACTTCTGAGAAGTAGATGCCGAACAATAGGAGGCCAAGGACCGAGCCCTGTGGGACACCACTTGTGACTGGCTTGGAGTCTGACATAGTGTCAGCAACTCTAACCCTGTGGGTTCTGTCCTTAAGCCAGTTTGCAACCCATCTTGTGACATATGGGTTTACATTTAAGCTGGTAAGTTTTTCTACATTACCTGAGTGGGGTATTGTGTCGAAAGCCTTTGCAAGGTCAAGGTAGGCTGTATAGACTGCCTTTCCCTCATCAATGGCCTTGGTGACTGTTTCAAAGAAGTCAACCAAGTTCAAAAGGCATGATCTGCCCTTGACGAAGCCAAACTGGGTCGGGTCCAATGTCTGCAAGTCCCCTATATCTTTGTTTATGAGCTCCATTATGATCCTCTCCATAGCTTTGCAGACTAGACTTGTTAAGCTTATAGGGCGGTAATTACCAGGGTCCGTAGAGGCACTGCCTTTGTGGAGTGGGACCACAGTTGCCATACGCCACTCCTTGGGCACGTATCCTGTGGTAAGGCTGAGATTAAACAGCTGCCTTATGTGCAGGATAATCAGGAAGGTGCATTTTAAAGGCTGACGAAAGGGAGGGACAGAGAGAGGAGTTGAAAATGAGCTTGTGAGCAAGAGTTAGTTGAGTGTATGTGAGATAGCTGGGTAGCTCTAACCATTTTAGTTTCTGGAGAGAGGAACAGTGGTGGGTGGAGGACTTGTGGTTGGTAGCGAACTTGGCTATTTTGTTGTAGCAAGAGGAAAGTTGTGTTTTTAGAGAGGACTGTAGATTAGTTAAGAGTGGAGGGGATATGAAATGAAGTAGAGAGTGTGATTTTGGCAGCAGGTGTGAGGTATTTATTTTGTCGGTAGAGCATACCAAGTTTTTGATGAGTTTTTTTTATATTTAGCTGTAGGTGAGAGTTGAATTTGAACTGACTATCAATTTGGACCCCAAGTAGCTTGGTCTCTGACATCAGTTCCAAAGGTGAATTATTTTGACTAGTGATAGAGAATGTGTTTATATCGAAAGACGTAGCTTTAGAGGGGGTAAATAGCATTAACTTGGTTTTGGAGGCATTGAGTGCTAGGTGATTACTTTTCATCCACTGCTCAGTGGTTGTAAAAGCATTTTGAGTCAATTGTAGGAGTGAGGGGATAGAAGAGGCGGAGTATATAATGGTAGAATCATTTGCATATTGGATGATGTCTGAGAATGGGATAGAGTTGTGGAAATCATTTATAAATATATTAAAGAGAAGGGGACCCAGTATGGAGCCCTGGGGTACTCCAGTAGGGGTATTTAGAAATGAGGAGGTGGCCTTTTTCCATTTTACTGCTTGATATCTGTTAGATAAGTAGTTGGAAAACCAGTTCAAAGAGGAGGGAGATAGGTTAAGTTTTGAGAGTTTGGTTAGTAGCAGGCTATGGGAGATAGTGTCAAAGGCCTTAGAGATGTTGAGTAGTAAGGTAGAAGCAATTTGGCCAGAGTCACATGCTTTATTAACAATTTCGAGGAAGGAGAGGAGGGCAGTCATAGTGCTGTGATTTGGTCTGAATCCGTGTTGTGTGGGAGTTAGTAGGTGATTATCTAAAAGGTGAGGAAGGAGTTGTAGTTGAATACACTTTTCTAGGATTTTAGAGATGGGAGACAGGATAGCAATGGGGTGGAAATTAGTAACATTGTAATTGTTGCCCCCTTTATGCAAAGGAATGATATAGGCCTTTTTCCAGATTTAGGGTATTATACATTTTAGGATAGAGCGGTTGATTAAAATGCTAATGGGGTAGGCGATAGCTTCAGCAGCTATGCTAAGAAAGTAAGAAGGGATGTTATCAGGAGCATTAGTACATGGCTTCAGTTTCAGAAGGAGTTTCTTTAAAGTGGACGTGGGTATAGGTTTTAATGAGAAACAGGGAGAGTGTGAGTGGGGGGAGTTAGGGGCAGATGAAGTAGTTAGAGTAGGAGAAGAAGTGGAGGGATAATAGTTAGTAAATGGGAGTGAGGGAGTAGTAGCAGTGCAGGGTAGAGTGCTGGGGAGAGAGGGTGGGGGAGTATTAGAGAGTGTAGTGGTGTTGGAGAAAGATGATGTTAATTTAGAAATGGATTCAATGAAAAAGGAATTAAATTGTGTAGCCAGATCTAGGTCAGAAGAGTTTGGGTCTGGGGTAGGGGTGTTTTGTTTGCTGGGGTTAAGGAGAGTAGAGATACCTTTCCAGAATTTCTGAGGGTTTGATATATTATTGTTTTGGAGTGTGGAGAAATAATTTTGTCGATCAGAGATTATGAGTTTTTTTACTTTGTTTCGAAGAATTTTATATTCATTTTGGACTAGGGGGGATTTGTTTTTCTGGTAGTGTGCCCAGACTTTATCTCTGTGTCGCATAGATGCTAGTGTATTTGTGGTAAGCCAAGGGGCTGTTTTAGTTTTAATTCTCTTAGCCCTTAAGGGTGCATGAGAGTCAAGTATTTTTAGGAATATTGAGTTGAAGTGCGCAACTGCGTTATCTAGAGATAATGTTTTTAGGCAATTCCAGTCAATTGCATTTAGAGAGTTTGAAAAGCTTGTTGGATTAAAGTTTTTTTGGTTATGGATAGTAATATAATTATGGGTGCGATGGAGGAGTAGTGGGAGTCGATGTGTGAAGATGGGTATGTGGTCACTAAGGGGATCAGGTAGAGTAGCACTATCAGAGAAATAATGGGGATGAAAGACTAGAATCCAGTCTAGAATGCTGCCACTTGAGGTTTTTTTTGAGGGGTATGTTACGGAGTTGATTAGCTGTGAAAAATTGTATAGGTTGATATTGAGAGGGTTTTTAGGAGACTGACTGGAGGCCCAGTTAATATTCATATCTCCTACGATTATTGTTTCATTGCTAATGTTGTTAGAGAGCCAGGAGAGGATATCTTCAAGTGTAGAAATATTTTCTCCTGGGGGGATATGGAGTGAGACTATACAAATGTGATTGTGAGTTAACTTGGAGTGATGTGAGCAGTAGTTCAGGGTTTTTGAAGTGTGGAATAGGTTTGTTATAGGGGGTAACTGACAATTGGGATGAGTATAGGAGAGCTACTCCACCCCCTTTGTTACGGGACCTGTCTTTTCTTATGATAGAATAGTTTGGCGGAATAATTTCAGTCTTTTATATGAGGTTTTAACCATGTTTCAGTGACGGTTAGGATATTGGGTTTATTATGTATGAGCCAAGCATGGAGGTTTGGGACTTTGTTTACTATACTTTGGGAGTTAAAGGAAGTAAATAAAATGGACTTGTTTGTAGTGGAAGCTGCGGAGGGGCCTGGGTTGGGATGGATGTCACCAGATAGTAGATTGGAAATTAGATGTAAGAGTGGCTTAGAGAGGTAGTTGGACAGTTTGGTAAGTAAATTGGGTTCTAATGTGAATCTGAAGAATCTGTTAGTTACTATGGGGGGAAAATATTTTTGAGAGGTTATAAGTTTGTATGGGAAGAGTAGGAGGTTGTTTATAGGATATATATGTGGAGAAATAGGAGTGTGTGAGTATGTTAGAGTGGAGTTAAGGTGGTTGGTAACATGGAGGGATTGTGAATGGTAAAAGTTAGGGGGTTGGGTGAAGTAAAAAGATAGGATAAATTAAGAAGTAGTAGAATTAAAAAGGAAATGAATGAGGGTTTTAAAAGCATAATGGAATGGGGAATATGTAGAGTTGATATGTTGTTGATACAACACATGTGGATGCAAGGGAGTTATTTATATATAGGAGCAGGTAAGTTCTGGAATAAAGGAGCAGAAGTGGGGAATTGATTTAGGTTTGGAAGGGGTGTGGTTTGGGAGTGGGAGTGGAGAGAAAAAGAGGAATCCTATTGGTTAGGTGGGATATTAGTGGAATGTAAAGAAGATTTATTTGGGTGGGAAAAGGGAGTGGTTGTGTTCAGAGATTATGTGGTTGATTGGATTAGAGTTGTTGTGGGTGTGGCTATGGGGAATATAGGTAGAGGTGCTGGGGGCAGGTGGGAAATGGGGGCAGGGTAGGGGACCAGAGTGAACCCACAGGGCGAATGGAGTGGGTAAAACCAAAGAGGGCTGGAGAGGTTCGAGAGCCTATCAGTGAAGCATTGTTTGCAGAGGGGTAAGTTAAAATGGAGGTAAGATCTGGGTGTGTTGGGTAAGAGTGGGCTATGAGAAAGTAGAGAGAGAGAGTAGGAAAAGAGAAGTTTGAGCTTAGAGTGGACTAAAAGAGTTTAGGAGATAGAGTGAGTAGGAGAAATGTAGAGCTTGGAAAGAATACCTGAAGTGAGTGAGGTGAAGTCTGTATTAGGGGGGAGGATGCCACCTAGTGGACAGATACAGATGTACACCTTACTCCACTAGGATATCCTCGGGACCAAGATGGACTGAAGAAGAGGGCAGCTAGTGTAAGTCAGGGAGGGGAAGAGCAAGAAACTAGAAAAGGGGTTTTTAGGCTGCTGGCTTTCCTGGCAGGGAGTGTACTAAAACAGCTAGCAAGGTTTAAACAGTAAGGTAGTAAGGGTTCAGCAGCAGATACAAAAAAAAAATTGTAAGCCTGTTTCCTGCCTTTCCTGTAATTAGTGTTCCAGATACAGATTTGCTGTATCAAGGACTATTTGTAAGCTTCTGAGCCCCCAAGCCTTTCTGTGTTGGAGGGAAGCCTTCTAGCTTATCAGTGGGAGTGGTAAGCATTAGGTAACCTGTCTACCACATGAGGAGTGGTTCTGGCCCAGAATTTGTAGTTATTAGCCGTTTGGGCGGTCTTCCATCTCTCTCAACTTTCTGATTTGAAGGCCTGCATTTGCACTTGTTTCTGTCCTGTAACTCATGGGCCCATCTCATTTGCTCACTCAAAAAGAAAATAAAAATCTGCTTTTACTGTATTTGTGTTTCTTCCTACTTTATTTTGCTTTTGCGTCATCTTAAAAGTACTCAGTTGTATTTATTACTGCTTGGTGTAACTCATTCTAAGCCTTTTAGTTTAAGCACTTGGGCTTCAGACCAGTTGTTTTACATTAGGAAGGTTTGTGGCCTGCACTGTGCTGGCAGGACGGGTAGCTTACATCCTTTTAAGTTGGGAACTGCTGATTGAGGGCTCAGTGTCTGTTATTCTAAAAGTGTATTAATTCTGGTTTAAGCAGTTGAGCTTCAGGCCAGTTGTTTTACATTAAGAAGGTCTGTGGTTTGCACTGTAGTGGCAGAACAGGTAGCTTACATCCTTCTAAGTTGGGAACTGCTGATTGAGGGCTCAGTGTCTGTTATTCTAAAAGTGTATTAATTCTGGTTTATGCACTTAGGCTTCAGGCCAGTTATTTTACATTAAAAGGGTTTGTGGTCTGCACTCTTGTGGGAGGAGAGGCTAGACTCTGCCCTTCTCAGCTGGGAATTTCTGGTTAAAGGTTTATAGTGCCTGCATATTTGAACTGCTTCTTACTGAAATTGGTACACCTTGTTTGCTGTAGCATAGACTAGATCCAGGCCTGCTGAATCTAGCTTTGTTTGTATAACTTGAGCACTAATCCAGGCATTCTTTAAAGTATTCAGTTGTATTTATTACTGCTTGGTAGTAACTTGATTAAAGTGTAGCTATCAATCAAAGTCTTTTGGGTTAAGTACTTGGGCTTCAGACCAGTTGTTTTATATTAGGAAGGTTTGTGGCCTGCACTGTGGTGGCAGGACAGGTAGCTTACATCCTTCTAAGTTGTGAACTGCTGATTGAGGGCTCAGTGTCTGTTATTCTAAAAGTGTATTAGTTCTGGTTTAAGCACTTGGGCTTCAGGCCAGTTATTTTACATTAAGAAGGTTCATGGTCTGCACTCTTGTGGAAGGAGAGGCTGGACTCTGCCCTTCTGAGCTGGGAATTTCTGGTTAAAGGCTTATAGTGCCTGCATATTTGAACTGTTTCTTACTGAAATTGGTACACCTTGTTTGCTGTAGCATAGACTAGATCCAGACCTGCTGAATCTAGCTTTATTTGTATGCTTGTTGTTTGTTTGCTTGTTATTTCCCTGAAACGCTAATTCCACCTAAAGCGTGGCTTTTCAGTGCTTCTGTGGATCCCTAGTGATATCTGCATTGCTTACTGTACTTATTTCCTTGTTTCACTTGAAAGAAAGTTACTGTTTGTTGTTTTTGCATTTAAGTTACCTGTAACACATTGCATTTAAGTTACCTGGCACTTGCTCACTAAAGCAATTATATAAGTCAGCACTAAAATATTAAAAGCACTACACCCACACAAACTCCCCTTGAGTACCTCGTTCCCCATTGGACAACCCTCTCCTCCTCCCAACAAATTTCAACACATGTGAGAGATGCAACCATATAGCCATACTGGAGGCTAAGCTCTCTCAACTCAGTACTAGCGAAACCAGTCAGGAGGAGAAGGAAACCACACTCACTACAATTCCAGTCTCACATAGACCTACCACGACAGCAAACCAAACACATAAACACACAAAAACATACTCGGAGGCTCTAAATAAAAATCTGCCTAAGCAGCAGAGACCTCCAAAGCAGACACCCAAGCAACCGCTACCCCAAAACAAAACATGTGCAACACATAGCTCACAAAGCCAGTGTGGCGAACAGTCACAGCTTTTAAGGCTAAACAACACACCTGATACACTTGTAATAGGTTACTCTATCGTCAGGCACACTGACATCCCGCTCACCAGGCTGAACAAGGAGAAGGTCATGGTGAGCTGCCTGTCGGGTGCTAGGATCCACCACATAACACAAGCACTCAGGTCACTCCAAGGCAAGTACAAATATTACTCAGTCATTGTCCATGCTGGTGTGAATGACCTGAGATCTACCTCCCTGGACTACATGAAAAGAGGCATAGAGGAGCTCTCTGAGCATGTAGCCCAAGCCGGTATGACCCTGTCCTTGAGTAGCATCTTACCCTCACCAAGAATGATGCCACAATATGAAGACAAGATGATCAATTTCAACAATTGGCTTAAGTATTGGTGTCTTTCAATGGGGATCCAATGCCTGTCAGCCTGGGATGACATGCTTGACAAGCCACGATGCTTCGCTAGGGACGGCTTGCACCTGTCACCCCTGGGCTTTCGGATATTGGCAAAGGCTCTTGCTACCCCCATAGTGCCTTTTTTAGGCAAGGCTCAAAAGACAAACCCACCTCCATAGGTATCACAAGGGATAAGAAATTAAGAGTAATGCTACTCAACGCCGGAAATCTAAACCTCAAGATGCACACACTCGAAACTCTCCTTAGCATGGAGAATATTGATATCTGTGCAGTAACAGAAACCTGGTTCAAGGCTCCCGAGAGCACCCCAGCACTACCAGGTTATACCTCATACCATGCTTTTCGGTTCCAAAACTTGGACCGAACCACAAAAGGAGGGGGAGTATCAATATTCGTCAAAGATACCCACACCTCCAGGTTGGTGGCACAGAACGAAGCATCAGAGACTATCCATGTGCAACTAACAGTGGGTAAAACTGCCTTCCAGTTTATAGCCTGCTAGAGATCACCCTCCCAAACCCAGGAACCCCACTCAGCCTTCCTGAGAACACTGGAAAATATGAAGGTCTCTCCAAACACCATTATATTGAGCGACTTCAACTACCCAAACATAAACTGGGAGCATTACTCTAGCTCCAACACCCTATCCCAAAGGTTCCTAGAATTTATAAACTCAAATGCTATGGAACAACTTGTTACCACTCCCACAAGAGGGGAAAACATACTGGACCTGATCATCACCAACATGGGGACTCTACGCTCCAGACCAGAAGTGTATCCCTCACTGGTAAGATCAGACCATAAACTAATCTCACTGGATATTCACATCCCGACTCCACCCCCTGCCCTGAAAACCACAGTGAAAAACTTTTCTAAAGCAAATTTCACACTCCTTAAAACCGAGGTGGAATCCTTCAAAGCCCCCGGGCCTGTGGAAAATACGGCCCAGACCGCAGAATCCTTTATAAACGCATTTTATGAACACCTTCAGGAATGCATGGATCATGCAATCCCAAATAAAACCAAGACCCAATCCTCCAAAGGCAAGCGTCCTGTCTGGTGGACCCCAGCCATAAACAAACTATACAATAGAAGGAGAAAGCTACTACATGATAGAGCAAAATCCCAAAAAGGGCAGGCATCTCTGATCAGTATTAGTAAAAAACTATGGGCACTCATAAAATCTAAGGCCAGGTTCGAGAGAAAAATTGCACAGGACACTAAGGATAATCACAAAGCTTTCTTTAGTTATGTTAGGAACCTGGGTAGGAATTCCCTGATATGCTCAGAATTAGTCCAAAATGACAAAAAATACACCAAACCCACAGACATTGCCAACATCCTAGCTGACAGGTTCAGCGCAAACTTCTCCCCCCCCCCCCCACCAAAAGGGCAAATATCTTTCCCAGCAGAGTGCTGCCCCCCTGACATCTCAGATGCTCAGGTAAGAGCTGCCCTCTCCAAAGCAAAAAACACAGCATCAATGGGACCAGATGGTGTCCCGGGCTGCATCCTACATGAACTCCAAGAAGAGCTAAACCCAAACATAAAACTACTGTTCAATCTCAGCCTTACAACAGGATATGTACCCGAAGAGTGGCGTACAGCAACAGTGGCCCCTATCCACAAAGGTGGTGCCTCAACGGATCCTGGAAACTATCGCCCCATAAGCCTGACTAGCTTGGTCTGCAAAGCTTTGGAAAGGATCATCATGGACCTCATAAATAAAGATATTTGGGACCTACAGACACTGGATCCTACCCAGTTTGGCTTTGTTAAGGGCAGATCCTGCCTCTTAAACCTGGTTGATTTCTTTGAAACAGTCACCAAGGCCATTGACGAGGGGAAGGTGGGCCACACAGCCTACCTGGACCTCGCAAAAGCCTTCAATACAATACAATACCCCACTCGGGCATTATAGATAAGCTCACCAGTTTAATATAAACCCCTATATCACTAGATGGGTTGCAAACTGGCTCAAGGACAGAACCCACATGGTTAGAATTGCTGGAGCAATGTCAGACTCCAAACCAGTTACAAGTGGCGTCCCACAAGGCTCAGTCCTGGGACCTCTCTTGTTCGGTATATATTTCTCGGAGGTACAGGCCAACATGGAAGGACTGTGGCTGACAAAGTTCGCAGATGACTGCAAACTGGGCGTCATAATCGACTCTCCAGCCGACACAAGCATCCTCCAAAAGGGCCTCATAGAAACAGACAACTGGTGCCAGAGCCATGGCCTCAAGCTAAATGCCAAAAAGTGTATAGTCATCCCCTTTGGCAAAAACAAAGTGCCCACAAATTACCACATAGGTGGTAATCCATTAAGTACAGAAGAAGTAATTAGGGACCTGGGGACCCAAGTTGATAGCAATCTCTCATTTGACAACCACATGGCCAAAGTGGTTAGAAAAACATTTTATATAGCCCACCTAATCATGAAGGGATTCACATCTAGATCAGGGGAGGTCATCATGCCTCTTTACTCATCCCTCATCAGGCCCATAATTGAGTACAATGCCCCTTTTGGGATGTACATTACCAGACACCTGCAGCAACTGGAAAGACCCCAAAAGTACCTCACCAAGAGGATCAAAGGGCTCAGACAGATGCCATATGCTGCCCAGTTAAAGAAACTCCAGCTTTACTCAGTGGCATACCGCCTGCTCAGAAGCAATCTGTGCCTGACGTATAAAGCCATGTCCAACCCGGAATTAATGGACATGCTGCACCTCAGAAAATCCAAATCCCATCGAGCTACGCGCTCGAGAGACTTGAACCTCGGCACTGAAATAAATAGGAAATGCTGGAGGGACAGATTCATAATCCATAGGCTCACTTCACTCTGGAATAAAATCCCAGTCCAGGTTAGGCAGAGTCCCTCATTGACTCTCTTCAAGAGGAATCTTGATGAGTGGATGGGGGATCATAGGTTTACCCCTGGTATCACTTCTGTGTCACTGTTAGACAGAGGCACAGTATACTAACTTCGAAAAAGGGCATAGCAAAATTAATTTAAAATGGGTGGCGAAAGCCAAACACACTCTGGCTAGGCTTATAAATGCCCTAGGGCAGATAGCCTAGTATGAATCTATGAACCTATGAACCTATACACATACTTCCTTAGCTTCTTCTTGGTTTATTGTCCAGAAAAGGGGATGAGGCAGCAGAGTAGATTGCTTTTGCTTGAGCAAATTAGGATAGTTGTATTATTTAAGGTAGGTTTAGGTGTCCACACAGGTTTAAATCACAGGGGTAAATCAGGTCAGAAAGCTAGAAGACAGGAGAGAGAGTTAAGAGAAAAGTAGTGTTTAGTACTGTAAAACAAAACTATACTCCTAGTAGCAGTAAGATGCAGTTACTAAACATATATTAAAAATAAAAATCATCAAAGAAGCATATATTAAAAAGAAAAATCATCAAACATCATGTGGCAATGAGAAGCACTCCAATATAGACAGGGCAGATGGTATCTCCGTAACAAGCACTTGGAAGTTGGCATTTACAAAAAAGTAGCCAACAAATGTCCACGGCATTTTTACATTACATTAGCCAGCACACACAATAAATCTGCAGCTAAAAGCCTATAACAAAGAGAAAAACATCACTACGTTCATCAAAACGGCAGCATGCAGCATTTAACAGAGATGAATCACCTAGCACAGGGCATATACAAAACATTCAACTCACAAACTCCAGATCGTTTGTACAGTATATTAAACAGTTCCCTCCACAGACAGAAAAGTGGCCTATAACATAACCAAGCACATCTTTTAGGGTATATATTACATGATGCCCTGATTTATCCGATAGACAGGAGAGAACACTGGGAGCTGACCCTTGGACATGCCTGAATAAGAAACTATTTTCCTTTAGATAAGTGAGGAAAGTGAGTACAAGAGCTGTTTTTCTCTAAGCAAGTGAGAAAAGTAAGTGCAAAAACTGTTTTCCTCTAGGTAATGAGGAAGGTTTAGTGCTATAGTAATTAGTAGCTTATTTAGTGCTTACAAGTTCTGAACAAGTGCTGAGCATGAATAAGCAAATTTAAGTGCTAAAACTAAGAATCTGTATCTGCACTAGATGAGTTACAGGACAGAAACAAGTGCGTTAGTGATGGACTTTAGGGTTAGGGTACGGGTAAGGTAAGTGTGCGATAGTGACAGACTTTAGGGTTAGGGTGCGGGTAAGGTAAGTGTGCGATAGTGACAGACTTTAGGGTTGGGCTGCGGGTAAGTTAAGTGTGTGATAGTGACGGACCTTAGGGTTAGGGTTTTGGTTAAGGTTAGTGCATAGGTAGTTGTGTATGTAAGGTTTAATGTTAGTTTGTAAGGTTTTTGGTGTGCTTGTGTGGTGTGTGTGTTTTTTATGTAGGTATTGGGTAAGTTAATGGGATGTGAGAGTTACGTGGGTAATGGCGTTATGGGATGTTGCGGTGTAGTGGGATGTGTGTGATTTGCCGGTACATTTTTGTTTATGTTTTAGTTGTAATAGTTTAGTTTATGTGTGTAATTTTGTGTAGTAGTGTGTAAGAACGCTTGGTGTGATTTACTTTGATGTTTCTGTTTGTGAGTCGGTGTTATGGTGTGCGGTAATGTGGACTGTTGGTATTGTGTGGTTTCGGTGTTTTGTTGTCTGCGTTCTGGCTGTCGAGTTTGTGGTGTGTCGGTGTAGTGTAGGGGATCCATATATATATATATATATATATATATATATATATATATGTGTGTAGAATGTATATATATATATATATATATATATATATATATATATATATATGCATATATATCTATAGCTATAAATATATATATATATATATATATATGTATATATATATATATATATATATATATATATATGTGTGTGTGTGTGTGTGTGTGTCTGTATATATATATATATATATATATATATATATATATATATATATATATATATATATATATATATATATATATATATATATAGATATATGGCTGGGTGTGTGGGTGTGTGTGTGTCTGTATATATATATATATATATATATATATATATATATATATATATATATATTGGTCTACTTCAAGTACTCAAAACGCCACTTACTCGAATCATACATGATCAAGACAAAAACCTCAATCAGCCATATAAACAAACACTCACAACACTGATATGTTCACCAGGGAAAGGAGGCAGTCAGCCAACATGAACAAAAACCAAACTGGAGCAAATCAAACCCACCCGACTGGGGGGGGGGCCTTCTCCCCACAACTAAATATACCAACTCTGAGATTGCATGATAGTGCGGAAAGGGGCAAACTCCTGAATGCTGGCTGACTGCCTCCTTTCCCTGGTGAATCTATCGATGGTGCGGGTGTTTGTTTATATGGACAGTTGATGTTTTTGTCTCGATCATGTAAGATTCGAGTAAGTGGCATTTTGGGTATTTGAAGTAGAGCCACATATATATATATATATCTATATATATATATATATATATATATATATATATATATATATATATATATATATATATATATATATATATATTAAACAGTACTGCCGTCATCTTTGTTCCTTGTTGGATACTGCATTACAGTTAACTATAACAGTCTATCAAGCAAATTATCTATGTACTTGCGCAATTTTAATTAATTTCTTGATGGTTCTACTAAAGGAATCCTTGTTGTATTCTTTGGAGTGGGGGAAAGCGGGAAGCTGTGATGCCTCAGCACTAGCTCAGTAATCAAGGAGCCTCAATCCTAACCACTGGCAACAGTAGGGCACGTACACACTAGGAGGTTGACAAGTACACACACAGTAAAGTACAATTTCCCATAAGAGCACACAGAGATCACAGTCAGTCTGGGGCTGGTTTCTTCCTCTTTCTCCAGATCCCCAGTAAAACTCCCCACTGTCACAGCTATAGAGTCAAGTCCTCAGCCAGGGTTCCAAGCCAAGTCCTCCAACACTCTCTCTGTCCAAGCAGTGCTTTATGTCCTGCACAAGTAGCTGACACACGCACTCTTGGAGATTTGTTTTACACACACATACACACCTGGAAAAGGCTAGCACAGGTTTACTAGCTTTGCCCCCTTCTGCCCAGACTATAACGTAGTTACCACTGCCACCAGAATCCCTTATCAGCTACTTTAAGGCCCTTAATAGGGTGTCCAATCCTACTGTGTAATGTTACTATTAATCCAAATGGTGGTCTGATCAAGAGCAAGGCTATTTAAGAGTGGCCTGTAAAGTGTTAGCAAATGGATTTGCAAGTATGCAAAGAGCTTAAATATCTCTAAACAGACCAGCCACAATTGAAAGGTTTAAATATATTGAATAATAAATAATAAAAGAACAAGACAATACTCTGTAAGTAATCAGTTACATCAGAGTTCAAAAATCATAGGAAATATTTAAAATAACATTGCAGGACAGTCTCAAATAAATAAAGAAAATATATAAGCTATACTTTACTATATTCCTATCTGAATCTAAAAGAGTTACTATGCCCTAGAAACTTACTTACAGCAAGGCAAGTGCAGAAGGTGAGTGGATGTTTCCTGATCAAAGACAAAATACAAAATGCACAGTCTCTCTCTGAGAGAGTTCTTAAATTAATATCAAATATTACTGCTGGGTTAGCTTGGATGATATCGCCTTTTGTCACCTGACTTTAGTTCCCAAGCTAAACTCCCATTGTCAGGACTAACAGAATTTAGCATCTCCCTGTGAAAAATATATGTCTCTCAGATCTTTGCAGATCCTGGAAGTCATATAACAATAAAACACTTCTACATCTCAAACCTAGTAATTATTTCTCTTTTGGGACAATACAAAAAACTTTCAGCTCTAGACATTGTGTCTGCTACTGTACTGAAACTGAGAGATAACATTTTCTCTTTATGGCCCAGTAACTATAAAAAACAATTTAATTTCAACTATTTTCTCTGAATGTTTTTCAAGGTAACCACCTATGTTCCAGCTTCCATTAAACATATACATCTAAACAGTCACAATAGTGCAGGTACATTCCTGTTTTATTCCAATAGGGCATGTTGTGGTTACATTTTAGCTCAGTACTTTACACACAGTTCAGTATAAATCATATTAATATCTACAAATGACACAGAATTATTTACAAAATTCCAGAAAGCTGGGCTGGCAGTGTGACAGAAGCTATTAGACCTAGCTCATGTTTGCTCATGCAAGCAGCCTTCCAGACGGCTGGATACTGGCATGCTGCTGGTTTTCCCTTTCGCTCAGCACTGATCAGTTTTCTGCTGAACAATACATCATGTAGCATCACTTCTGGAAATTCTGATTTAATAGGGAGCAGTTCCCTTGGACGACGCCTTTAACAGATTAGGCTGAACCTATATGGGAGATGAATTATTTGAAGAAAAGAAAATGGTAACAATTTTGCTCTCAGTTTCTTATATCAAGACACTCCTTATTCTCATTAATATTTCTCAAATGATGTGCAGATCTGCTGAATAATATTAATCAATTAATGCTTCATTATTACTTTATCTGTTGGCAATTCATATGTTCATAGGTTCACATGTCAGTACTAGGCTAACTGCCCTTCTGGACCATTTTAATCTTAGCCAGTTTCTCTTTTGGTGCTCAAATTATCTCATTTGATTATAGATTGGCCTTATTCATCCCATGGTTGATAATTATATATTATCCATAATTTTAATAACTGGGATCATACCGTAGATAATTTGAGGGGGGCCATGCATGGGATAAAGCATTTAGGAGCTGTCTCTGTCAATTTGTAGTGAAGGGGGCAGTCCTAGGGTAAATTTTCTGTTTCCCATCCATAGGTCTGATTTGTGCTTGAATGTGGACAGAAATAAGCTTTGCTTTATGTTGATGGGGAGTCTGTTCCACAGCAGTGGTACCCTCTGAGAGGTATACCTGCCCCTCCAAACTGTTCTGTTAATGTTGCAGAAGAGGTTCAGATCCCTAGGCTGAGTATTTTTGATGCCATTTGTATTGCTCATGTGCAATAAATCCATAAGTGTTGTATTGGATGATGCCTTCTATGCCAGACACAGGTTATCACTTAACAGTCTGTAAGATACTGATGAATCATACAAATCCTTTGCCCATTTAAATACTGTCCTGCTATATGTGCTCATAACAGCTCAAGAAATACTCAAAAGTGTGTTTTGAGACAAAGTAAATATAGAACGAACACATTTGATAAGATTAAAAATATACATATAGATAAAATGCAAAAAGATAATATGTTTGAAGATAAAAGGGGAAGTATCCTTAACAGCTAGAAAAATAACAATTTATGAGAAAAAAGCAGATAGAAGTATGGGTGAATAACAAACTAATAAGGCATGTAACGATCAATGAGGGTGAAGAAAACAAAGTGCAAGAATATGCTATGCATCTAGAGCAACACACATAAAATTAAGTGAAGCCCTTATAAAAGAAGCACTAATAATACAATACCAATGTCTAACTGACATCAGAAGTTGCTGCATCTAATGCCCATGGGAAGACTCTTCAAAATACCACCAACATAATAAAGAAATACGAGATTGCCCTACTGGTTTTCTGATTGAGTGCAAATTTTTAAGTATTGACAGTGAAAAGAAAAATAGAATATGAGAGAGTTTAATTTCTGTGAAACTGAAATGCATGTTAACCCATTATCAAGTCACAATGATGGGTCATTGTTCATTTTGACTCTTTCAAGATACTGCCAATCTGGCAGCCAAACAAGCAAGCATAACATTATTAGCTGTTGTTGTGACACAAATATTGCAAGAGACCATGGATCTAGTGAACCATGAGCCTAAATTTAAGTGGCTTCAGACCCTGGATGTGCAGTAATATGTACATTTCATGCACATCTCCTTCAGAATAGATATTTTGATTTTTGGCTACATATTTAAGAATGTCTTGGACCTTTATTCAAAAAAGAAGGCTGACATAGTCAGTATGACAAAAGTGTCCCTATTCACCCAATAGCTGAAATGGTATTATTTGATTTCCTATTAATATCCATGGTATGGAATGCCATAGTGTGATAAAACCTTGGCTACAGTCCAGGTGACCCAAGTTCAACTAGTGTTTTGAGTGTTTGATGGTGCAAGCAGAGAGGATGAGTCTGTCCATCCTTCACTGATAGGACCATAACGGAAATCAGATGTGTGTAAGGCAGTGGTGGGGTTGGTGATGATAACCCCTATCAGCACAAATGATGGAGTAAGCATGCACATACTGAAGGGGTGTAGGTAGCTCCAATGGTGGCTTAAGTTACTTTATCACCTGTGGAAGGGGGAAGTGTCATAAGGTATAAAATGCTCTCATGAGTGTCTGGATGACTGCTAAGTAGAGGCTGGATTGTTGACAGCCATGGAGGTAAAAAGGATATATTAAAAAAATTGATTAGATGTTTATCTTACTTATTTATGTCTATATAACACTGAGGGTACGCGAGAAGAAAATTACATTTCTAATCCGCCGATTGAGTAAATAAATTGTTCTACTGCTAATACTTCGAAACCATGACATGGAGTAGAAGAGAAGTGTTAAAAGTAACATATAAGGGCAGTTTGAAGAGGACAGTCAACCTGCTTTGGAGGAAACCTGAATACTTCAGTTGCACATGAGAAGACAATGCAAACTAGATGCAAATAGTAATCAGCAGTCCGGAATGAACCTTATTCACTGAGCCATAATTATCTGATGAACTAAGATTCCATAATGTCAGATAGTCACATAAAAATATTGTATTATTATTTATAACCAAGTAGATGAACTGATCCATAGACACATTTCATCCATGAGCCACGTTGAGGGCAGTAAGAACATGACTTGATGATAACCTGATAAAACAGTAAAAACTACACCTAGCACGAAGCTCATCAAAATAATAAATTCCTAATTTACAGAGACCACCATTGCACAAGACAATATAAATGGCAATAAACATGAGTCAATACTGTAAAAGCATACATTTTTCAAACAGAACTGTAATTCCAAGAACATTCTCAGTTCTGCACAGAACAGTGCAATATATTTGAGAAAACAATTTGCCTCCTTGTTACAAAATCCAGCAAACATTAGTTATTATATCTCATTGGGGGAGGGAGCGGGATCAAGAACAGTGGACATCTTTTAATGAAATCTGATTGCTGTTATCATGCCTTAAATAAAATAATTCTAGTCTGCAGACTCAGTCTTTGGCAAAAACAGTAGCTGTGCCATTAAACAGTGGCCAGTGGGATTATCGATAACATTTATTTTATTTGCTTGTATCTAATTATGGAGATAATGCATTGATTCACAAAGTACTTTTTTCGAGTAAAATCCAGGTTTATTTGGACCAACAAATGTAGTACATTCAGGTTACTCACAAATTGCAAATGAGGTTTCAAAAAATCAGTATATTCAGGTTGTACGCATATGACACAAGTAATATTTCAGCAAATGAGTACATGACAAATATAGCAGCACATAAGAATTACTAATTTAACAGGGTAATATCTGTCTAAATAAACTTGTTTATTCCATAAAATACAGAGCTATTTGCTACAGAAAGATTCAACAAGAAAATTATGAAAATGTTGAAACACAGGTGCCCAGCAGGAAGGTAGCTGGAATAAAGAAGCTGAACCACAACAAAGTAAAATCTTCTTTTTTAATACAAAATGTTGAGCGCTTTCACAATGGTAACCATTGCTTCATCAGACAGTTCATTCAAACAGCAACAGCACTTAAATAATTCATTACTAAAACAACCAATCCTACCACTCAAAGTTAATTCAGCTCTCAGCAATCAATTAATTACTATGGATACGTTTTGCCCTTAGTTAATTGCTGAAGTCAGAAAGACTCTGTTTAAAATCCACATGCACAAAATGTAAAGACAAGAACATGTTGATAAATATAAATAAAATACATAAAAAATCAATGAATAAATACATATACTCATGTTTCCCATTTTGTAGCTACTTGTGTGCATGGGTAATAAACATAAAAATATATATAAAAATATAAGCAATACACACTCGACAACTTGATACAGATATTCTGCCTAATGAATGCACATGTTGTCCACTTAGTAAATACATATGCTTTAATACATGTATCAACAAATGCTTGTCTTTAGTGATATCTATGCTAGAAGCAGCTCAAGAAATACTGTCATATTGACCCAAAGCCTTGCATGTGTTTATGTGGTCTTCTCTTGTTAAAATAGTATTATTATTTTTTTATTATTTTAACCTTCTAGATTTTAACACTGACTCCAATGGAACACTATCATTCAAACTCAAACCTTTGTGTGCTCCTAAACGCAAAATCCATTTTACTTCCATATTTTCAGTAGTATCCCACTGGAGATGCACAAACCAGTGAATTTCTTTGTGCCAGTCCCAAGCCCAGATAAATGGGAAGGGTTGCATCAGGAAGGGCATCCGGCGTAAAATTTGCCAAATCATACATGCAGACAACAATCGAATCGGTCGAGGCCCGGGTTACAACAACCACCACCAACACTGTTGACCAACAGGGTGCTGGCAGAAATTGGGCTACTGTTGGCTGAAGGAGGAGAAGAAGGGGAAGGCATACCCGAAGGTAGGTAAAGGCTAGGACTGTGATAGTGAGGGTCGGAACTTTGAATGTTGGCAGTATGACTGGTATAGGGAGAGAGCTAGCTGATATGATGGACCGAAGGAAGGTTGGTATATTGTGTGTGCAAGAGACCAGATGGAAGGGGAGCAAGTCTAGGTGTATCGGAGGTGGGATCAAATTGTTTTATCATGATGTGGATGTGAGGAGAAATGGCGTAGGGGTTATCCTGAAGGAACAGTATGCTAAGAGTGTTTTGGAGGTGAAAAGAGTGTCGGATAGAGTGATGTTTATGAAGCTGGAAATTGATGGTATAATGATGAATGTTGTTAGTGCATATGCTCCACAAGTTGGGTGTGTGATGGATGAGAAAGAAAAATTTTGGAGTGAGTTGGATGAAGTGGTGATGACTGTACCCAAGGGTGAGAGACTGGTGATTGGAGCAGATTTGAATGGGCTCATTGGTGAAGGGAACAGAGGGGATGAGAAAGTGATGGGTAGGTATGGTGTTAAGCAGCAGAATGCAGAACATCAGATGGTAGTGGATTTTGCAAAAAGGATGGACATGACTGTGGTGAATATGTATTTTAACAAGAGGGAGGAGCATAGGGTGACATAAAAGAGTGGAGGAAGATGCACACAGGTGGATTATATGTTATGTAGAAGGGCAAATCTGAAGGAGATTGGAGACTGTACAGTGGTGGCAGGGGAAAGTGTAGTTAGGCAGCATAGGATGGTGGTTTGTAGGATTACATTGGTGATCAAGAAGAGGAGGATGAGTATGAGGGCAGTACTAAGGATCAAATGGTGGAAAATGAAAAAGGGTAATTATGAGGTGGAGTTCAGGGAAAAGTTACGACAGGCACTGGGTGGCAGTGAAGAGTTACTGAATAGCTGGGTAACTACAGCAGAGCTAGTAAGGGAGATGGCCAGAAAGGTGCTTGGTGTGACATCTGGAAAGAGGAAGGAGGACAAGGAGACCTGGTGGTGGAATGAAGAAGTACAGGAGAGTATACAGAGAAAGAGGTTGGCAAAGAAGAAGTGGGATTGTCAGAGAGATGAAGAAAGTAAACAAGAGTATAAGGAGATGAGGTGCATGGCAAAGAGAGAGGTGGCGAAGGCTAAGGATAAGGCATATGAAGAGTTGTATGAAAGGTTGGACACTAAGGAGGGAGAAAAGGACCTGTACCGATTGGCTAGACAGAGGGACTGAGCTAGTAAAGATGTGCAGCAGGTAAGGGTGATAAAGGATAATGAGGGAAACATACTCACAAGCGAGGAGAGTGTGTTGAGCAGATGGAAAGAGTACTTTGAGGGCTGATGAATGAAGAGAATGAGAGGGAGAGAAGATTGGATGATGTGTGAATAGTGAATCATGAAGTGCAGTGGATTAGCAAGGAGGAAGTAAGGATAGCAATGAAGAGGATGAAGAATGGAAAGGCTGTTGGTCCAGATGACATACCTGTGGAAGCATGGAGGTGTTTAGGTGAAATGGCAGTGGAGTTTTTAACTAGATTGTTTAATGAAATCTTGGAAAGTGAGAGGATGCCTGAGGAATGGAGAAAAGTGTTTTGGTACCAATTTCTAAGAATAAGGGTGATGTGCAGAGCTGTAGTAACTACAGAGGGATTAAATTGATCAGTCACAGCATGAAGTTATGGGAAAGAGTAGTGGAAGCTAGGTTAAGAAAGGAGGTGATGATTAGTGATCAGCAGTATGGTTTCATGCCAGGAAAGAGCACTACAGATGTGATGTTTGCTCTGAGAGTGTTAATGGAGAAGTACAGAGAAGGTCTGAAGGAGTTGCATTGTGTTTTTGTGGACTTAAAGAAAGCATATGACAGGGTGCCAAGACAGGAGTAGTGGTATTGTATGAGGAAGTCGGGTGTGTCAGAGAAATATGTAAGAGTGGTACAGGATATGTACAAGGGTAGTGTGACAGTGGTGAGGTCTGAGGTGGGATTACATCAAGGATCAGCTCTGAGCCCTTTCTTATTTGCAATGGCGATGGACAGGTTGTCAGACGAGATCAGACAGGAGTCCCCGTGGACTATGATGTTTGCAGATGACATTGTGATCTGTAGTGAGAGTAGGGAACAGGTGGAGGAGACCCTGGAGAGGTGGAGATATGCTCTAGAGAGAAGAGGAATGAAGGTCAGCAGGACTAAGACAGAATATGTGTGTGTGAATGAGAGGGAGGATAGAGGAATGGTGAGGATGCAGGGAGTAGAGGTGGCGAAGGTGGATGAGTTTAAATACTTGGGATCAACAGTTCAGAGTAATGGTGAGTGTGGAAGAGAGGTGAAGAAGAGAGTACAGGCAGGATGGAGTGGGTGGAGAAGAGTGTCAAGAGTAATTTGTGACAGACGAGTAGCAGTAAGAGTGAAAGGGAAGGTCTACAAGAGAGTAGTGAGACCAGTTATGTTATATGGGTTGGAGACAGTAGCATTGACAAAAAGGCAGGAGTCAGAGCTTGACATGACAGAGTTGAAGATGCTAAGATTTGCACTGGGTGTGACGAGGATGGGCAGGATTAGGAATAAGTATATTAGAGGGTCATCCCAGGTTGGAAGGTTTGGAGACAAACTCATAGAAGCAAGATTACGTTTGTTTGGACATGTGCTGAGGAGGGATGCAGAGTATATTGGGAAAAAGATGCTAAGGATGAAGCTGCCAGGTAATATGAAAAGAGGAAGGCCTAAGATAAGGTTTATGGATGTGGTGAGAGAGGACATGCAGGTGGTTGGTGTGACAGAGCAAGGTGCAGAGGACAGGAAGAAATGGAAACAGTTGATCCGCTGTGGCGACCCCTAATGGGAGCAGCCAAAAGAAGAAGAATTTTCAGTAGTATTGACTATGTCCCCCATCCTATTGCTGACATTCTGAATATGTAAAACCTGAAACAAAAATATATGGTCATCCCCCTGATCCAATGTATGCTTAGCCAAAGCACTATACAGTTGCCCTTTTCTAGTCAAGTTAAGGTGATCCCTTATCCATTCCCTAAGGTGATGGTTAGTTTTGCCAACATAGAAATGGAAACGTGCAGTGAGCTACATTCTTAGTATTGCAATCAGCAGAATTCCTTAGCTACCATAGATGCCCTGTTTCAGGGTGCTTAAAAAACCTTGAATCATCTATATAAATGCACTGTGTGCATTTTCCACATCTATGGGTACCATTCACTGTGCTATCCATCAGAGTAGGTATCCTTGGATAGCAAAGCTGCTGTTTCAGAATTTTTCTTATTTCTAAATGCAAAATGTGGTTGTCCACCCACTATGTTGGTAGTATCTTCATCTACTAACAACATATGCCAATTTTGTCTTATGATGGTTTCAAACCTTTTCACATCTCTTGTATATGGTAAAACCATCGGAATGTGTGATGATACACTACTCCTGATACCTACCCTGTCACTACTTACTCTATCAGAGTAGTAGGGCTCAGCTTTAACTTTCCTTTCTTTGTGTACATTATGGTACATCTTATCAATTTCATGTTCACTATACCCCCTATTAATGAAACCTGTTCTTAGCTTAGTTAACTCATTTCTATGCACTTCCTCTTGACAACATAGGCGAGATGCTCTCATTGCCTGACCTCTGATTATGTTAGGGAATATCTTAGGGTTATGCATACTGTTTCTGTGTAGAAAAGATGGTCTGTAACATTGTTTCCTATGTAATTACGTACACCATTGGTCATTTTCTCTGTATATGGTAATGTCCAGGAAGTCTAAACTCATCTCAGAACAGTTTGTTGTAAACTTTAAAAAGTCACTAGTATGCATACAGGGATTTAAATTGTTCACCATCACCTTTCCAAAAAATAAAAAGATCATCTACGAAATGCCTATAAAAGGCTATTTGGGGATTATCTAACAGATGTTCATATTCCCAGTTAACCATAACCAGGTTTGCATATGTGTTGGCACAAATTGTGCCCATGGCAACCCCTGACAACTGCTTATAGCATATGCCATTGAACATAAATATATTGTGCTCTAGTACCAATTCTAGTAACATACAGAGAAAATCTATCTTAGTATTAGAGAACTTTCCCTGCCTTGTCAACACTGATTTCACCTTGTTTATCTCTTGGTCATTGGGTATACTTGTAAATAAAGACACTACATCTAGTGTGGCCAGCATCCCCATATCTGCTGTTCCCATTTGCTTCACTGCCCCATAAAGGACCACTAAAAACTGTTCTGTGTCTTTCAAGACATATGCATATTCATTGAGTGCTGTCTTCAATTCCTTATCCATGTATATAGAGATAGGTTCTGTTAGCCATCCTGCCCCTGCAAATATAGGTCTAAATTTCGGGTTGTATGGGTCTTTGTGCATCTTGGGGAGGCCATGGATTTGAGGTATGAGTGGATTTTCAACAGTAAAATAATTAAAAGATCTTTACTTAATAGTTCCATACACAGCATTCATATAAGGTACTAGCAATCTGTTCACTCATTTCAAACAAAATTGTTGTTGGTACTTCAACATATACATTTGAATCCAATAACATTTCTTGCATAGCTGTATTATAAAAGTCAGCATTCAATATCACCACTGGTCCCCCTTTGTCACTGGGTCTTATAACTATACTATCATTATTCTGCAAGTCACACAATGCTTTGTGTACACTCTTTGTCAAATTATACTTTCCTTCTTCTATAAAACTATTGTTTCCTGTGCTATAAATGGCATTTTCACAAGCTTTTAAGGTTTCAATATTATGCAGCAATATTGGTACATACAGACCCCCAGATTCACAAACCCTCCATGTAAGACTAAATAAGTCTTACTCGGAGGCTGCAGTTGAACGGTATGATGTCAGCGTGCCACGAATATGCATGAGGGCACACTGACTCAACTGCAAGTCTAACATGGACCGTTCAGGAAAGCAGGGGGCGTGTCCGACTGCCGAGCAGTCTAAATGTCCACGCCCCTGCAAGTGTCCGAAATGCAAAATGTCAACACACAAGAGCGAGTCCGCTCAAATGTCCATGTACACAACGCCACACTCCCTGACATTGTAAACCCCCAGCACTGTTATAAAAAGTAAAACATGTAATGTTTTTTTTTTTCTAATTCCCGATATAGCTGCCCATATTTGCACGTGTGTGCACGGTTGTGCCCATTGCTTAGCTGTAGTTAGCAATCCCGACATGGAAGAGCATAAGAAGGAATGTTTATGCAAATTACACCAAATAGCAATAGCGTAATGGTAGAGCATTCGCACAAAGAGGAGGCATTCATGGTTCGAGTCCCACCACTCCCCTTCCTATTTATGTTTTAAATTGGTATATGAAATAATTCCTGACATATATGATTAAAATATTACTAAAAAGCAGTGAAATGGCCTATGTATCTGTGAACAAAATATATATTTATAAAGGATCCTGACATATAATTGCCCGCAATTAAGCAGCACTTTACCCAGCGCAATATAGTTGCCCGCAGTTAAGCAGCGCTGTACCCAGCACAATATAGGTGCCCGTAGTTAAGCAGCGCTTTACCCAGTGCAATAGAGTTGCCCATAGCTAAATAGTGCTTTACCCAGCACAATCGGTTTGCATGGAGGTGCGCGCCGTGCTAATCAGCGCACCATAGGGCAATGTGGAGCAACGTAGAGCAAAGTTGCCTAAACACAGCCACACCCCCTAGCCTGTCTGGACAGTAGTAAAATAAAATGCAATGACAAGGTTCGAACCCAGGACTCTGTGCACCATAATCAAAGTACTACACCACTAAGCCATGACAGCTTAGGATAAACAGCAACTGTTAACATACATATACTGATAAATGGTAGATGAACCATTACTAAGCAGGTCTGCAGTCAGCCGAGAATTTTCAAAAATGGCCAATCATAAAAAAGTGCAGGAAATGCGGCATATTTAAGCCCCATAGGTGGGAATACTCACCATAACTGATTGTAGCTCCCATCTGCAGTTAGAATGGCTGGTGCTGCAGAGGGTACATGCTTCCGAGCGCAACATTGGGGCATCGAGAAGTCAAAATACATGGTTTGGTTCCTTGTCCACCATCATGAGTCAAGACTCCTGCAGGGCCAGTTCCAAGGGACGGAGTACAAGGCAGAGGGTTGGAACTGGTTAGCTCATGACCTCACCAGTGTCACAGGTGTTCCTCAGACTGGTGAGCAGCTCTGTCACCACCATGCAGACCTGAAGAGACGGAAGCAGGACCTACTGAACCAATGGATACAGGAGGCCCGTGGGATGCAAGATGCCCCAATAGTGAGTAGGTAGCCATGGAATGCAGTATGTAAGAAATAATTGATTCTGTATAATGGATAGGTATGTCTCAATATCCCTTCATTTACTTCACAGCTGCAGGTGTATGTGCTGTGAATAAGCAAGCCTATGCAGATAAGCTGCTAACGCTGTGCCACCAGGCAGGTTAGTGATTATTCTGCATGTATTGTTATATAAAATAGGTGAGAGAGCCTGAAAGAAAGTGTTGTAGCCCAATAATACAGCCATAAAATGCCCTGAATAAGTCCTCTGCATGTACTGTTATATAAAATAAGTCAGAGAGCCAGAAAAAGAGTGTAGTAACCCATTAAGAAAGGTAAAATATGTCTGGAATAATATCTCTGCAGGTACTGTCATATAAAATAAGTGAGCAAGCCTGAAAAAGAGTGTTCTAACCTATTAATAAAGGTATATGTCTTGAATATGTCTTCCATATGCACAGTAATATCAAATAAAGGAGAGAGCCTGTGGAAATTGTGTAATGTAATTAATAAAGGTATAAAACCTGGAGTGTGTCTGTGTCACCTACTTTGAAATGTTGTTGTACCCTTGCATTATACAAATAGTACTGTTTTAAAAGTGTGGGCAACCCACAATTGGGCAGTCCCATCTAAAGTGGTTGATGGAAGTGCTAGTAGCTGTGAAGCATATATACAGTCCTCAACAGTCATTTACTGGCTGGCATGCATAAGTAAATCTGGCACACGAATAGCTTGCTAATTAGATCCCTAGAAATGTGAGTGTGCTACACAAAATGTAGGGTTCTGTACAAATCTAACTGAAAATGTCATGTGAACGCATCCAGATATGTAGATAAGAAAATATAAATACAATCATAGGTTCATAGGTTCATACTAGGCTATCTGCCCTAGGGCATTTATAAGCCTAGCCAGAATGTGTTTGGCTTTCGCCACCCATTTTAAATTTATTTTGCTATGCCCTTTTTCGAGGTTAGTATACTGTGCCTCTGTCTAACAGTGACACAGAAATGATACCTGGGATAAACCTACGATCTCCCATCCACTCATAAAGATTCCTCTTGAAGAGAGTCAATGAGGGACTCTGCCTAACCTGGACTGGGATTTTATTGCAGAGTGAATGGAGCCTCTGGGTTATGAATCTGTCCCTCCAGCATGTCCTATTTATTTCAGTGCTGAGGTTCAAGTCTCTCAAGCACGTAGCTTGATGGGATTTGGATTTTCTGAGGTGCAGCATGTCCATTAATTCCGGGTTGGACATGGCTTTATACATCAGGCACAGATCGCCTCTGAACAGGAGGTATGCCACTGAGTAGAGCTGGAGTTTCTTTAACCGGGCAGCATATGGCATCTGTTTGAGCCCTTTGATCCTCTTGGTGAGGTACTTTTGGGGTCTTTCCAGTTGCTGCAGGTGTCTGGTAAGGTACATCCCAAAAGAGGCATTGTACTCAATTATGGGCCTGATGAGGGATGAGTAAAGAAGCACGATGACCTCCCCTGATCTAGATGTGAATCCCTTCTTGATTAGGTGGGCTATATAAAATGTTTTTCTAACCACTTTGGCCACGTGGTTGTCAAATGAGAGATTGCTATCAACTTGGGTCCCCAGGTCCCTAATTACTTCTTCTGTACTTAATGGATTAATACCTATGTGGTAATTTGTGGGCACTTTGTTTTTGCCAAACGGGCTGACTATACACTTTTTGTCATTTAGCTTGAGGCCATGGCTCTGGCACCAGTTGTCTGTTTCTATGAGGCCCTTTTGGAGGATGCTTGTGTCGGCTGGAGAGTCGATTATGGCGCCCAGTTTGCAGTCATCTGCGAACTTGGTCAGCCACAGTCCTTCCGTGTCGGCCTGTACCTCTGAGAAATATATACCGAACAAGAGAGGTCCCAGGACTGAGCCTTGTCGGACACCACTTGTAACTGGTTTGGAGTCTGACATGGCTCCAGCAATTCTAACCATGTGGGTTCTGTCCTTGAGCCAGTTTGCAATCCATCTAGTGACATAGGGGTTTATATTTAAGCTGGTGAGCTTATCTATAATGCCCGAGTGGGGTATTGTATCGAGGTCTTTTGCGAGGTCCAGGTAGGTTGTGTGGACCACCTTCCCCTCGTCAATGGCCTTGGTGACTGTTTCAAAGAAATCAACCAGGTTTAAGAGGCAGGATCTGCCCTTAACAAAGCTGAACTGGGTAGGATCCAGTGTCTGTAGGTCCCCAATATCTTTATTTATGAGGTCCATGATGATCCTTTCCATAGCTTTGCAGACCAAGCTAGTCAGGCTTATGGGCGATAGTTTCCAGGATCCGTTGAGGCACCACCTTTATGGAGAGGGACCACTGTTGCTGTACGCCACTCTTTGGGCACATATCCTGTAGTAAGGCTGAGATTGAACAGTAGTTTTATGTTTGGGTTTAGCTCTTCTTGGAGTTCATGTAGGACACAGCCTGGGACACCGTCTGGTCCCATTGATGCTGTGTTTTTGCTTTGGAGAGGCGGCTCTTACCTGAGCATCTGAGATGTCAGGGGGGCAGCACTCTGCTGGGATAGATATTTGCCCTTTTGGTGGGGGGGGAGAAGTTTGCGCTGAACCTGTCAGCTAGGATGTTGGCAATATCTGTGGGTTCAGTGCATTTTTTGTCATTTTGGACTAATTCTGAGCATATCTGGGAATTACCACCCAGGTTCCTAACATAACTAAAGAAAGCCTTGTGATTATCATTAGTGTCCTGTGCAATTTTTCTCTCGAAGATGGCCTTAGACAATTTTATGAGTGCCCGTAGTTTTTTGCTAATACTGATCAGAGATGCCTTCCATTTTTGGGATTTTGCTCTATCATGTAGTAGCTTCCTCCTTCTATTGTATAGTTTGTTTATGGCTGGGGTCCACCAGACAGGACGCCTGCCTTTGGAGGATTGGGTCTTGGTTTTATTTGGGATCGCACGATCCATGCATTCCTGAAGGTGTTCATAGAATGCGTTTATAAAGGATTAAATCAATAAATATGTAGCATTAACATCTGCATCCTGGACAGTTAGTATGTCAGATATAGGTCAGGTATATAATGAACTAGCCAAACCCATTACACAACCTAATGCATGTTGCCAAGTGTAATAATACCTGTTGGGGATATGCACCTGCAGTCATTAGGAATGTAGTGTAGACTAAAAGTACATATAAGATGTTAATTGAGGTTTCTTTCTGCATCCTACTGTATGTGCATAAACAATGCAATTCCACAACTCAATAGGTATGTGTAATCTTAAAACATTTTTTGGGACATATGTCCTATTGTACTATAAATATCTGCATTCACTTTGATGCATGTGCTCTGTTCAAACACCACAATCATGGTGGCCTGTTGCCACCAATCATCCCTGCATGCTGTTGGAATGTCCACTGTCGTTCAATTTATGCATGTGTTATGCTTGCTGTTCAACTGTTGGAACCTTGGTGTGTTGGGTTAATGGGAATATTACTGCATGCTGTTACAACTAATTTGGAATGCTGCTGTTTATGTTGTAATTAAACACACCTAATCACAGAACGTATGGGAAGGCCGGTCCCAGCAGACCCACCTGTCCCTCCTCAGCTGGCGAGTGCACCTGGCACCAGCAGGTCCGGTGCCCAGCCTGGGCTCCCCTCCTCCATTGGTCCTGTACCACTTTGGGTGGAAGCGCTGCAGGGGATGGAGCTCATCCCCTCCATGAAAGCGTGGGCAGAGAAGGACCACCTATCACCCTTTGAAGGGTCTGGGTTGTGGTGCGTAGGGAGATCCAGCATTCAGTCGCTGATCCCCTATGCCAGCTCGAGGCGAGAGTGGCACGTCTCACGGGTGAGCCTGCCCGTCCTACGCAGCCCCCAGCACAGCCACCCCCGGGGCTGTGAAGGTGCATTGGTGACTGCCCATGGGTGGGAATCTCAGTTCCACTGTTACCATCTGTGGGCTCATGGGCTTGCGATTTCCAAACATCCTTCCCCGTCAATTATGTTCACCCACCCCATGTGTCATACACCGCCCCTGTATGCGTCTTGTTTGTCTTGTCTGTTTACCTCCCCAACCTACCTCCCCAAATACACCTACTTCCTCTACCTCACTTTCCACTCTCACCTGAAAAAAAAATAAAAAAAGGGCAATCTGTACCCACAAAAAAATTACGCCCCATACATAGCTGCCCATTTTGCACACATGTCCTCTGGACATGTAAACTGATAATTTCAATTGGCAGTACAACATACTTTGTTGTCCTCACCCCTCTCTCAGGGGTGGAAGGTTTCGAATTTCACTCCAAAGTTATTGCACATGCACAGCCGTTGCTGGTAAAGAAATGGGCAGCTATGGACCTTTCCTACACCCGTCCTGCACATCCCGAGCTTGTTTCCCTACTGTCTTTCCCTCTTTGTGCCCCCTTTTTCACCACTTTCCTATCTCCCCATTTTCTTTTCGTTCAAAGAAATTAGAGCAGGGGTTAGCGGGAGTAAGCACTTTTAAGCAGTAGTAAGTGGGATTAAGCGAGTGTGCACATGTGTGCCCTTAGCTTAGTATTGCTAAGCATTGCGCAAACCTGCGCAAACCCGCTTATAACTGCTTAAAAGTGCCTTAGTCACTCTATGTCAGGGCCCTTGTTCTGCTCAGCAGCAAAATAAAATACCTCTGTCAGTTTCGAACCCCAGACCATTGACACAATAGACTGCATGAATTATCACTAAACCACAGCAGATATACAATAACCTGGTGCTCAAATAAATATATCATGCATTTCAATGACTGAATGTAAAGGATAAATAGAAAGGCCACAATACAAAGCTTGTTTTGTAGATGTTTACCAGCAATTGTTGTGAAATACATTACATGAGTGTGATATGAGAAGCAGCCATTCTAGCAGCAAATAAAGTTACAGAGGCACTTTACAACCCCCACACAGTATCATAGCAGGACAAACAGTGGCAAATCTGATTAGGACAGAGGCCATACTACCCAACTGTGACTACTTAACAGGGATGTCCCTGATTTTGAAACATATTGAAGCTGTGTCCCTCTGAACCCCTCTGAAGTGTACTGATGTCAGTCAGAAAGGTGGGGTATTACACAATGAATACTGACAATAATAACAGTAGACACTGCTTGTACTTCATAAAAGGAGTACGTATCCATATGCACTGCTTCACACAAGTCTAGACTTGTACTGTCTCTATGATGTGTAAGGTGTACGTCACATTTAACTACCTATCCCTGACTCCATGCAAAGATGTATCTGAGTGTTTCATAGGCCTGGCAGAGGCACAAGCACACAGGCATAGCAGCTACACACACTTAAAATAGCTGTGGTAGGACTTCCACAAGCATCCCCTTATGTAGGAGTACAATACAGAAATACCAAAGGATGTAGCCATGTACTGGTAGCAACTGACTGTATCAATGCCATTGTACTAGTGATGAAAACACTTGTGGGTTGCACAGACAAAGAATAACAGTGTAACATTTGACTACCATCTGGATAGGTTCACAGTTGGGAACTATGCAGACAGACCACCTGCCTTGATAAACCAACAGGTACACACCAATCCTTTAAGTCCAGTAAAATAATATTCACACAATAATACATAATGCTCTCTGTATGTCAGCAACCCCCCCCCACACTTTAAATACACTTGTGTTAGGGTCTACCAAGGATGTAGGTAGGCATACACAGTACTGGAATTGTCCAGTTGTCTTGTGAACCCTGTGCTAATGTAAACAATAAAACCACAAATCCTGCAGAAATGACTACATTAATATTCACAGTATAACAGTTCACAAACAGTTCATGTGCCAAAAGAATACTTCTCAATAACTACGTTTGTAGGGCAGATAATTATATGAGTGGAAAAGAAACTACATAGTCACATAAATGTTGTGTAAGCATTTGTAGCGGTGAGTTAAACTCTACACTCATAGCTCTGTACTGCAAGTGGCAACAGTCAGGCCTGAGTGCAACATATACATCACTGTCTACACGTCTATCTTCAGATATAAGAAGTATACCAACCATCTGACTTACAGAACAGTGTCCACAGCAAACAAGCATGGGCCCCACTCTGAAAATCTGAAAGGGCTATGCCTACATACCTTAGCAAGTTATAGCATTGGGTTACTATGACAGTGAGTACTGCAATTACCACACAGCAGGCTGCATGCATTTACCAAATGCTGGGCACCAATTGGTGCAGAGGGCATCACATGCACATGCCCAGATAACTATAAAAGCAGATTGTACTTGCTATCCCCACATGCAATCATTACATTACATGTGTCAGCAACTACTGACAAACTTTATTACTTAATAAAGAAACCTTACTTAAGTAAATATTATATTTACTTCTTTAAAAACTAAATATATTAATTAAGAAAAAAAAAACTTAATTAATAACCAATAAAAACTAATAAGTAAAAAAAAAATTACTTAATAAAAAAAAAACCTTGAAAAGCATACACAGGCGGACCTGACAGTGAGTAACAGGTATGTAACAGATTTTTAGTTACTGGCAAGTAGTAGATGATTATGAATAGTACTGTACATACTCAGAAACATGCATAAGTGGCAGCAGTAGGTATGTATGCAGTGATGCCATGCATAACTACTGCCATGGGCAAATTAGTGTGTAGCTATGTGCAGTGGGACATAACTGTGACATATGTATCTCAGCATTATATGTTGAACATCTGAACATGTTATCTATGGTCTGTACAGTACTGCGTATAATAGCAGTTTGGGGGAGTAGTGCAAACACCTATATAAACTTGGATGTGACAGAGTAAGACATGCATGATAGTAACATAATTTGTAGCTCAGCATTGGCAACTGCTGTACCAGGCTAGTATAGTAGTGTTATCATTTGCAGCTATATATACTCCCTGTACTATTACTGTATGCATACATGTGACAACCATCCATGTTGTAGCAAGGCCCAACAGGTCATCCTTGAGGTGTACGGACTTGCAACAGTGTGGACCCTGTGTGTTTATGGCACACACATATGGAGAGATATGTGTGTGTCTGATAAATTAGCATCTGAACATGTACATAGAGCAAGGGACATACTGCAACTGTTTGTGAAGGATGGACAATTATATGTTGTTGCAGGTTATGTGCATTTTTATATGTAGGTGGTAGTGTGTGACAAACAAGACAGCATACTGTGCTGGCATATGACATGTGGCGTTTAAACGCCGTGGGTCTAATTCTTCAGGTTTTAGTCTTCCAGATAGGGGGTCCTGTTAAAGGTACATGGGCTGAGACTACCTTCCATGCATTCTGCACAAGACTGTGCAACATCATTACATAACTGCATCCCTCTCAACCTTTGCATAATTGGTATTCCCACCATGAAAGTGGACTGTATATGTGCCTATATGTATATCTATATGTACACCAATGGATGTTCATATGTACGCCCAAGCTCAAAGTTGTAAACGTATTGCCATCCCTCATGTTAAAAACCCTGTACCCATGAACTACCACATAAGTGGTAGTCTACTCAACACCGAAAGTGTGATGAGAGACTATGGGACAAAGGTGGACAGTAGTGTCCCTATTGATAATCACAGTGCTACACTAGTCATGTAAACTGAGTAAGGTCCACATGTCAACAGAAAAGGCGTGTCATCCATGGAATAAGAGGTCAGTGTTCCACTGTACTCATCAGTCATAACACCCATCATAGAGTACATTGGCCCTGTCGGTATGTACCTCAGAAGACATCCACAGCGACAATAGATGCCAGACACATTTTTATTTATTTATTTATTTATTTATTTACATTTGTTGACCGGGCTAGACTAACTGGATACATGTACATTTTCAGTAGAGGCCCGGGGAGAAAAGCTCCAAGCAGACAGGTAAAGACATTATTATACAACAATGATATAGAAAAGCTATAAACATATACAGGTAATACCACTATTTGGGATATTAGCAAAAGAGGATGACCAAGAACAAATTTACAATAAATGAAAAAGTGTAAAAATTTTTTTTTTTTTTTTGGACAACATAGTACTGCAGAAAGGCCAATAATTAGTAATAAAGTACCCTGGAGAAAAGAAATAAAAGGGATGGCAGGAATGCGTAAAGGTGGAGAGATCAGTCAGGGTTAGTGCAGGGGCAGAGCCAGTGAGTTTTAAAATGTTCTTTGAGATGTTTTTTTAAAAAGATGTTTGGAAGATAGAATAGAAAGTTCACTTGGAAGCTGGTTCCAGGCCTTGCCAACAGTATTAGCAAAAAGAGAGTCTCCAGCTTTGTTTTTAGATTTAATAGAGGAAACTAGGAGCTTATTGGCTGAGCGAAGAGTAGAAAGGTTTTTGTAAGGGGTAGTCAGATTATTGAGGATTGGGATGTTATTAGGGTGGAAAGGTATCTTTTGGGTTATAGTAAGTTGATGATGGAGTAGTTGGTGCTGTAGTTCTAACCATCACAATTGTTTGAGGTTGAGACAGTGGTGTGTTCTAAAAGGGTTGCTGGTAGCAAATCTGGCTATGTTATTATAGCTAGTGGCAAGTTTGTTAAGGTTGCTTTTGGAAAGGTTAGTATAAATGGCAGAGGCATAAAGCAGGGTAGAGATCAGATGAGTTTGGGCTATAGTGGTTCTGGCTGTAGGTGTGAGGAAGGGTTTGATTCTATACAGGGAACCCAGTTTTTTGTTGACAGATTTTATGGTAGGAAATAGCAACACACCAACAAACTGGAACTAAAAACAGAAAAGGCAAATAAAGTCCAAGAACACTGGCAAGGCAAAGGAAGCCAAATAACCCTTTATTGTTGTTTGTTTGTTGTAAGCGCTTTCGGTAAGGAAAATCTTCCCCACCTTCCTCAGACAAAAATTGTAACAACCATAAAACAGTAAAGTGCTTGTTAAATACTTAAATGGTTGTGACCTCATAATTATTCATCAGAAACTTAAAAAGCTAATACCATTTTTAAAAAACACACATTTTCTTAATACAAATTACACTAATATTGTGAAATCAATTAAATTATAATATATATAAATGTATGTATATGTATTTAAATGTATTTAAAACCTTTTCATAAGTATACCCCCCTGATAACCAAAAAGTTAGTCCCAGCAAGCAAGCAAAAATAATACATATAATAGGCAGACTAATCTATGTTGAACATACTTAATAACATTAAAATATACAACTTTTGAAAATAAAATTGTATACAATAAATGTAATAAAATGCAATAAAATATGTATGGTGTTATAGATTGTTTAACCCAGCAAGTGAACAACTCTTAAAGTTTATAGATAAATATATATATTTTTTAAAACATACTTTTTTCGTATATATACATTTATACCTATTAAAGTAGGTAACTGCTTCATCAAGTGGAAGATGAAGCAGTGGTGACCAGTCACAAGACTTCAGTTCTGTTTGGAAGTTCTCAGGGTGAAAGTTTTTTTTTGAGCGGGAGGTTTTAAAAATAGTAGGATTGGGTTTATGAAGTTTTTGTTTAATTATGTAAGTAAGAGCATGGTCACTGATGTCATCAGGAAGGGTTCCTGGCTTATAAGTAGTAGGATGATTGTTTATGAGAATCCAGTCAAGTAAGGTTTCCTTACCACTTTGTTTGTGGATTCTCGTAGGGGTGGATATCATTTGTGAGAAACCAAAAAGATTTATGTGGTTAATGGGATTTGGGGACCTACAAGTAGACCAGTCTATATTAAAGTCACCTAAGACAATGGTTTCCTGGGGTAGGTGTAAAGATAAGCTACTAAGTATATTTTCCAGAATACTGATATTGTTTCCTGGGGGAAGGTAGGAACAGATTATGTAGATGGATTTATGGTTATTGATTTGAAGTTTGGCTGAAAGGGTTTCTGCTGTGAGGTTTGTGGGAAGTGGCACATTGAAGGTTGATAACTGGAGTTCAGATTTATAAAAAATGGCTACTCCCCCACCTTTTTTGGTAGTCCAATCTTTTCTCAGGATGTTATATCCTGGGGGGGGAGGTAATTTCGTGATCTTTGGTTGAAGGTCTAAGCCAAGTTTCAGTAATGCAGAGGATATCAAAGTTGTAGACATCTAGAAGTGCATGAAGATGGGATATTTTATTGTTGATGCTACAGATGTTAAGGTGAGCTATCAGAAGGGAGTTAGATGACCGTGTTAGGGTGGAGGTAGTGTAGGGTTTTTGGTTATAAGGGTCACTGGGGAGTGTTGTATGTGGACCAGGGTTAGGATGGATATCACTATCTAAGAGATGATTTTGTAGGGGGTTTTGTATTAGTTTTATGAATTTGAAGTAGTTGAATGGGTGTTTCTTGTCAAGGAGGTAAGTGATATGGGTAGATCTGTGGTACTTTGGAAGGGTATAGCTAGATGTAGAGGTTATGTTAATGTGTTTTAGGGAATTTATATGTGAGAATGTTGTGGTTTGTTGGTAGTGGTGGTAGTATTGTAGTAGAGAATAATGTTCAAAGAAGGTTAGTGAGAATGCTAGAGTAAGGGCAGTTAGAATGCTGGGTAGGAGTAGGAGGTATGTGTAAGTAGAGTTGTATTTAGAGGCCATTGGGTTGAATGGGTAAGGGTGGTGTGAGGTGAAAGAAGGTGCCTAGTGTTGTGTAGGAGTATAAGGTGTATAGTGACAGGTGATAATAGAGATAGCAGAAGGAGGAAAAGAGAGTAGCAGGTGGTGGAGACCTTAGAGGTGAAGTTTAGTATGAGTTGTTACAGAAATTAGGAATATAGGAGTAAGTTAAGTGTAGTTGGAATAACTATAGAAATTAGAGATGGAAGAAGGTGGAAGAGAGAGTTGTAGAAGGATTGAAGCAAAAGAGTGTTATAGAGGTTACAAATGTAAGAGGAAGGTAGGTTAAGTTGGTAAGTACAGCAGGTAATAGGTTTAGGTATGGGGGATGTAAGGTTATAGAGTATTGGTTGGGAATTATTCTAGTAGGAAGTAGGGGGTGCTAATTAGAAGAAGGTTGTGATAAGTAGTTAAGGAGCAGGGGGTGTGGTTAAGCAGGTAGAAAGCTAGCAGTAATAGGATGGGTGAAAATAGGGGGTGTTAATTGGAAGTAAGTTGTGATAGGTAGTTGAGGAGTAGGGGGTGTGGTTATGCAGGTATAAAGTTAGCAGCACTGGGGGTGGGTGAGAATTGGGGTAGGGGGTAGGGGAGCCGGAGTGAGGGCTTAATGGAGGCTACAGGTAGATGTAGATTCTGCAGAGAGACAATCAGAGAGTAGCAGGTTCCTGGTACAGAGAGGGCGGCCAGAGGTAAGTAGAGTTAGATACAGCAGGTTAGAGGCAAAAGGGACTAAAATAAAAGTAGGAGAGGTATAATGGAGCTAGAGGGTGTGATAAGAGAGGGATAGGAGCAGCAGAACAATGCACAAAGATTCACAGCTAGGCAAGGGGAAAAACTTGAGAGAAGATCCAGATGAGAAAAAGCTATGGAAAGTGGGGTAAGGATTATTTGCCTAAAGCAAGCTTAGAGTGCCACCTAGTGGGCAGAGAGTAGAACACAAGAAAAAAAAACTGTGATAGAAGTGGCAGGCAGGGGTGTAACAGATAATGGGTCAAGCGTATGGAGATATGGCAGTAGGGTCACCGATAGAGAGGAGTATGGCTGCTAGAGTCCTGGCACAGGGCTTAAATAACTATCTATACTTACTACAGGAAATAACTTACTCAGAAACAGTTTATAATTTATACTAGATACAGTGTAGGTTAAACAGATACACCTAAGAAGTAGGACTTGGGTATAGCATACTTTCTTAGTCCGTAGGAGCAGGGAAGAAAAACAATCCAGTCACTGGGCAGCAGTAATCTTTGGCCAGGCACTGGGATGGCTGGAATTGAATGAAAAGGGTCTTTTACAGACTAGGTAGGTCCTGTAGAGTAGGATAGGAGGTACAGAGCTAGGAGGAAATTTAAAATGATAAAAACAATTAGAGTAGGTTAGGGCTTAAGGCAACATTACTAATAATAGAACAGTTACAACAATCCATAAAAGAACCAGTTACAGCAGTAAATAGACAATATATCATGCACATTAAATGACAGTTTATAGTAACAGCTTCCTGGTCAACAGTTAAAGCATGCTATAAGTCAGCAATACTCAGTGGGCATGAAAAAGGCTGGAATTACATTCAGTAAGATAAATGGTAGTCTTGTAATCTTGTAAATATAAATAAATACCTCACAAAGAGTATTACCAGACTCAAACAAATGCCCTATGCAGACTGTCCTACAAAACCATAGCTACACTGTGTCACATACCGCCTACCCAGAGGCAACCTCTGCCTAACATACAAAGCTATGCCAAACCCACAGGTGTTGGACATGCTCCATGTATACAAATTACACTCCATACAGGCTACACACTGTTCTGATCTAAACCCTGTAACGTGAAAAAGCAGAACATGCTGGAGTGGTACATTAGCATCTCAGACACATACCATACTCTGGAACTAACCACCTATCAATAGCAAATGAAGGTCCTCATTAGCAGTTGTCATGAATAATCATGATGAGTGGATGTGAGATAGGAAACACAACCCGGGAGTCACCACTGTGACTCTGCATGACAGGGGCACATGAACCTACATTACATGGGTGTGGAAGGGCAGGGTACCATATGTCTATGCTTCCATAGGTCCTACGGATAATAGCCTTTTAGCTACCTGGGACCTGATACACACACACATGTACTTGTTGCATTACTTGCTATGTGAGGTTGACTGGGTGTGATGGTGAATGTGTAGGTGAATGTGTCAAAGTTGTATATATGTGTGATAGCCTAGTGTGAAACCATGTATATCATGGTATGTAGTGTTGTAGCTCAGATTCAAGCAAAGGATACATATGCTATTGCTAGGCAGGAAAAGCAGTAAGGCATATGGTGTGACGTAGTCCCATGGTGTTGACCAGAGTGTGCCACTGTATGCTTAAGCAGTACATGTATGCATATTGATTAGTAACACTAGTGAATACAAATCCTGTATGAACAGTAGTACTACCTGAAGCTGTAGGCCTAAACAGCACAGTATGGTTTACATCCACATTGCTTGGACAAACTGTTTTGTTTGTTACATGTAGTTCTCACACATTACAAACCTCAGGCATGAGGTTTTGTAGGCGCTGACACACAGTAATGTATGTTACACAGGTAAAACTGATCTGGGTTGCCATACCTATGTGTCCTGTAGGTATGTCTGATGTGTGTGTGGGTATGCCTGTAACATGGCCTTGGTGGTATGTGTATCACAGGATATATGTGCATATCTAGCAACATGTGTAGTGTATTACAGCAGTATGCCACCTATAATGATGAATGTGCACATTTGTTACTGAGGGGTTTGCTATCAACAAGTAGCGTGGTGTACTGATAGTACTTAAACTGTACTTAACATTCATTTCAATGGATGACAAATGTCTGCATGCATTAGCGTCATACACACCCTCGTGGCTAGGTGGTGCATTGTGTCACATAGAGTGTGCCATGTACTGTTGTATAGTCTTACATACTGGTTCCACTTTGTTGCTGTGCAGAACATGATTTGGAATATAGTATGTGCCAGGCACCATCAGGCAGTTGTGGGCTGAGAAGTCCTATGAGTTATGAAAGGTGTGTATCTACTGACAGCCAATAGGTTGCTATATATGGCATTTCATTGATGTCTGTACTTTAGCATGTTAAGTGTGCCACATGACATGCTCACAATGACTGTTTTATTGTCTTACAGGAATATGTCTCACAACAGGAAGCCTGCCTATTCCCCTGAGGTGGAGGAGGTCATCTATGATGCCCTGGTACAGCATTACAACTTGCTGTTCTCCAGATCTAGCCAGGACCAGTGTGGATGCACTGAACTGTGGCAGGATGTGGTCCATCAGGTGAATGATGTAACTGGACTTATGAGCAGGTACGCCATCACTGCAGTGATTTAATCAGACATGTCCGGCAGCATGCCTCTGATGTCCACAGACAACAGCTTGCCACAGGTGGTGGTGCATCAACACATCCCCCCCTCACCAGAGTGGAAGAGCTGCTCCTCAGCGTGGTGGCTCCTGGACAAGCAGTGCAACAAACATGCATCATCATGGAGGCTGGAGTCACCCAGCATGTAGATACAGAGCGTGCAGGTAACATGGCATATCCATAAACTACTGTTAGATCAATTGTTAGAACATGCATTTACCAGATGTGTACTGTGTATTCAGAAGATGCGGAGCCTGGTGTCATGCAATACTGATAATTTGGAACATAATTTGTATGCCTGTGACTGTCACCTCTTGTACTACTGTGGAATTGCAAACACACAGCAGCAATACCATAGTTGTCGACACTGACAAACTGTCTCATATCCTTGTAGGTCCCTCTGGTGTGATAGCAGGACAGCACACCCATGCTGGTGAGTGTTCTACATTTAATGCATAATAATGCATGCTCTGCATGTTCTCTGTGGGACTATGCACATCTCAGTAACATGAGTATCCACCTCAAACACATGCAATACACAGAGCATCCCAACCAATTGTGGTACACTGTAGTGGACATTGTATAGGCAGAGTCAATACACATGCACACAACATACGTCACTCTGTCATATGCAGTTAGTGTTAATTTGATACACATGGAGTATGTAGACACCTGCTGTAAGGTCATACTCCAGTATCCCAAATGTCAACAACACAGCACACATGCTATACCTGGTGGTAGAGGACTATCATGGGGTGGTGTGACACGCTTCAACACACAACACATTCATGTGAGGCAATGCTCCATATTGAACACCTTACATACCCATGTAACAACTGGCTGTGAAATGGTTAATGTAGCCAAAGTGGTGTAGGTCAGGTAAAGAAAGATAGTTGCCAGTGTGACATACATTAGTGGCCTTGGTTGACCACATGATGCTGCCTGATGTTGGGTCATGGTACTACACTTCATCCAGTTACAGTAACTACAGTACTACACATAGCATTCATTGCTATACACCTGACACTTGTGTGCATTTGGCTGTGGTATGTATACCTATGAGTGATGGTGCACAGGACATTGGAAAGCATTCCACACTTGCACAGCAATTTTGTGTCCATGTACACATTGTGTTCCAGGGTGAGGCCAATCATTGAACAAAACACATGCATCAAAGACATGTATACTGTTATCAACAAGGACTCTCCACACTTGTACTGCATGCTGTTGAGCAACACACATCCTGCATGCTGACACATGTGATAGGACTCTTTGGCTTGTGATACTATACTGCACCATCAGCCACTAATGGATATGTTCCTTATTGCTGTTGGTGTGTGTGTGTGTGTGTGTGTGTGTGTGTGTGTGTGTGTGTGTCTCAACTTGACTGATTAGTGTATGTGTGCATGTGTGCATGGGTTCATGTGTTCATGTGTGCATGTGTGCATGTGTGCATGTGTACATGTGTGCATGTGTGCATGTGTGCATGTATTCATGTGTGCATGTGTGCATGTGTTCATGTGTGCATGTGTGCTAACATCCTGTACAGATTGTGAAGTGTGTTTCCTGTCTTCCTCTCACAGGTGCTGAGGTATTGGATGAGTGCAGCAGGGAACCTGAGGTCACTGCCACAAATAGTGGGCATGATGACACATGTAGTGGCACAGGCAGGTTTGTCAGGGTCTGTCGTTGGTCCACCAATTGACAGTACACAGCTGTCCACCCCATCTATGCGCACATTCATACTGCTGATACATCCCTCAACACCAATGGCCTTAGCGGAGGAACAGCATACAGCAGGCACTGACCAGGATAGTGTGGTATCTATGGCACATGCAACCCCACACAACAGCCATACCCAGACACCTAGAATGGTACCACATAGGCATATGTCCAGGGGTGCTCATGGGAGCACTGCTGGTCATATAATGCCCCTGGCAGACATGCCCCCACAGGTCTCACAACCTCAGCCATGTTCCGGTCTGTAATGCAGGCACAGGCACGTATTGAACGTTACACCAGGCAGGGACTAAGGGCACAGAGGGCTCACAACACCGCTATCAATGACAGTATCCGTGACCTTGCCGGTGCCATCCATAATTACACCGAGGTCACTGATAGACGTTGGGGGGAGACACTAGATGTCCTCCGCAATGTAATGTCCATGTGCCAGGACAGTGCAGGACAGCTGAGATGTCGATGTGGATGTATGGCAGCAACATCATCAGCTGGCACTCATCACAGATGACACACAAGTCTCAGCCGCTCCCGTAGTGGCAGTACCAGCCCCAGCAATGTTGGGGCTGGGCTGTCAATAGCCCATCCTAGATGACCATGTGCACGTGGCTCTGGCCAGTCCCAGCAGGGACATGGGTCTAGTCGACATCCTTCTGCCTCTGACGATAGCACCCCAGTCTGGCTTGGTACCCGATACTGTCCATGGCACCCCTGGCAGGCACAGATACTGTGTCCATGACCAGAGACAGTGAGCTGTACAGCCTGGCAGGTACAGTCTGTGGCTGTCCCACAATCACCTGTATGTGGCAGCCACAAGATGGAACTGTATGCATGCAGACACACACACATAAACCAAACACCTAGGGCTAACACATACACACACACATTACATCAACATTGACCCATACTGCACTGTTGTCCCTCACACACACACACACACACACACACACACACACACACACACACACACACACACACACACATACATGTCGATTGGATGGGTCATTGTCAGGCTCTGACAAACCAATAACACACCCTGTGCATATGATGAAACTGTGCCACCTCCTGTCATCTGTGATGATGCAGGAACAGGCTTATATGGTGCTGATGCACAGGGTGACCTAATAGCAGTGTAGCAATGTTAGCATGTTGTCAACAGCAAGGTGTACTGCTATCCTTGTAGGTATATCTGAGCAGGCATGATGCATTAAAGCTATGATTATCAATGTAGTATTGTTTACACCAGTGTTAATTCCAATACTGTATTGTCCGCCCATGTGCCACTTGGCTGATGTGTTTGGTACTGGCAGCATGTGTTGGTGAGTGGATGGTACTTGTGTGATGTGTGCAGTACAGATTTGCAGGTGTACATTTGTGAACATGGTGGAGGTGCACCATCTGCATGTATGTGCATAGTGGACACATGGGAAGGGTGACATGCCCTGTATTACACAGTGTTAACACTTCATATTTCCTATTGGTGGCCAGTATGCATTTTACTACACATATGTTACGACTTGGGTACACATGTGTGTATGACATGGTTTGCCACTATGCTGTGGGTGATACTGTTTATATCGGTCATTGTTTTGAATACTGGTAGTATACATAACCTCAACAGCCTGACTTTACCCAAACATTAGCTGATGTCTTGACAACTGACACACAGATGTAGGATACACAGTAGCATTTGAGTCCTTCTGGTACTATGCTATACCAGTAACCAGTGGTATTGGCTGCCACCCATTCCTGGGACCACTCCTGTTTGGCATGTAGACATCCCAGGTACAAGCAAACACACTAGGGATAGCTCCATCCAGATCTGGTAATGTATACAGTGGCCTACAATGCATTCTCCAGATGAGACACTTATCCTCCACAAGGGTATCATACAGACAGATACCTGTTGACCAACACATGCGGTAAAGCTATAAGCCAACTATAACATAGTCATCCACATTTACAATACATAGTATCCTGACAGTACCACATTGTTAGTAGCCCACAACATGTAGCAGGGGTACCAATGTGTACATACAGCCACATGTTATGTCATCTGTCCTTTGGTATTCACATTTCCAAAGGTATGCTGTTGTCCCTCAGTGAATCACATAAGCATGAAGGGGTCTGTATGCATACCCACGGAGGTGTTGTACACCTGTAATGAATGGCCATTATTGACAGACTGTGTTGTGTTTGAACATGTCTGACATATACCTCAGGCATGAACCCTCACTCACACTATTCTATAGAAACTGTCATGGGTATGTGTGACACAGATGACCTAGGCCACAGATCACTACAGTGGCTGGCCTTGACACATACATACATATGTGACCTAAGGGCTGAGAAGCAGCACAGACTGTCAATGGTAACAGATGTATTCATGTAGAAAGCAGGCTTCACACCTATGAACCCATTGAGGTCACATGTACATATATGTATTTGCCAAACAGTTAACAATTGAGGTCACGTGTACATATATGTATGTGCCACACAGATACCGGAAGTGTGCAATGCACATGTGTTTGAACATGTCTGACATATACCCCAGGCATGAACCCTTACTCACACTATTCTATAGAAACTGTCATGGGTGTGTGTGACACAGATGACCTAGGCCACAGATCACTATAGTGGCTGGCCTTGACACATACATACATATGTGACCTAAGGTCTGAGAAGCAGCAGCACAGACTGCCAATGGTAACAGATGTATTCATGTAGAAAGCAGGCTTCACACCTATGAACTCATTGAGGTCACATGTACATATATGTATTTGCCACACAGTTAACAACTGAGGTCACGTGTACATATATGTATGTGCCACACAGATACTGGAAGTGTGCAATGCACATACTGTTGTTTTCCTGATATGTCATACAGTTGTAAAAGCAAAACCCACAACACATTAACCAACAGTATCTCACACACACACACACACACACACACACACACACACACACACACACACACACACACACACACACACACACACACACACACACACACAGCAATTGCAGGATTCAAACCCCTACCTAACTATGTTATGATACTAGAGAGATCCGCAGTGACACGACACATTATATGCTTTACGGGAAGCTTTCATTTCCACTGCTGTATTTCTGGGATACTGACATCATCAGACATGCCAAAGAGGAGATTACCTATTTGAATGTGTTTTCACAGACTCCAAAAAGGGCACTCCACTCAAAGGACATCACACACACACCCTCAGCTATTGCAGGATTTAAACCCCTACCTAATTATGTTATGATACTACAGCGATATGCCTTAACACAGCACGCTATATGCTTTACTGGGTGTTTTCATTTCTCCTGCTATATTCCTAGGATGCTAATATCATCAGACTTGCCAAAGAAGAATCTACCTCTATTCATGTGTTTTCCTAGTCTCCAAAAAGAGAACTCCTCTCACAAAAAATCACACACATAGAGCAATTGCAGGATTCCAACCCCTATGTAAGTCATGATACTACAGAGACACGCATTAACACGACTCACTATATGCTTTACTGGATGTTTTCATTTCTCCTGCTATATTCCTAGGATGCTGATATCATCAGACTTGCCAAAGAGGAATCTACCTCTATTCATGTGTTTTCCTAGTCTCCAAAAAGGGAACGTCGCTCACGAGAAATCACACACACATAGAGCAATCACAGGATTCAAACCCCTACCTACATTATGGTATTACAGACATACGCATTAACATGACACGCTATATGCTTTACTGGGTGTTTTGATTTCTCCTGCTATATTCCTAGGATGCTGATATCATCAGACTTGCCAAAGAAGAATCTACTTCTATTCATGTGTTTTCCTAGTCTCCAAAAAGGGAGCGCCTCTCACAGGAAATCACACACACACACAGAACACTCGGAGGATTCAGACCCCTACCTAACTATACTATGATACTACAGAGATAAACATTAACATGACACGCTATATGCTTTACTGGGTGTTTTCATTTCTCTTGCTATATTCCTAGGATGCTAATATCATCAGACTTGCCAAAGAAGAATCTACCTCTTTTCATGTGTTTACCTAGTCTCCAAAAAGGGCACTCCTCTCACAGGAAATCACACACACACATACATCCCACCCCTCACACACAGCAATTGCAGGATTCAAACCCCACCTAACTATGTTATGATACTACAGAGGTATGCATTAACATGACACACTATACGTTTTATTGGGTGCTTTATTTTCTCCTGCTATATTTGTAGGATGCTGACATCATCAGACTGGAAATGGTAATGTGTGTGCACTTTGTTTTATGCAATCCCAGGAATGAACCATGTGGGTCAGCAGGTGTTAACAGCTTGAACAGGACTCCACAATTCTTAGCTTGTGTGATCTCTCTGTGGACAAATTTCCATTCCTTCATATGACAATACATATTTATGCACAGGTTGTTGAATTTGTGGATACAACATGTGTCTGTGATGTTGATAAAGGGCTACTCAGAGTCTATGTGGGATGCGTGTAGCACCCTTCAGTGATGTGTGTCCTGGGTGGCTGCCTTGCAACCAGTCTAGCAGGTCTGGGAACCATGATCTGCCCATGATCATACCACAGTTGGTAGGGCTGTGTGTTTGTCGGCTTCCAATAGCTCTGTTTATGACTTCAATCATGATGGACTCAATGGCCTTGCATATCAGACGTCATAGGCTTATAGGACTATAGTTCCCATGGTCTGTTGTGCACCAACACTTGTGGGGTGTGTCATATGTTGCTGTAACACATTCAACAGTTTCAGATCCTGTAGAGATGGTGTGGCTGAACAGACTGTTCAGGTGCAGGATCTGTTTGTTCTGTAGTTCACTTATGACACATATCGGGAAACAATGTCATCCAATTGATGCCATGTTTTCAGCTTTGGAAGGAGCTGTTTACCCATTCTACATGTGATATCTCCTGGTATGATGATAGGGACATTTGTCAGTGGAGGTGGGTATGTATGTATGGGCCTGTCTGACAGGATGCCAACATTATCAGTCAGGTACAGTTGGCCCTGACTGAGGACATATATGTGTGTACAGTGCTGTGTATGACATAGCTGAAGGAAGTGTCATGGTTCTGTCTGGACTCCTTCACAGATAATCTTTCAAAAACACCAACATACCTGAGCACTAAACCCCTGTAATACTTTTTTACACACTTAATGCCCTACTGATCCCTTTTGATCAGTCAACAGAGAGTATGCCATCATAATATCCTGGCATGTCCAGCGGTTGGTTTTTGCGTGTACATTCCAGTCCAGCTGGTGGATATGGGACTTTTGAGGCAGTGTTACAACTGCCTTATGTACACAGACAACCCTCACCTCCTCCCAACAAACTCAGATATATGTGGGAGATGTAAATATATAGACAAACGGGAGGCTGAGCTGTCTCGATCCATGACCGGCACAGTCTATCAGGTAGTGAAGGTAACCACACACCACAACTCCATCACACATAAACCTATAAAGACAGCAAACAAACTACATTACCACACAATTACATACTCAGAGGCTTTACATAATATCTGCCTAAGCAGCAGAGACATCCTAAGCAGACACCCAGACAACTGCTACCCCACCACATTACCCACATATCACATGGTTCACAAAGTCAGTGTGCCACACAGTCACTGCCCTTGGGGTAAAAACACACCTAATATACTTGTAATAGATGACTCTGTTGTCAGACACACTGACGTCACACTCACTAGGCTGAACAAGGAGAAGGACACTTTGTGCTGTCTGTCGGGTGGCAGGTTCTGCCACATTAAACATGCACTCAGGTCACTCCAAAGCAAGTACAAATATGGCTCCATCATTATACATGCTGGTGTGACTTACCTCAGATGTGCCTCCCTGGACTGCATGACAAGGGGCATAGAGGAGCTCTGTGATCATGTAACTCAGGCCAGTATTACCCTGACCTTGTGAAGCATCTTACCCTCACCAAGAATAATGGCACAGTATACAGACAAGCTGATCAATTGTAACATTTGGCTAATATATTGGTGTCATTCAAAGGGGATCCAGTGTCTGTCAGCCTGGGATGACATGCTCGACATGCCACGTAGCTTCGCTATGGACAGCGTGCACCTGTTACCCCTGGACTTTTGAATACTGGCTAAGGCTGTTGCCACCCCCACAGTGCCTTTTTTGGGCAAGGCTCAAATGACAAACCCACCTCCATGGACAATGCACGCTAAAAGAAAATATGGGTAATGCTGCTCGACACCAGATGTGTAGACCACAAAATGCATGCACTCAAGACTCTCCTCAGTATGGTGAATGTCGATATCTGTGCAGTAACAGACACCTGGTTCAGGCTCCCAAATGCACGCCAGTACTACCAGGTTATACTTCATACCATGCTTTTCGGCCACAAGACTCAGACCGACCAACAACTTTAGGGGGAGTATCCGTATACATCACAGATACACACACTTCCAGGTTAGTAGCACTGCAGAAAGCATCAGAGACCATACATGTGCAACTAACAGTGGGCAAAACTGCCTTTCAGTTTGTAGCCTACTACATACCACCCTCCTGAACTCAGGAACCCCACTCAGCTTTCCTGGGAACACTGGAGGATATGATGGTCTCTACAAACACCATTATATGGGGTGACTTCAACTACAGGAACATTGACTGGGAATACTACTCAAGCCACAACACCTTGCCCAATGGTTGCTATAATTTCTAAACACAAATGCTATGTCACAACTGGTCACCACACCCACATGAGGGGAAAACATATTGGACCTGATCATCACCAACATGGGGACTCCATGTTCCACACCAGAGGTATGCCCTTCATTGGTAAGGTCAGACCATACATTTATCTCACTGGACATCCATATCCCATCCCCATCCTAGGTTCTCTCAGTGAAGTACTTACCAACAGCAAATGTCACACTTCTCTAAACCAAGGTGGTATCCTTCAAAGACCCTGGGACAGAGGTTCAGACCACTGAATCCTTTACAAACATATTCTATTGACACCTACTGGAATGCATGGATCATGCTATCCCAAATAAGAACAAGACTCATTTTCCAAAGGCAGGGGACCTGTCTGGTGGACCACAGCCATAAATAAGCTATACAACAAAAGGAGGGGGCTACTGCATGATAGAGCACAATCCCAATAAGGGAAGGCATCTCTGATCAGTACTAGCAAGAAGCTACATTCACTCATGAATTCATCTAAGACCCACTTCGAAAGGTAAATTGCACCACACACTGAGAACAATCATAAGGCCTTCTTTAGTTATGTCATGAACCTGGGTGCCAACTCCCAGATATGCTGTATGTTACTGAAAAATGACAATACAAACACTGAACCCACAGACATTGCTATCATCCTGGCAAACAGGTTCAGTGTAAATGTCACCCCCCCCATCCCCCCCTAATGAGCAAATGTCCATCCCAACAGAGTGTAGCCTCCATGACATCACAGATGATCAGGTGAGTGCTGCCCTCTCCAAAGCAGACAACACAGCATCAATGGGACTGGACGGTGTCCCAGCCTGCATCTTACACAAGCGTCATGACGAACGTAACCCTCACATGAAGTCACTGTTCAATATCAGACTTACTACAGGATATGTACCCAAGGAATGGCGTACAGCAACAGTGGTCCCGCTCCACAAAGGTGGTGCCACAACAGACCCTAGACACTACCGCCCTATAAGGGGTATCTAGCCTGGTCTGCAAAGCTATGGAGCATATCATCATGGTACTCATACACACAGACATCGGGAACCTACAGGCACTGGATCCTACACAATTCAGCTTTGTTGTGGGCAGATCTTGCCTCTTGAACATGGTCGACTTCTTTAAACAGTTACCAGGTCCATAGGCATAGGGAAGGTAGTCCACACAGCCTACCTGGACCTCGCATACACTTTCACAACAATACCCCACTCGGGCATCATACATAAGCTCACCAGCTTAGGTATCGACACATATGTCACAAGATGGATTGCTAAGTGGATCAGGGATAGCACCCACATGGTATGTATTGCAGGTGCCATGTCTGACTCTACACCAATTACACATGGCAACCCACAAGGCTCAGTCCTGGGACCTGTCTTGTTCAATATATATTCCTCTGACGTACAGGCTAACACAGGAGGAATATGGCTGACCATGTTCGCAGATGACTGCAAACTGGGTGCCATATTTGACTCTCCAGCTGCCACAAGCATCCTCCAAAAGGGTCTCACAGAGATGGATAACTGGTGCCAGAGCCATGGCCTACAGCTGAATGCCATTAAATGCATAGTCATCCCCTTTGGGAATCACATACTGCCCACACATTACCACATAGGTGTTAATACATTATGTATGGTAGAAGTTCTTAGGGATATGGGGACATGAGTAGTTTGTAATCTTGCCTTTGACAATCGCATTGCCATAGTGGTTAGACAGACATTCTATATAGCCCTCCCTATCCCAACAGGTTTCACATCTAGATCAAGTAAAGTCATTGTGCCCCTATACTCATGAGGCCCATGATTGGATACAATGCCCTATTTGGGCTGTACCTTACCCGACACCTGCAGCAACTGTATTGGCCACAAAAGTACCTCACCAAGTGGATCTAGGGACTCACACAGATGCCCTGTGCAGTTCGGCTAAAGTAACTCCAGCTCTACTCAGTCACTTACCACCTACTCAGATGCGATCTGTGCCTGTTGTTTACAGCCATGTCCAACACAGAATTAATGGACATGCTCCACCTCAGGATATCCGGATCCCTTAGAGGTACATGCTCCAGGGACTTACACCTCAGCACAGATATTTATAGGACATACCGGAGGGACACATTTCTATCCCAGATGCTCCCCTCACTCTGGAATGGGATCCCAATCCCGCATAGGCTGATCCCCCTAATGACCCCCTACAGGAGACATATTGACGAGTGGATGGGTGATCGTATGTTTACCCCTGCAATTTCTTCTGCGTTCCTGCTGGACAGAGGCACAATAAAGCAAATGTAAAGGGCCTATCTTGTGTGACCTACTATTCACAGGCACAGTCTACTAATCTAACAGGGCTGCGAAAGCCAAACACACTCTGGCTAGGCTTATACATTCCCTAGGGCAAATAGGCTAGTATCAACCTATCCACCTATGGTAATGTTTGGGATGCACATTGTTTATTGATGATACTGATTGCATGTTTTTTCTCTTCTTTGCTTTCACACTTTCTACGAAGAACCTAAGTTTCTGCAGAACATATTTTATTATGACAGGGTTCCAGTATATTATATATGTGTCTGTTGTCATATAACTGTGTGCACATGGCAGATTGGTGAATACTGAGAGGTTCCTGTGTTAACACATGCAACTGACGGATATGTGTGGCCCACTGCTATACTCAGACATGGCCTAAGTGTGTGAGCATGCCCAGTCTGTCCTTTCAGTGTTTTGTTGCCTGACATTTGTCTCATTTATTCAAGTGTGTGAGCATGCCCAGTCTGTCCTTTCAGTGTTTTGTTGGCTGACATTTGTATCATTTGTTCAAGTGTGTGAGCATGCCCAGTCTGTCCTTTCAGTGTTTTGTTGCCTGACATTTGTCTCATTTATTCGTGTGTGAGCATGCCCAGTCTGTCCTTTCAGTGTTTTGTTGCATGACATTTGTCTCATTTATTCAAGTGTGTGAGCATGCCCAATGTGACCTTTCAGTATGTTGCTGTCTGAAGTCCACTACATTTGTTGATGTCTGTGAACATGACCAATATTAACAATTATACTATATGTGTGTTGAAAATCAGGTTCTATTCTTACTGCAAGGCTCTCCTTTGTGTCATAACTTGACAGGGATTATGCTGTGCCTGCAGGGTTTCCATGAGATACGTTGCATAGACTTATCAACATTTCTTCATACAGGCTGACCAGTGCAATACTGTCATGGTTTAGTGGTTCAGTGGTATGACTGTAGTGCACAGTATCCTGTGTTTGAGGCCTGTCACTGCTTTATATTTTCATACTGAGCAGACCAGACTGTGTAAGGGCCAGTAGAGCAAATATGAGCATGTTGGCTTTTGTTCAGCTATGCCCAACGTAGACCAGGCTTGTCCAACATTGCTCAACGTTAACCAACATTACAGAACATTGCCCAATATTGCTCAACACTGACCACAGTTGTGCTAGTGTTAGTGTGTGCAGTTGCTTTACATATACTAAATGGTGGTGAAAGCTGTTTAGCACTGCTTTATATTGATTAACACATGGCAATTATGCCTTAGGTGGTGCTGCAGGGCTGCCTATGTCAGATGCACATACTGCACTCCCTATACATGTTTGGAAACAGGTAGTGTCAAGTTAGGCATCCCTTTTACTATTTGTGCGAGTCATAGAGAGGTATAATTTCCAGGGTTCTTACTGCACCAGTGTATGTGCTATGCATTGCCTCTCTGCCAAGGCCAAAGAATACTGGGCACGCCTCCTTCTGCCTACTGGGACAGGCTCAGGCTCAGGATGTTCCTCCTCAGAGTCATGCTCTGCCTGTGATGGCCTTGGCAATGGTGGGAGGGCTGTTTGGCCCAGGCCTATGCTGCTCCTGCTGCAGCTGTTTTTGCAGGATCATATTATGTAGCATGGCACATACCATGACAATTTGGGTACATGCAGTTGGTGGTACTGCAAGGCTCCACCAGATGTGTCCAGGCACCGGAACCATGACTTGAGCAGGCCAAACACACGCTCGATTACATTTCGTGTTTGTGCGTGTGCCTCATTATGGCATTCCTGTTCAGGTGTGTGTGCGTTTCTGATGGGTGTCATCAGCCATGGCTCCAGTGCATAGCCAGCATCCCCCACTAGGTGACCATGAGGGATGTCCCCATTGGCAAATGTCTGGTACAGCTGCATCAGATGTCAGATATGGGAATCATAGTAGCTTCCAGGGCAGCCAGCACACACATTCAGTATTATGCCCTGGGCATCACACACCACCTGGCAGTTGATGGAGGGGAAGCCCTTGCGGTTGAAGTAGACCCTACCCCGCTCACCGGCTGGTGCTTTGATGCATATGTGCATGCAGTCTATTGAACCCACTACCTCAGGGTATTCCGCTATTTGCTGGAAGAGATGCATATTGCTGGCCAATACCTCACTGGAATTGGGGAAATATACATGATCACCGACATGTGCTGACATGACATCCAGGAACTGGTGCAGTACCCTGGATGCTGATGCCTGTGATATCCCCATCATATCACCGGTTGGTCTCTGGAAGGTACCTGTTGCTAATATTCTTAGGCCAAGAAATACCTTGGTTTCCACTGGGATGGGTTCCCCTCTGTTGGTTCTGTGTGTGAAGCGTGGCCTGCACAGTTCAACAATTTGCTGCAAGAGGTCTCTGTCCACTCTATAGCGCTCCACTATCTCCAGCTCATGTAGCCCCTGGTAGGTTACCCTGGGCCTGTACGCTCTTCTCCGTCTCCTCACTGTGAGTTGTCCAGCAGCATTTGCAATGTCACCACCCTCAGCATGTTGCATATGTCACCTTATAACAGCAATGGCTGCCCCTAACATTTCTTTGTCTCAGTAAAGCTTTTTCAGTTTTCACTTCTATTAGCTTACTGCAGTGTTGCAGTGTGTCTTGAGAGAAACATAGTGGAATGTTGTTTGCAGAGTTTTAAGTGCTGGGCTGGGCTAGTGTACTGCCTGTGTAATTGCCTGATTCTGATTGTTTTCACCTGCTAGCTCTGCTAGTACTCCCTGGTTAACTTCCTACTATTTGTTGTGCTTCCTTTTCCCTTTCTGTTTCCTCAGGGGGGCAGCACCGCACACACAAGCACAAACACGCGCACACCAGCTCACACGCACGCACACATGCTTACACTGAGTATAACTTGCTTATTCTTGCTAAAACATGCGCACACAAGTGCAAACGCGATTACACCACTTTAAACAACTTTAGACATGCTTACTCCGGCTTAAACATGCGCACACAGGTGTACACGCGCGCACAAAGTCTTACTCGGATATACAGGTGCGCACCTGCGTGCAAACACATTGCAAGCACTTATGTAAGAAACTTTAGTGTTATCCACGGCATACACCTTCAATTTCTTGCCTTTACCTAGCCTACCTGTTGACACACCTCTTCCACTGATGTGTAAATGACAGATGACACATGCCACTCTGCTCCAATGAGCTTCACTTCTTTCATACATACCCCCCTCATGATGTCACCTATCTTCTACTCTGTTACTCCCCTTATCCTACTCCTACACTCCACTGACTGTGCTCATTTGCTATGTAAACTTGTGATTCACTATCCTCACCCAAATTTGCATAGGATTGCCTACTAATGCTTGGTTACATCTCTTAGACTGAGCTTCATAGATTCATAGATTCATAGATTAGTACTAAGCTAACTGCCTGGGACTCAAACCCTGCACCTTTTGTTTATAAGGCAAACACCTTAACCATTAGGCCACCCTCCCAACCCCTTAATTTTCCTGGGTGCCAGCTTGAATACAAACACCCAGATAGGTTCATATAGGTTCATATATTAGTTCATATATTAGTACTAGGCTAACTGCCCTTGAGAGCCATTTTTTTTTAAGCCTAGCGAATTATCCCTTGTGAGACTCAAACCCTGTACCTTGTGTTTGTAAGGCATACACCTTAACCGTAAGGCCATCCTCCCAACCCCCTTAGCAACCTCTACTCAGTAGCCATGTTGTCTTCAGCCTGCCATTCCCTTGCATTGTAAATTAAGAATTGCAATAAAATCCACATTTGTGGATTTTAATTATTGGTTTTCTGATTTTTAGAGTGCATTGCATTTGCGCGGCACTGCGCTATGCTTAAACACTGGAAATCAGGATTAAAAAAAAAAATATTTTATTTTTATTTTGCATCAGTGAACATTGCCAATGGTTGTATTTTTGGCCATTGGCATGCTTCCTCAACTGGATGCATCCTTTTTTGGAGCTGTCATGGCTCCGTTTTGCTATTTGCAGAACCGTACTCAGTTGTCAACTGAGTACATTTCTGCAAATAACACTACTCTTACTCGGACTGGTTCAGGTTTCCTGGATCACAAATTTACCTCATTTGCATAGCTTTCGCCTGCAATTGAGGTAATTTGCATATCCAAGCCCTGTCCGTGTAGGACTCATTTTGGGAGCTCTGTTGCACGCCCCTACTGGCTGTTCCTGGATCGCTCGGCAGACATGTTGGCTGCATGGAGTCTTACTCTACTCTTAGACTCCGTGCAAACCTTCGTGAATCCAGCCCAGACTGTTTTTCTTAAACTGAACATCCTTTGCGTCATTGTCATTTCCAAATTGTTGTTTCAATGTTACATTTCTAGTAAACATCCGTAGGCATAACAGAAATTCACTAATGTCCATTTTAGTTGAAGGTATAAAATTGAAACCTCTGTTTAATAAAGAAGTCTCAGCTGCAGACAGTTCATATTTGGAAATATTCCATATTAACTCTCCGACTCATACACCCACATTTTCTTCAAAGTGTGAGTTTGTAACTGACCTGGTGCCTCTTTCCATTTCTGGTTCCTGTAAATGTCCTGTTCCACAGATTTTCTCCTCTCTGCTTGAAATGGTAGGGGTAGAATGGGAAAAACCTGTTGTTGTCCTCCTTCCATATTAATCTTCCTTCTTACCACAGCTGTAGTTGTGGAGGCAGTTGCTGCATTATCATTGGTTGCTGAGGACGATGGCACTTCCATCGGTGTAGAGTAAATGGAATGTGCCTCATTTGGTGAAAAGACACTCCCTCCTGGCTGTTGATTCAGTTTCCTCTTCCTCCCCGAGTGCATTGGTCGTCTCTTCAGACCATACCTGGTGCTCCGCCCTCGGTCTCTCATGCCGCTCAAACGATTGGACTCACCCTCTCCTCTGCTGGTAGGCTGTTGGTGGTACCTCTGACTGCCCATTGATTTCTCTCATAAATTGCAAATTGCAAATGAGGTTTCAAAAAATCAGTATATTCAGGTTGTACGCATATGACACAAGTAATATTTCAGCAAATAAGTACATGACAAATATAGCAGCACATAAGAATTACTAATTTAACAGGGTAATATCTGTCTAAATAAACTTGTTGATTCCATAAAATACAGAGCTAATTGCTACAGAAAGATTCAACAAGAAAATTATGAACATAGTAATATTTCTTTGAGGAAGGTACATCTAAAAGCCTCCATGAGAATAGGGACAGTGTGATATTTCAAGAAGAACACTGGATGGAGATATGAAGGCAACTATTCAACTGTAATTCATAAAAAAGCTGTGGAATTTAAGTTTAAGGAACTGAGTGTCTCTTGTATGCATGGTAAAGCTGGTGAATAGTAATGTATGTATGCAGAGGACAAAGGTTAGCTGCCGTAAAACACTTGCACTTTGATCTTTGTAGTTATTCAGCTGATTTCTCAATGGTTTATAATCATTTTTGCTTCTTAGATGTACTGCAAAGTTACCCCAGGATTTGGAGCATTAAAATGCACAGACTAGTTGCTGTAACACAGCTTGTATTTTAGGTGCATTATGACAAGTGCACCATTGTTGTGTTAGTGCAACTGTATTGGGGGTGATAACCTGTGACATTTTCCTGGAATTTTCATTTACAGTGTGCATAACTCTTATAATTTCAGTTATGTCCTGCAATACGAAGTGTTGGGTCATTGGTCCTTTTTGGATGGTTGCTGTGATAGATTAAGCCATAAATACTACTTTCCATAGGCCAGAGTGCAGGGACTAAATACCTAGGGATACTCTATTGTCCAGCTTAAATTAGCCACTAAGCTATCTCTGATATCGTAAGAAGCCCTATGAAGTTGTTTTGCTGGTCATTGAAATGACTGCTTATGTTTAGTTTGCATTTTAAGCTGTATTACACAGCTGTTTGTGATGTGTTTCTTACTATCCATTTATAATTGTTTTATACTAATTTACTTTTATACTTATTTTATAGTCCTGCATCAACTATGTAACTAGGTCCTGACTGAAAAAAGTTCTAGATAGATAGATAGATAGACAGATACATAAATAAAATAGAATTATGATCTTTTTAATGGGTATGTACAAACTATAACTTCACAACTGTGCATACTAAAAGATGAATGAGTCAGTGGGGTGGTGGTGATGTTAATTCATTTGTGCAATTCTGCAGTTAGGTTTTAGGTAGATTTTGTCTTTCATCTTCATAGACATTATAGTTTATATAACGTTAGTCTGCCTACATGTGTAACTAACTGTCAAGATACACTTTTCAGGATTAAGCACAAATGTCATATAATGCAAACAATTCATATCTGCTGTAAAATCTACTAGCAGTAATGGTTCCACTGGTGTTTCCGCCTGCAGTCCCAGGTGGTGAGCATTTGATAATCTCAACAGACAAACCACTGCCTCTTTAGAAAGACTACTTGCCTACTGGCCTACTTAAAAAAAAAACATCACCTGTTGTTATGGTTGCAGGATTGCTAAAACCATATTTTGCTCTCCTATATATTTTATGCAGCTGCAGGCTATTTGTAGTACATCTGCTTCCTGTGAACATTCACAGGTGCAAACTGTTGCTTTGTATAAATGGTACAGATACGTATCCACAATGCACCTCAAGTCATACTTTTCAAAGGCTGTATATATTTGGATTCTTCTTGACTGTATGGCCCTGGATTTGTAGCATATTTTATTTTATTTACTTTAAATGAGATAGTTATTCATGAAAAATAGAATTAACTGTTTTTTTTAAATAGAGTATGCATAAAATATATATGTTGAATAGCATAGAATGGTCATAAAACTAGTAACAGATATTTGCATTTTATTGTGTTTTGCTAAAAAGCAGACTTTATAGCAGACATTTGCTTACTGGGAAAGCCCACATAGATAATTTTGTCCACTTTCAGCGAAAGTCCAAAGAGAAAAGCTCCACAATATAAGAACAAAGCATGCATATACATAGGTGAAGAATGACATCATATTACAATATACTGCAAATACACAGGTTAATACAAACATAAATACATATTATGACATATAGAATGATATATATATATATATATACATACCATCAGTATAAGAAGATAAAATACAATATGTAGCAATGAAACATGTTGATATGTTGTATGTAAGTGAGTTTATTACTCATTCATAAATCAAATGTCAGAGTAGAACATTTAAATAGTGGCTAAGTAGGAGAAAAGGAAGGGAGGGCAGAGTGAGTGGTTAAGTTTACAGTGTTACTCTGAATGCTCATTTAAAAACAATTAACTAGATAGACTTAAGCTGTAGTGTCTGCATATCTGTAATTTGCTGTCAATAAAATGCAAACTAGGTGCTTGGATAAAACATATGCTTATGTGTTGGTTAGAAGTAAATGCTGGTTAATGAATCATAGCTGATCGTTTGCTGTGAAACAATACACTAGTATCTTCTGGAGTGACATGTTTCAGGAAATTGGGACTATAATGTACTTTTTCCTTAAGAGTACTGCAGTAAAGTATGAATGTAGTGACATAAATAACATTGTGTCAGATTGTCAATGTTTATTCCTGAAATTTTAAATAACTACATAAATAAATAAATAAATACATACATAAAGTGTTAATCAGAGCCATACTCTTGACTTTGTCATACACCCCCAATGGAGAAATCATACTGAGACAAGTTGTATTTACTTAAATGAAATACAGCAGCCTCTAGGGAGTTGTAGATTGCGAGTGAATTGTGCAAGGACTCAACTGATGCTGGAGCCAACAGTCTACAATAAGCTACCACAAAAACAGACAGACAAAAGAGTGATGCGTCATTGCATTTAAAACATTCAAATCTAGACCTTGTGGTTGGAAGAGCAAATTAATTCAGAGGAAAGAATTAAAAGTAATAAAAATATAATGAGACTAGGATTGCATAAAATAACTGCTACAAATACAGAATGAAAATTTAGTCTTTTGAATCCTCATAGAAGCTGCAATAAAATATAGTATGAGTGAGCACTTCTTGAGTTAAGAACTGCTAGTAAATAAAAGGAATGCATTTATTTCCATGTCATCAAAACTATCTTAAGTACTCTTTGTGCAGAAAATCCAGAGCTCAGGGAAAACTTCAGCAGTACTTACTGAAGATCTGACAAAATTGAAAACAAATATGTAACAGGAAAGGAGACACAAAACTCTTTTTAAAAGTTTTTGTTTTGATCATGAGACATTTATAGAAATGTAGAAAAAATATTGTATATAATACGTACTAACTAAAAGCAAATGCACAAAAATTTATCATATTAAGAACTAAAGAAAGTCACAATTGATGACATAACATTAGGGACTTGGCATTTCTATAGTATGAAGCATCCACCAAACTTGGAGATGGCAGAGTATATCTATTTTTCTCTCCCTCTCTGTGTATTTATATATATCTAGAGAGAGAGAGAGAGAGATACATGAAAAATAAAACAAAATGGTATCTTTATCAATACATTAAAAATAACAGTAGGGCACTTGAGTGCATGTTTGTACAGGGCGCTTCTCTCCCTATGTCCCTATGGCAGGGAGCATTGCTCAAATGTGAAGCTACGCATTCCTTAAACATACAAAATATCTACAATATGTAATTCAGAAAGCACCACATTGGTAAGTAGCCAACTAGATTTCCCCAACAGTAGTACAAGAAATAAAAGTGTTTAATCTTATAGATTTGATAGTATTGACCAAAGTATAAAAATTGTTTTTACAAATACTAGTAAAATACATGCAATGTGTGCAAGGAAAACATCTGAGAGGAGTAGTAGAGGCTGAAATATAGTCTTGTATATGGACTGTTTTAAAGTTAGAGACAGACTGACCTATACCTTTAACTTTACAATAACTAAAATGCATCAAGTTTGTCAACAATGAGCCTATCTTGCTCTAAAATTTGCTATTGTGATTCTAATACTTGTTTAATCCTGTGACTATTAGATCCATATTGTGTAACAAACATGAGGGTGTCATAACTATGGGGTATGGCCTGATGCACATACCTAAAAAGCTCAGATTGACTCCTAAAGTCAGAAAAAACATAACAATATCAAAATCATTATAGCCCACACAAAGAAATCAGGTTATAAGTCTAACAGCTTGAAGACTTTATTCAGCCCATGTTACTATAAGTTCTTCTGACTCTTAAAAACTGGGAGTTTGGTACATTTCTAATAGCATGCTTAGGATGGCAGCTTGTAGCAGACAAGTAATAGTTTTTAAAGAATGGCTTAACAGATATAGTAATATAATGGTAGAAATCATACCATCAAATTCCTTTGTTATCTGACCATCAAGGAAATGCAGAGTTTTAATATTTTAAATTAGGGTAAATTTAATACTAAACTTATTTCATTAAGAAAAGTCACAAACTCATTCCTTGATGTTGTCCTTTCAAATAGTGATGCCATAACTCATTAATCAATTTATCATAAATAACTGTTCAAATCAACCCATAAAAATATCTGCATGTATTCGGGTAAAATTAGCACCCATTGCCATTAATCTATAAAAACACTGCTGATTAAAATAATAAAAAAATATTCATCTGTACTTCTTCCTGAAGCAGTAGCGACCAGTCAATAAACTCACCGGTACCTAAAACTACCTAAAAATGTCTTAATTGCTCTAATTCCTCCCTCAAGGGGAATATTGGTAAAAAGGTTTTTGACATCAAGGATGCACAAAAATATTCATTTGTCACAGCAATACTGTCCATCAGCCTCAAAAAATCAGTTATAGCATTAGTCCTAGCAGGTATTACTACCAAGAGATGTTTAAGGTGTATTTCCAAGAAGGTTGAAAGGGGTTACATGAGTAAACCCTACCCAGAGCCTATGGGATGTCCTGGGGGTTCCTTTTTAATTTTAGGAAGCAAATAAAAAACGGGATAATGAATCATCTGCCATTAACTTTGTTTTGATTCCCAAAGAAATAATACTACTTTCCACAGCATCTTTAGAATGTCATCAGTTTCCTGCTTGAAAATATAAGTAGGTAATCTTCTATAATAATTAACATTCACCAGTTGATTCTCTGACTATGAATCATAATTAGTTTTATATAATAATGCTACAGCTTCTCCTTTATCAGCTTTAGTAATAGCTATGTCTGTTCTATTTCTTAATTCTTATAAAGCTCATTTTCTTCCAAAGATAGATTGTGAGACAGACTAGTGAAAATAACTTCCTGAGCCCTGTTAAGTTCTGTTACTACCAGCTGTTCGAATTTCTTGACAGTGGGATGATAGGAAGGATTAAAAGAAGATGGTCTAAAAGGAAAAAATAGGAACCCCACGTTACGTGCCATCACTAGTGTGTGTATCAAACTAGTATTTCAAATTAAATTTGTGATCAAATGTTTTATTATCTGAAACCGTTTGAATATGCGAGACACAGCATGCGGGTATAAATGATAAGCCTTTATTTAAAATAGATACCATAGCCCCAGAGAGACACCTGAGGTAAATTAACTACCAAGTCATTTTATCCAGAATTTAACAAGGATTGATCTGCTTGATCAGTTCCTTGAAAAGTGTAAGCACATTGTCATTTATGGTGGTGTACAGCCACCAAAGGGGAAGCACCAGCTCTCATACTAGTATGTTTTTCTGTATGGAGGAAGAATCTCTTGAATCAAATTCAGTGTCCGTGTTAGTAGAAGATATAGAGGCAGAGGCAGATGTAAAACCAAGTCTCTTCTATTAGCCCTTTTATGTTTATTTCTAGGTCGATAATTCAGTCCTGTGTTGTACAAGCAGCAGACCTCACAGCTGGTGTTTGATTTTGCCATGAGAAAGCAGAACTCTTCTTATAGTCACCCAAATTATATTTAAATTGTTTAAGATTACATTGTTCATATAAATCATTGAATACAGATCATATGAAAACATATTAAAATGCATTTAATCTAGGGGGAGAAGGGGAGCCTAATCTGACTATCCAGAGTCTTTTCTTATAATTGAATAAGTAGTTCTGACACTGGATTGATAATTTTCCATATATTTACTGTATCTGTGCTGATAAATGAAAAAATAGTGGGTAGGGTGTTGGAGTACGTGTTTATACAAGGTGCTTCTCTCCCTGTGGTGGCAAGTATTGCTCAGATATAAAGCTACCCAGTGTTTAAACATACAAAATATCTGCCCACAACAGAAGGCATCACAATGGCATGCAGCCAAATAGATCACCCCAACAGCTGTACAAGAAATAAATTGCTTAATCTTGTATGATTTTATAATGTTGATCAGTTTTACAAATGTTGGTACAGTAAGTGCAATGCATGCCAGGATAACATCCATGGGGACTAATAGAGATTGATATATATATATATATATATATATATATATATATATATATATATATATATATATATATAGTCTTATTATTTTAATAGTGGCAACTCTATTAATCAATTGATTATAAAATTATAAGTGTTCAAATCAACATATAAAAAAAATCTGCATTTATACATGCAAAATTAGCACCCATTGCCACCCCCTTAATCTGTAAAACCACTGTTGTTTAAAATATAAAAAAGACATTTTTGCCAATACTTATTCCAGAAGCACATATTTTTTTTTGAAGTGTAATGAGTTTGCAGACTTTAAAAATTCCTTGCAGGCTACTCTGTCAGAAATACTGGGTGAGCAAATTGATGTAACTAAGGAAATTGTTATTTTTTTTTTAGCTGTGATGCAAAATCAGAATTGCCTAGACACAGTAAGGCCTTGCTGAGTTTAATTTTGGTGGCTGCCAAAAAAGCAATTATTAGAAGATGGAAATCAAAGTCTAAACCAACTGTACTAGAAGTAGTGAATATAGTAACAATCATAGAAGAACTTGAAGTGGGATCATTAGAAAAGGGTAGGAGGTAATTATATAGAAAAAATGGGAATTGTGGGATCAATACATGTAGAATAATCTTTTGGAGGAGGAATGAGGTTTATGGGAAGGCAGGAATTGAATGAGCTGTATAATATCTGACTATCAATGACTTTATAGAAGATTATATGTAATGTATCATGTTTGCAACTGAAAATATGTCACTATGGTTTGTTTTCATTTATATAAATGTATCATTGCTCTAAGTGATAATTCAATAAAAATGTTTATTGTTAAAAAAAAAAGAAAAAAAAACTTCTTCTAGAAGCAGTATTAGTAAATTGTTGGGTGGGAGGGTTACCCCTCTTGGTGGATGTAGTCAGCCAGACCCCCAAGACACCCCTTAAGCTCAGTGCCAGGGCCATAGCCCTATAGGAGGAAGTGTGGGGGTAGTCAGTGGCTGGTAGAACCAGCAATGGACATGGGGCACTGTGTAGAGTGCCAAAATAATAATGTAGTATGGAAAAAGAGATGCAAAAGAAAAAGAAAGGAGTGCAGGAAAAAGTGAGAGGTAGAAAGTATGAACCAGATTTAACATGAATATTGGTTGACTAACAAAGAGGCTAAGCAAGCAGTTGCAGTGAAAAAGAACAAGGCATCAGAGGCACTCTACCAGCTTTTGGAAAGTGATGCAGCAGATAGCACACAGAAACTCTATCAGGTTTAAAGGTAAAAACAGAAGATAAAGAAAACAATCATCAGACACCCTTATGAGTGATGCCAGAAACAACCTAGTCACCAGTCCACATGACAACAAAGGCAGATGGAAGGAGTTCATCAATAGGATGTAAATAAGGAAAACCCAACAGATGCAGTACTTCCCAGACAGGGCCTACAGTGAAAGAAGAAGAGGGGCCCACTCTAAAGAAGTAAGGACAGCAATAAGGAAAATGATGACAGGGAAAGAAGCAGGTTCAGATAAAGTCACTGCAGATATGAGCAAGATGTTGAGTGAGTTAGGAGAAAAATGGCTTCTGTGGGTACTCACAGCATTATGGAGAAAAAGGGCTATCCCAGATAACTGGAGAATAAGCATTCTGGTGACAGTGTAGAAAGGGGACATTTGCAACTCTGGGGAGTATAGAGGTATCAAACTCTTATCACACTGTATGAAAGTTCTAGAGACAGTGATTGATAAATGAATATGTATAGTAGTAGAAAGTAAAATGGGAAATGAGCAGTTCAAATTCAGATCCGGATGCTGCACACCTGACTTGATGTTTGCAGTGAGACAGATGGTTAAGAAGAGGCTAGAGATGAAGAAAGAGTCCAACTGGGTATTCCTAGACTTGGAGAAAGCATGACAAGATGCCAAGAAAGATGATTTGGACAGATTTGTGATGGTTTGCAGTCCCTGAAACATTGATAGAATTAGTGCACTCAACGTACAATGACCCAGTGACACAAGTAGAAGCAGTGTTAGGACTTAATGAGGGGTTCCCAGTGGCAGTGAGTGTGTAACAGGTTGCACCTCTGAGCCCACTGCTGTTGATACTGGTGATGGACTGCATTAACAAACAAGTCAAAGAAGACATATATATCAACAAAGCTGCTATATGCAAATGATGAGTTATTACAGACAGACTTTGAATAAGAATGTCAGCAAATGTTAGAGGAATGAAATGCAAAACTGAAGGCACATGAGATGAATCTGAGTACAGATAAAACAGTCGTAATTCCAGCAAATGGTGGAAATCAGAAGAAGCTGAGAATTGAGAAAGATGGAAAAAATATTGGGACAGGCAAACACCTTCAAGTATCTAGGAGGGGTGATTGAGGAGAAGGGAAGTTTGAATGAGAAGGCCAAATCTGGAATAAGAGGGGCTGCAGCCAACTGGCACAGAGGATCAGAGACTGTGTGTGACAGCAGTATTTCAAAGAAGCTGATAAGTAAGGTGTACAGAACAGTGGTAAGGCCAGTACTACTGTATGGTACAGACACCTGGGCAGTGAAGGCAAAGCAGTTGAAGAAGCTAGAAATGATGGATATGAAGTGCCTGAGATGGGTGGTAGGATGCACACTGTTGGACAGACAAAGAAATGAGGACATCAAAGCAGAGATCAATTAGTAGAAAAGGTCAAAGAGAACAGATTAAGATGGTTCAGGCACATGTGCAGGAAAGCAGAAGACAATCAGTTGAGGAAGATTTGGGACAAACAGGAAGAAGGCAAGAGGAAATGAGGACATTTTTCAAAGGGATGGATGGATTATGTGACAGAAGATCTGCAGCAGTGAGGTATGAATGTCGAAGAATGTAGACAAGTGGCATTGAGTCAAAAGAGATGACAATAGTTGATATGGCACTCCAACCCCATGTAGAAAATGGGAAAAAGGGACTTGATGATGATGATGATGATCTGTATGGCTCTCAAGCATCCAACAAAGTCCAAAAGTTTAGGAATCAGGGTTCAAAACATTTGCACATATATTTTTATACCCTAAGTAGACTTCAGAGAGTTTTTCCTTAGGTGAACAACAAATCATGGAGTTGTGATGGGAAAAAGAGAGGTAATTGACAACATGTTTTTTTTTTTTTTTTGTGAATGCAAAGAGTTGGCAAATTTTTAAAATTCCCCTGCAAATACTATGTCAGAAATGTTGGAGAAGCAAATGGTTGTTAACTAAGGAAATGATTCTTTTCTGCTGGGATATAAAATCTGAATTGCCTAGTTAAACTAATGCCTTCCTAAGTTTAATGTTATTGGCTGGCAAAAAAGCAATTGCTAGAAAATTGAAATGAAAATTTAAAATATCTATAACTGAAGTTTTGTGTATTGTAAAGGAGCTATAAGAACTGGAGGTGTGATATTTAGAAAAGAGAAGGAGCAGATTACATAGAAATGACATAATTTGTGGGAACAATGCATGCAGAACAATGTTTGGGTGAAGTGAGGTTTAAGGGATGGCCAGAACTGGGAAACGCATAATGCTGGAGTGAATGATAATTATTAAAAGAAAATATATACATAGTGAACATAAGTAATAAAAAAATGTTACTATACTTTGTTTTCTTTTCTATTAATGTATGTGTACTTTCATAATTGTTTAAAATATGAGAATTGAATAAAGGTGTTAAGTGAGTGAGCATTTAAACAAGACACAGTTTTAAACAACTTAAGTTGATGTATCTGATTATGTAAATAGATCTTTATACACTGATATTTAGTATAATGTCAGTCAATCTTTCATTCTTTCAGTGCGAAAGTCTGACAGATGCAAAACCTCATATGAGGCTGTCTTGGAATCTGTATCCCAATGATCTTGTTCTATACATATATCCTCCAAAGTGGGAGGCAAATTGGGATCTTCAAAGGAAGCTTGTTCCAACCTCTATCCAATTTGTTATATAAAAAATGCTTAAAGTTCTAGTGTTACTTTTTGTACATAGGTTTTGGGAGACAAACCGTATACCTAGTGTGGCAGACAAATTACAGGCCCATATGAAAGGGTCTATATCAGAACATCAAAGTATTAAAACTTTGAATGTTCTGATATTGAACACTATTCAAAGAATGCTAAGAATAGAGAAGATGCAGAACAGTGAATTCTTTCCTCGGAAAATAATTTGGTTGGCCATTTCTGTGGCTTCACTATTCTTAGCGCTGTGGTGGAAAGTTACAGGTTGGGTTCAGGTAAGTGTGCGATTGTTTGTACGTTAGGGTTAGGGGCGGGTTAAGTGAGTTAGGGTTAGGGCGTGGGTTAGGCGTGTGTGTGATAGTGACAGACTTTAGGGTTAGGGGCGGTTTAAGTGAGTTAGGGTTAGGGCGCGGGTTAGGTGTGTGTGCAATAGTGACGGACCTTAGGGTTAGGGTTTGGGTTAAGGTAAGTGGGTAGATAGTAGTGTATGTTTAGTTTAGTGTAGTGTTAGATGTAGGAATTTAAGTGTATGTGTGTGGTTGCTGTTTGTCTGATGTGCTTGTGTTTTGTGCATTTGTTTCGGAGTAGCAAATTTTTTCCATGAGAAAAAAATTGCTGTTCTGAATGTTCGATATTTTCATGTTTAGATGTTTTGGGGCCGATGAAATAGCATTTGCTATTTTCATCTTTCAATAACGTGATATAAACGCATATGAAAGTACCCTGTTTTCTGTGTAGTTGAATAACCTGGAGGTACAATAAACAATGGATGTCAAACATAGGGTGGGATACTTGAAATGGAATATGTTAAAGGAAGATGCTTGGATGACGGGAAAACATTATGTTTTTTTTTTCCTCTGTATAAAAACAGTTATATTTTATGGGCTAAACCATTGAATCATAGCACTTATAACAAATGTTATAAATAATTTTGCTCATATTCCTTTTCACAAATGAGCAAACGTTTGGAACACCTTGCATATCCAAGTTCCAGACAACTTGGAAGAACATAAAATATGGGAATTACCGAATGGGTGGAAAAATAATTTACATGACAATGACAAATGACATACAGTGACTGTCATTGTTAAGTATCCAAGTGCTCTTCAGAAGAGCACTGAGGGCTTAGACTTTTGACAATAATGATTAGAGGGCATTACCAAGACAGTCAAATCAATGCAACAATTTATCTTGTTATCTTACTTGCTGAATATGGTGTTTTTAGTTTAAGATGTGCTAATGCTGGTTAATTGCAATAAAGTATCTGAATGATGTTAAATTAAATCAGAAATCCCCAAGTTAACAAAAGCTTATTGTGTGATTCAAGTACAGATATATGGGTCTTCATCATGCTCATTATTCAATTGTCAATCATTTCAAGATTGCTACCATTAAAATAAAATAAAGCTCCTCTGTACAACTGACAATCTGTATAGACTAGAGGAATTTAACAAGTTAACAAATTATTCAAAAGCAGAACTATATTAACCTCTTAAACAACACTGCAGTTCTTATGTAACCATCAAATCTTAAACTACCTGTCATTTGCTCATATTTCTTTACACTTCTAAGTCCACTATCCCTGCTTTCCCCTCCATTTTTCCTACTTAGTAACTGGTTCTACCTGTGTGTTCTATCACTAGAGTTACACAATCTCACATTCTAACTTAGTTTTTTTTTCTAATTCCCAAAGCTTTAACCTTTCACAGGATCACTGATAGAAGTGGTGCCCACTAGAGTATGGCTACCACTCCCTCACAATGCAATAATTCCTTGCATGCTTTTGATTTTGAATATGCTCAAGGCATGTTGTTGTTTTCTTTTCTCTCTTTTCTTGGTGGAGTTCTGATAGTAATCGTATTTTAGATGTGAACAGTATCCACAGAGTGTGTCAGAGTGCTGAGTGCCAAGTCTTTGTGTAGTGGGCACTTCAGACACAGGCACCCCTAACATTCTGTAATTACACAGCCACACAGTTAGAAGAAATCCTACTCATTAATATCTGGTCTAAATCTTCTGAGATACCTGTAGTAAACCCTTTTCTGCTCCAGTTATTAACTGTATTTATCTAGCATATCTTAAATGGAGATCTTCTGGTGCTTCTATGGCTGACTGTGCATGAACTCATTGATTGACTTCCGGTAATGTGGAGATTTTGCTATCCCCACATTTATATGATGAAATGTGTTTGCACTTTACTATGCTGGCCCTCTGAGGTCTACTTAAAATACTTTAGTGGCAGGGGTAATGCACGTACTTATTTATTTATTATTTGTTCACCATAAGTGGACTGGTCTAGTGACTCTTTTCAGCCATGACCCAATCTCAAAAAGCAGAAAATAGATCATGATCTTTCAGTCAACAATATTATATACAAAATAATTGCATACCAAAATTCAGAATTGAATTCAGTGGGATTAAAAGATACAGAGTGTATTAAGAAAAGAAAAATATATACAGAATGTGAGCTAAGATATGCATATAATACAGTACAATATACAAGTAATACATAAACTTTGATATGCATGTGAATTAGATGTATATAGGATGCCACATTATGAGGACAAGAAAAGCTTCTTAAATAGTTTACTATTCATAATATGCAATGGTAAGTTACCTAACCATTGTCATGGTAGCATTTGCAGGTAGATACAGTAAAGGGATGCTCTTTAGGTGCATATTTGAAGCTTTTTACTTATTATTTATTGACGTGTATTTATCATGATGATCCGACTGGACAAATCCCCCTTTTAGTGGTGACCCAGGTAGAAAAGCTCCACATGAACTTACACAAAACAATAAGCAAGATATAACAATACAGGTTTTCAAAGAGTTGTATGATTGTCACTGTTGTAATGATACCCTGACCTCTTGTGCAAAAAATGGGAAAAAGGGGTTGTGGATGGATGGATGCACAGCATAAAGTAAGAAGAAAATTCAATAATTTATAAATAGATATGAGCAACATACATTAAATAAAAATGTAACAATAATAATATGAGTACACCTTACATAATGGTTTGAGGTAAACTATAGATCACAAGCAGTATAAGACAGGTAGGAGCATGGATGAAAATAAAGGAGATGATGAAGTAATGAGAGAAAAGAGTACAGTATTAGCTGGGGGTGAAAAGAAAGGCTAGAAGAGTTAATATATGATTAAGTGAGAGGAAATAGTATTTTAGTCAGGGAGGAGCATATCTACAGCTACATGAAAATGTCCTCACCTTTCTAAAGAGATACTGAGCACATCAAGTATGAGCTCCTTTTCTGTAGATCCCGGCATGACTGGTGTCTGTAACATGTCTGTTACTACTTTATCTTACATCATAAAATCTCATTAACTCTCAAAATGTCAGTTTTTTTATTGCCTTCTCTGCTCCTCAGTCACCAACCCTCCACCATCTGTCTTTCATTTCATCAAGCAACTTTTTCTTTCATTCTTAATGTTAAGTCAGATTACTGCTGTCTGTATCCGCAGTTACTACATTCTAAGAAAACACTGTCGGTTGTATTTCTTTTCTTTCATATACTGACCGAGTTTATATACTGTTTCCCTTGTATCTCACTTTATAGTGATATCCAGAGCATATAAATTTCCTTTACTATTTTCAGTACATGTACTCCTTTTATTTTCATGCAAAAATGTATACTGTTCTTGTAAAATTTACTGCACATGTAATATTTTTAATTTTTATGTAACATATGTGATTTAACTTGCGAACCTTTGCTAAAAGTGTTTTTTTTTTTTACCCAGTCAGACTTTCCTGGTCAACAAAGACAAATAAATAAACAAATACAATACTATGCAGCAGTTTTCTCAGAATATCTGTGGTATGGTTATCCTAATACATATCTAAACTTGTATTGTGCAATGGGGATCCTTAATGTTTAGCTCTGTACCATTCTGAAATGATTTTTTTCTGAATAATTAATTAATGTAACTTTTTATAAATCTACCAAGACAAAATAATACTGCTGTCAGTCATATCATTTCATTGTCCTCAGTGTGTGGCAAACAGTCAGATTACAAGCATTATAAAAGTTATTGTATAATTTATGTACATGAATCTTTGTAATGTCAGTGCATTGTAAAGTAAAAATAATGCCTGCCAGGATCATATGCTTATAGTGTGCTAATTTTGCAGTGGTCTTCTGCACAGATGTTGCAATCATTCTATTACTGTCAGGTTGAATTGCATGTCTTGTGTCTGTGCTTTGTATTTACTTATTTGGCTGTGGTTATGTCTGAAAAGTGTATCTGGACCAATCTATCTTACCACTTAACCAATATTGAATAAATAAAATAAAATAAAAAGGTAAGGTAGTGAGTGCCAAGAGATGGGCAGTATGATTATAGGAAAGGGTCTAGAATGCAGCATTTGAGAGCTGAGGCAAGCAGATGGGGACATTATTCTTGTTTTTAGGGTTCCTGGTGGTCTTTTGGCTAGTCTCATTTCCACAGCCTGGGTTTGATTCCCAGGCATGGAAATTTCAATGGATTTGTCTGGTAGTTGGTGCAGGGGGTTAAAGCTATGAGTTGTAGTTCTTCTAGTACAGGGTTTGATTCCCTTAGCCATCATTTGCCTGCTGTGTGAACTTGAAAAAGTCATTTAATCGGGTACTGCTTAAGGGCACCTGGGAATTTCGGATAAGCTCCTAAGTCTAGTAACTACCTACAAACCTATTTTGCTGAAAGGGATAGAGCTTTGCACCTTGGACTGTCTCCTATTAGAAATCTTCTGATACCATTCAGCATTATGCCTTTGTAGGATGAGAATATGACAGCTGATCAACTTAGAGGGAATAAGCCTCTCTGAGATGAGGGAAGCTAGATAAAAACTGAAAAAAATGGGGCAGAATCCAATGGTTTAATCAGTCAGTAGAAAAAGATTCCCTAACTAAATCCCTACATATAGGGATTCTAACCTTTGCCACCAGGATTATTAGGAGTAACAATTACATTTATTAGCTGCATATGGTTTTCAGACAACAATGATGGGCCATTCTCTGAAAGAAGATGTTATGTCTCATGTCCCATTGTGGCATGCATACCAAGATACACTGCTGGTGACTCCAGTTTGGCTACCAGCTTAAGTGGCAAATGGCTGGTATCTTGCTCACCTTTCTTGAGTGACTGAGAGGATGGAATGTACCAGTTATGCAATGACTGCAAGGGATGCTTGGAGATGGTAATGCATTAAGCATGTATGTTTCCAATGTCACTTATTACAGTGTGCAGCAATATGTGCATGCAACATGTGACAGTAGGAGGTACTGTCATCCATGCCAGGAGAAATGGGGTAGCGGATGTGTGGCATGTGCCAGCACAGCTAGCTGGAATTTTGTAAATAATTATAGGTCATTTGTATATCAAACTGATTTGTACAGATGCTTGTGCTGAAAATGTATTTGTGAGATTTGCTTGTGTTCAAATGCATATTCAGTGCACCCTCCCAGAAGGAAAAGAAACATACATGTATTATTGTGACTGAATTATATGTATATGTTTTAACAGCATATACTGGAAGGGAAGAGGTTAATCCACCTGACTTTAAAAAATGTTCTTGAAATTAAATTACTTTATGGGTTAAGCCATAAAGATGTTATCCCACAGTTTTGAATGCAGTCAGAGAAGCAATGTCTGTGCAGCTCCTGTAGGAAAAGTGAAATTGTTTTATGGTTTTATGACTTCCAGCCAATGCACCCCATCTGAGCAATGCTCTTGTGTGTGTATTATTGACATGTAGGTGCTAAACTCTTATCAGCTTCTGGTGTTGGTGATAGCATGGGAACCAGAAGTCAGATGACCAGATGTATGTGATATCATTCTGTACAGAAATAATATTTTAATATTAGAGGAGACTGAAGTCTCAGGAGCATTCTGTATTCTGTCTTGGATCTGACATAAGAACCACTCACCCACATTATTTTGCCTTGCTCTATTCAGTAAGTAGGAACAGTAGTTCTTTTAATCAATCAGGAATATATAGTGAGACTAGCTAAATACTGTGTTTCTATAACTGTGTGAAATTTTCTGTAGGTGTTATTTTTAATATTCCCTGTGACTGAAACTGTGGAGTTTACTGTAAACAGATATTTAGTATTTTCATGTTCTTTTATTATTTATTATTAAATATATTTAAACTTCTCATTGTGGCTGGTCCTTTTAGAAAATACTTAAGCTTTGAGAGTATTTGCATGCTGACCAGTCCTGAAAGCCTTGCTGTTTTGTCCACATTACCACTTGTATTAATATTAACTTCACTCAGTATAATTGAATACCCTTTTAAGAGCCCTATAGTAACTGACTGGTAGCAGTGAAACTACCTTATTGTCTGGACAGAAGGTGGCATAACTTGTGAATCTGTGCCAGCCTTTCCCAAGTGTGTGTGTGTGTGTGTGTGTGTGTGTGTGTGTGTGTGTGTGTGTGTGTGTGTCAGCTGCTTGGAGCAGGAACACAAAGAACTGGTTTCACAAAAAGGGTATGGGAGGACTTAGCTTGGAACCCTAGGTAAGGACTCAACTCTAAGTTGTGCTAGTGGGGAGTCTTACTGGGGGTCTGGAGAGAAAGAGAGGAACCAGCCCATGGAATGAGTGTGTTCCCTAGGTGTTCTTAAGGGAAATTGTGCTTGATGCACAGAGGTCTGCCTCTGGAAAGTGAATGCCCCTTTCCAGTGTCAGTGGTGAGGATTAAGCCTCCTTGATTACTGGCCCAGAGTGGGGAAGTCACACAAATGTAGTGTAGTACTTGTATGACTGCACCTACAGGGTGAGCCAAATTACATAACAGTAGAAGCATGTAGCTAAGTTTGTATCATTTCTGTATTTCATTAATTTTTCTTTTAGAATGGTAAGAGCAATATAAAAGTGAAATAATGTATGAGTTTTTTTCTCAATCTACCATTTCTGTACATACTGACTGACTTTGAGTCTTTTCTATAAATCAAAGGTGGTTTGTAGTAAGTCTTTCAGGCAATTAGAGCCCTGACAGTGAAAGTGAAAGGTTATGTGGCTGATGGCTTCACATTAACGGATAGGTGCAGAGGCAGCAGCATTGGTGGGGCCCCAGTGCAATAGAAATAAACATTATGGGTGTCATTGCAGTTTGCATAAATACTTAATGCTGTCCAAAAAACTTTGATAAAACAAAGCTGCATCCTTCTAATATTTGCTTTTTGTAATACCAGATGCTAATATAATAAATGTAAATGCAACAATAAATGCAAATATTGCGCTTATCTTTTGAGAGCAGAACTTGGACTCCGCATTGTAAGGAGATAATATTTCAGTATTTTATGCTTAATGGCTGGGTCACTTAGAATTCATACAGTAGTATAAGTATTATCTAACTGTTCAGGTGAGTGTTAAAGAATAAGAGTCTGTGGTATTTGTAGATAAAACTACAGGACAGCCTCTCTGGTGTTCTGGCTAAACTTCCTGCAGTCAATATAAGTTTCTCATCACGTATTATCGGAGAAATAGCTGTAGGGTCACTGTGGTCTGTGTATCATTGAAATGTGTAATGTAAATAATATGTTTTTAACCTTGACTATTTTACACTGGTTCTCGCCTGACCTCAGATGATTGCTACCAAACATCCTTCTGTAGTGTGGTATGCCTCGTTCATTATTTGGTCAGGTATCTGTTTCTAAACTCTGCAGTAGTTGTCCTGATCATCTGAACATATTTATAGAAGAGTGTAAAAACATGCATAGAGCCCTGATCATTTTGAAACACTTTTGTATGCGATAATTTCAACTGGCAAATCATTAACAAAAATGTGGAAGCATGAAACACTGCAGAACTGAAAATATGCTGTATAAAGTCTATTACCATTTTCTTATAACATATAATTGAAGTAATTATAATGCTGTAAAATGTGCTATTTGAATACTTAGTATGAAGACAGAGCTTGCAAGGGACAGAGCTGATGGGAGCTAGTGAGATAGGCTCACTGCCAAATATGCCAGACATATTATAGCCTACGTTTGCAGTCAATGGCATTGTTTTCAGTTTTTCTAAACCAATTAACAAAAAAAATCTACTTCTGCAGTGCCGGAAAAGAGGTTACCACAAATGACCCATAATGACTGTCTTCAAGAACTGCCTACCCTGAGACAATTAACATACTCTGGCATAAACAGAAATGCACTGTAGAGGCTTAACAATATTCTTCTGTACTTGAAAGATGGAGTCTGTGTCATAAAATAGAATCAAAATTAGGAAACATTCTGAACTATAACATCTAGTTTAGAGGTATCTGTAGTGGTGGATTTAAGAGTGCTAACATACAATATTCTTAAATAAAGCCTCTGAAGAGTTTGTTTCTTCATCAAGTTTTTGAAATTACGTAATTTTGATTGTGGTGTTTATCTATTGGATTGTTTCTTTTCCATCTCTTCATTTACATGTTCTTATTTAACTGTCAACTGAGTGATTTTTTTATTTCAAAAGTCCTTTTGAAAGGTACTGATAAACAGAACTTTAACTGATCATTCCTACCTTTCTGACCTTGATCAATACTGTAATATCAAACAGAACTTTAACTGATCATTCCTACCATTCTGACTTTGTTCAATACTGCAACATCACTATCTTTATGAGTGGTACAGCTCCCTTGTAATGTCCGTAGCCATCCTTTATGGCAGTTTTAGTGAGCTAGGAGGAATTGCATAGGTCTGGTCACTTGAGTTTAGTTCCAGAAACATTATTTTGCAAGTGGAGAATAGCAACAATCAATGACTTAACCAGGTTAATGCTCCAGTGTTATAGGTTCATAGGTTCATAGGTTCATAGGTGTGTACTAGGGTAATGGCCCTGGAGCCTTTACAAGCCTAGCCCATAGGATTAACATGGCATTGTGCCACCTGACCTTAGTTCTCAGTACCTCTGTTGAGTACAGCCACAGGAGTGATCCCTGGGGTGAATTTTCTATTTCCCATTCACTCATCAAGATTTCTCTTGAAGAGGGCCAGTGAGGTGCTCTGTTTGACATGTATGGAAGTATATTCCACAGCATTGGCAGTCTCTGGGTTATGAACCTGTCCCTCCAGCATGTTCTGCTGATTGTGGTAATGATGTTGCGGTCTCTGGAGCGTGTGGTGTGGAGGGATTGGGATTTCTTTAGATGTACCATTTCTAAAAGAGCTGGGTCAGACATGGCTTTGTAAGTCAAGCAGAGATCGCCTCTAAGTAGGCAATATGAGACAGAGAATAGCTGGAGTTTTTTGAGTCTGTCCATATAGGACTAGTGTTTAAGGCCTACGATCCTCTTTGTGAGGTACTTTTGTGGCTTCTCCAGTTGTTGCAGGTGTCTAGTGAGGTACATGTCAAATGGGGCATTGTACGCGATGACTGGCCTAATGAGGGAAGAGTAGAAGAAGACAATGACCTCTTTCTTCCTGGATGCAAAACCCTTAGTAATGAGATGTGCCACATACAAGGACTTTCTGCCCACAGTGGCAATGTGGTGGTCAAAAGAGAGGTTGCTGTCAACCTGCGTTCCCAGATCTCTTATAACACCTTCTGTACTCAGTGGACTACCATCAATGTGGTAATTCATGGTAACCAGGTTTTTCCCAAAGGGGATGATGACACATTTTTTGGCATTGAGCTTAAGGCCATGGTTCTGACACCAGTTGTTGGTCTCAGTCAGACCTTTCTGTAAGATGTCGGCATTACTTGGGGAGTTAATAATAGCTCCCAACTTGCAATCATCTGTGAATTTTGTCATCCAGCTAAGGGTTGATGCCTAGCTTAGTGAGTTTTTCTAGGATTCCTGAGTGGGGAATGGTATCAAAGGCCTTGGCCAGTTCAAGGTAGGCTGTATGAACCACATTGTCTTCATCCAGAGCTCTGGTGACTGATTCAAAGAAGTCAACCAAGTTGAGCAGGCATGATCTACCCTTCACAAAACCAAACTGTGTGAGATCCAGAGTTTGGAGATTCCCTATATCCTTCTTTATTAGGTCCATGATGATGCGTTCCATAGCCTTGCATATCAGACCCATCAGGCTAATGGGGCGATAGTTCCCAGGGTCTGTAGTCGCTCCTCCTTTGTGGAGAGAGATGACTGTAGCAGTGCGCCATTCGGTAGGGACAAAGCCTGAGGTGAGGCTGTGATTGAACAGGGCACACAGGTGAGGTGCCAGTTGCCTCTGTAGTTCATGTAGAACACAGCCAGGGATATTGTCACGTTCCATAGAAGCTGTATTCTTGGCCTTGCACAGTGCCGTTTTAACCTGTGCAGCAGTAATACTGGGTGTCTGGCAATCTATTGGTATTGTGATTGGTCCTTTGGTGGGGGAGAGAGGGGTAAAGTTGGGACTGAATCTGTCGGCCAGTATATTGGCAATATCTGTTGGCCATGGTGCAATAGCTCCGATCAAATCTGGGTATTGCCATGGAGATCTTTATATAACTATAGAAGGCTTGGTGTTGTCTTTAATATCTGCTGCAATTCTGTTTTCATAGCTGGCTTTAGAGGATTTGATGAGGGATCACAACTTTTTGTTGAGGCTGATAAGGAAGTTTTCCCAGTCTTGGGACTTCACCTTATTTTGCATCAGCTTCCTTCTTCTGTCATAGAGCTTGTTTATGGCAGGGGACCACCAGATTGGCTTCCTTTTTTGGAGGAAAGCATCTTGGTTCTATTGAGTATGGCGAGATCCAGGCATTTGTGTACGTGTTCATACAGTGCATTGGTGTATGATTTGGTGATCATGTAACTATTCTCCGTTTGCATGGGTGCCGTGAAGTTAGCCACCTCTGTTTTTAGGAGCCCAAAGTTAGCTTTGGAGAAGTTTTTCATGGTGGCTACCTTTGCAGGGGGGGGGGGTGGAAGGGATGTGGATTTCCAAGGTGATTAGTTTGTGGTTGGATCTAATCAGGGAGGAGTTGACTATCGGTGTAGAGCAAAGGTCACCTATGTTAGTAATGACAAGGTCAAGGATTTTGCTATCTCTAGTGGGGGTAAGAACGAGCTGGTCCAGGGCATTGGAATTAATAAATTCCAGGAAATGTTGGGCAAGTGTATTGGTACATGAGTAGTTTTCCAGTTATTGAAAGGGTAGTTGAAGTTGCCCAGTATGAGAGTGTTAGGTTGGACCCTAATATTCTCCAGGGTGCTTAGGAACACAGAGTGTGATTCTTGGGACATGATTGGTGACCTATAGCAGGCTACGACCTGAATCACTGTCTTACTCAATGTTAGCTGCACTTGAAGTATTTCTGATGCATTATGCTGGGCTTCCAGTCTGGAGGTGTGCGCATCCTTTATGAATATGGAAACACCACTGCCTTTGGAGCTTCGGTCTAAGTTCTGGGCCCAAAAGGTGTGGAATGAGTTATAGCCTGGTAGTGCAGGGGTGCTTTCTGCTGCCTTGAATGAGGTGTCAGTTACAGCACAAATGTAGATGTTCTCCATTTTAAAGAGTACTTCGAGTGAGTGCATTTTGAGATTTAGACTTCTAGCATTGAGCAGCATGACCCTCAGATTGTATTTGTTTGTAGCTGTTATGGTGGTAATTTGGTCTTTGGAACACCGCCTGAAAAAAGGCTATGCCAGGGAAAAAACACAACTTTTTTTTTTGTTTATTGAGACTTAAACAAATAACCAGTGAATACATGTTTAATATTAGATATGCAACCACATTTTGTCATTCTGTTTCATGTTGCTCTCTGAAGAATTATTTGTTTGAGTTAAAGCTAGGAGCTGAACTAATCTGATTGCTTTTATCTTTCTGGTGAAACAGTGTTCTCTGTTTTATATAATTTTACTTATTTAGTTCAAGTTTTGTTTTATATAATTTTCCTTAATTAGTTCAAGTTTAATTAAGTGCTTATTGACTAAGCACTATTACAGTATATAAGAATGATAAATGAAACAAAATGTAAACTAGATTGCAGAAATATAAGAATTAGAATGTGGCTCAACCTCATAACAAGGTCAAAGAGTCAATGACTGAAAACTTGAAACTACCAGTGACAGGCTAGAAACATTCTGGCAAGATATTTCGACAAAGCCCCTGATATGCAAAACAACATTGTTGCAAGGACTTAAGCTGAACCATTAGAACCACCAGCAATCCACAGCCTGAGGAACAAAGAGTGCATTCAACTTTATTGATATTTATGCTCTTTGTTTATGTCATTGGCATTTTGGCATTAATTATATAATGGACAATGTATTTGTATTATAATACCAAATAAATCTGAAGATAAAACCATACCTCTCAACTGTACCTCATTATGAGGAACTTACCTCATTTGTGGCCTTAAAAAGTTCATGTTGCACAAAGTTCCACATTGAAAGGGTCTTTTACACATCCAGTGTTATGTAATTTTTCACTGATATCCAGGGTAAATAGAAATGAATCACATTAATTCATTAAAAGATCTTTTATTTAAGTAAAACCAGCACAAGCTGCGGTGGTACAGTGGTAGTTCGATTCTTGGCTGGAGTGCCTTCTGTGTGGAGTCTGCATGTCCTCCCGGTGGTTGAGTGGCCTCCAAAAGACATGCGTGATGGGCATGCCTTCACTGAAGGTTGGGTGTCGGGCTGGCAACTCGGCACCATAAAAATCTACTGCCAATCATTAGTGGACCGGTGTTCCACTCTGGCGACCCCTAACCTGGGAAAAGTCGAAAAGACAAACATAACCTTCCTAGTTTCAGATGCTAATAAGCCATTACTATGTTTTCTACATTTTGCCCTTTGTTCCACATTATGAGGGATACTGTTCCTCCTTTTGGAGATGGAAGGTTGAGAGCTATGGATGAAGCTGACATTTTCTGTCCCATTCAAGCCAGTCTAGTGGTGTACAGACATAATGTCCTGACTACTAACCATATGACCATATAACCATAAGCTGGACTAGTGACTGTGATATTTTATAGCATTAGCAGGAAGAATGGGCTGGTCCATCCTGGGGGTGGGGGGTGGGGGGGAGGGGTGGAACCAGCTGCACACACTGCCACTATCCTTCGGAGTAGGGATGACAATTCAGACACTTTCCTGGCGGCGGGTCTTAGGTGGTTGAAGCTACCAGTGAGTGGTAATCTTTACAATGAACATACAAAAGCACGCACTCAACTATAATGCATTTATTTCACCTCCCCCAACCCAGAGGGTGGGTTAAACTAACCAAAAATGTTTGCATTTCTGTCATGCAGGTGAGAGTACAAAGCATATTATTGTTTTCTCATTTTCAGTCAACTTTTGAATGACTTTGTAACATGCTTTAAAGAATCCTTATTTTCACAATTATATACACTACCCACTAAGTGATAGGTCTGATTCTGTTGTGGTTTCAAACTAAAATCCTGTCTAGAACTGTAGTCAAGGATTAACACAGATAGGTGACCATGAATCAGAGCAACCAAAGAAAAACCATGAACCACAACAAACCCTCTCAATGGGGTTGTCCGAGGGGACAAAGAGGAGGCTACAGGGGTCAGAATTATACACAAAGGAACTTGAACTGGCATTAATGGTAGAAAACATCTGTAACAACCAATAAGCTTCCCCCTTGCATTATTTTTAAAAATAGTACTGGTGACTTTAACATATATAATTTCTCTTCTCATTTTATTGGTTTGTAATGGGGATTTGTTTGAGAGGGGTTTGATATTTATCACTACTAAACAAACCAATGTTGCTCACACATTAATTGATCTAAAACAGTATGTAAAAAAACTGAATTTTAATGTCTTGTTCCAAAATGTTGACCATGCAATAAATACCTTAAGGGTGTCTAGCACATTCAATCTGCTCCTCCATCCTACAATACAGCTTTTTGAAAAAATATTCAAACTGGACATTTGGTGTGTTTTAAGTAGAAAATGAAAGAAGAAGACATAATTGTAGAGCAAATGAACACAATTTATCTAATAATGAACAAAAAATAGACTACAAGAACTTAAAAATGATCCCAACATGAAAATTATGAAGCCTGACAAGTGGGGTGGGATTGTTATTATGAATAACAGTGATTATTCCAGCAAAATGAAGGATCAATGAACTTTTAGCTGAAGACACCTATGAAAAGGTATCACTAAACGAGCTTAAAGTCTTATATAGAAAAATTAGAAGCCATCTTGAGAACATGTTCATTGAGCAACTGGTCACTGTTGAAGAATACAATTATTTAAGAGTGGTCAGCTCCATGACACCTGCATTATTTGGTGTGCCAAAGAAACACAAAAACATTACTCACCCCCCCCCCCATGCTCCCTATAGTGGACAAACATGGCTTTATCACTGCCACACATGCTAGATTTTTAGTTGAAAAATTAAAAAGTTTGGTCACACAGAAAGATCACGTATGCCATGATTCCTAGGACTTTTCAAGAAAGATAAACAAAATAAAATATAAAGATTCATACATTTTATCACTATTGATGTCAAGGATTTGTATTGCATAATACCACATTAAACCCAGAGCTGTTGGACATTCTACACCTAAAGAAATCCCAATCCCTCCGAGCTACATGCTCTAGGGACCTAAACCTTGTCACCACAATAAACAGGACATGCTGGAGGGATAGATTCCTATCCCAGAGACTTCCTATACTCTGGAACAAGCTACCCATCTATGTCAAGCAAAGTTCGTCATTAGCACTCTTCAAGAAAAATCTTGATGAGTGGATGGGAAATAGGAAATACACCCTGGGGGTCAGTTCTGTGGCTCTGCTCGACAATAGTAACAGAAAGCAATTGTCAGTAACACCCACAGAAAAATTACTGGTGCCATCCCAGGGGTGTCTCCTGCCAGCAGCCTGGGAACATATGATCATCAGAATGCAGTGCCCTGCTACAGATGGCCTGGATCTGTCACACCTGGCCTACAGGCCTCTGGCAAATGCCTATGTCTCACCCACAGTGCCCTTTAGGGAGTGTGATTGGGTCCACAACATCAACATAACACAGTCCACAAAATGCAAAGAAAGGACATGCTGACAACTGCTAGGAGCAAACCTGCCCGCCGCAGGGAGCCAGAAATTGGGACAAAGCCATGAATAATGGGGTGATGAAGGTCCAATGAGACGGACACCTGTGAAACACTGCTCTTATAATGTTATAAAGTTGCAGCAAAAACAAAATTGTGCAGGAGACACCACGAAGTAGTAATAAAAGGTATTTATTGTAGAACTAGCACTTTCACGTACTGCCAAGGTACGCTTCTTCAGGTTTCAACAATAACTCAAATTCATAGGTATTTATACTAAAGACTTCCTGCTAATCATGCAATTAAAACAGATGCATTGTAGAAAATCAACCAATTACTTAACCATCCTTACTATTATGTACCTATTCATCTTGTTCTCTTAAACAAACAGCATATGTATTAAATAACGTATAGCATGAGATAATTTATATTAAACAACGTATATACTAAAAAGAAGTTCTGTTATAACACGTATATATATATATATAAAATACATTTAAGTGAAGGAACATAAACTATATACCCTATTCACTACATCATAAAAACAACAACATACAAAGCACGTAAATTAAAATGATCCATATAAAAATGCATGTTCAAGATCATAATTCAAAAATATATGTATATGTAAATAATATAAATATATATGAGTAAATAAAAACTTGCAACTGTCAAAATTTATAATAACTAATGCATGGAATATAATTCATAATGATATTTAGTAACAATTCATAGGCCTATTGCACATATTCCAAATGCATTCAAAAAGTAGACTAATTTTCACCTACGTCTTGCCAATGCTGGTTTTATACTTAACGCCTGATTCAGCCCTGGCTCAATGTGTGCCCTCAATTTCAGAATCCAATTCAACTCAATCAGTTCAAGGTAACACATATTATTTCCTTCTCTTTTGTTATTATGTATCAATTGTAATACTCTGAACCTGAAATAATGGTTAGGAAACATGTGGCTTTGCTTGGCTAAAGCATTGGTCAAGCTGGTTCTTTTGATGTCATAATTATGGTTATAAATGCGGTCCTTGAGTCTTCTGGACGTCAACCCCACATAATATGCCTCACAGGCTTCACATGTAGCTAAATAAACTAAGTTTTTAGACTCACAGGTGGCATAAAAAAGTGGTGTAAAAGTGTATTCCAGGTCCGGAACCGTGAAAGGTTGGATCTTGGAAATTAATCTGCACATGTTACATCTATTACACGGGTATGTCCCATTTCTCAAAAACTGTCTAATATCCAACTTTAAGCCATCTACTTTCTCATTACACAATAACCTTTTCAGGTTTTTACTATTTCTGTACCTGAAAGTTGGTTTGTTTCCAACTATCTGTGTTACGTGTACATCCAATAATAGAATTTTCCAATTATTACTAATAATGTTGTTAATATAGTGAATGTCATTTGTATATTTGGTTGTAAATGCTACCTTTGTATCATACTGATGCACCCTGAAACCTTGCTCATGGGTCCCCCGTCTCATGTTAATATTCAGCCCAGTATCAAAGATGGAAAATCTTATCTCATCTAATAGAGTATGCGGATATCCCCTGTCCATAAAAAAGTTTTCAATTAAATTCAATTGCATATTCCTATCTTCTTCCTTGCTACATAAACGTGATGTTCTCAAGAACTGCCCCTTAACCACGTTATGAAACTATGCCGAGGGTGCATGCTATTATAATGGAGAATAGCATTTCTCCAGCATGGCTTCCTGTATATGGTGGTAGAAATGGAGCCATTTGGTTCTTTTAGGATAGTTAAATCCAAGAAGTTAATGCTACTAGTAGATTGTTCCACTGTGAATTTCAAAAAATTAGTGGTAGATTCCATATAGGAGACCAATTCCAACAGTGAATCTTCATTGCCATTCCATAATATTAAGATGTCATCCACAAAACGTCTGTATAACGAGACGTTCCTGAATAACTCACTGTTAAAAAGAGACCTGTGTTCCCATTGATGCATCACTAGATTAGCATAAGAATTTGCACAGGGAGTGCCCATGGCTACTCCCCATACTTGTGCATATATCTTGTCATGAAATAAGAAAGTATTGTTATTCAAAACTAAATCTAGTAAAGCACATATTAGTGTTTGACAGGCCTTATCAAGTGTATCATCCATACATAAAAACTCCCTAATGGCCTCTACCCCATAGTCATTAGGGATACTTGTAAATAAATTCTTGATATCCATTGATACCAAGATGGTACTGGGGAACATATTGCGTATGGTATTTACATCTTGTAACTCATTCAACAGCCCATAAGTGTCTTTCAATATAGTCGGTATCTTTTTAACTAAGGGTCCCAGCTTAGACTGAATGAAAATAGAAATTCTCTCTGTCACCCATTGTTCTCCCAATACTATTGGGCATAGGGGAGGTGGATATACTCCCTTGTGTATCTTGGGGAGACCTTTTATTACAGGTATAAGGGGAAAATCTATAAGCAAGTATTCATACAAATCTTTGTCAATTTGCCTACACATTAAAAGATCAAACAGAGAATCTTGTACCTGCTTCACAATGCGTACTATATCTTTCTCTCTATACATTTATATGCAGAATCATCACTGAGCATTGCAGACATTAATTCTATATACATAGAAGTTTCCATTATTACTATTCCCCCACCTCTGTCTGCTGGCTTAAAGGTTAGATCTTTCATATTCTGTAAGCCCCTAAGACAAGTTCTCATATTTGCATTCAAATTATGAAATGTTCCCTTGCGTTTATTCTCAGCAAAAAAATGCATAAAAATCTTTCTCACATCTTCCTCATCCCGCCCCACCCGAAATGAAAAAGACCACAGTAAAGAACTTCTCGAAAGCCGACTTCACACTTCTAAAGACTAGTGTGGTCTCCTTTAAGGCCCCTGAGCCGGCGGTTAACATTACTCAAACCGCTGAATCACTTACAAATGCCTTCTACCAGCAACTGCAGGGCTGCATGGATCAGGCAATCCCAAGCAAAACAAAGACTCTTTGTACCAAAGGCAGGCGTCCAGTCTGGTGGACCCCAGCCATAAACAAACTCTACAATAAAAGGAGAAAGCTACTACAAGATAGAGCAAAATCCTTAAAAGGTAAGACACCGCTGATCACTATAAGTAAAAAGCTAAGAGCTCTCATAAAATCATCCAAAGCTAATTTTGAGAAAAAAATAGCTAAGGACTCTAAAGACAACCATAAAGCATTCTTTAGCTATGTCAGAAACCTAGGAGGAAACTCCCAGATATGCTCAGAATTAGTTCAAAATGATGTGAAGATTACTGATCCTACAGACATTGCCACCATACTGGCTGACAGGTTCAGTGCAAATTTCTCCCCACCCTCCCCGCCTAAAGAATAGATATCTATACCAAATGTAGCCCCCCAAACATCTCCAACGCTCAGGTGAGAACTGCTCTCTCCAAGGCAAAGAACACAGCATCCATGGGACCTGATGGTGTCCCCGGCTGTGTGCTCCATGAACTCAACGAGGAATTAAACCCACAGTTAGGACAGCTGTTTAATCTTAGTCTCACCTCCGGATATGTACCCAGGGAGTGGCGCACAGTGACTGTGGTCCCACTCCACAAAGGCGGTGCCTCCACTGACCCTGGAAATTACCATCCCATTAGCTTGACAAGCCTGATCTGCAAAGCCATGGAAAGGATCATAATGGATCTCATAAATAAAGACATAGGGAATTTGCAGACTTTGGATCAAACCCAGTTTGGCTTTGTCAAAGGCAGATCATGCCTTTTAAACTTGGTTGACTTTTTTGAAACAGTCACCAAGGCCATTGACGAGGGAAAGGCAGTCCATACAGCCTACCTAGACCTGGCGAAGGCTTTCGATACAATACCCCACTCGGGTATCATTGAAAAACTCATCAACTTAAATGTAAACCCATACATTACAAGATGGGTTGCAAACTGGCTGAGTGACAGAACCCACAGGGTCAGAGTTGCTGGTGCCATGTCAGACTCTAAGCCTGTCACAAGTGGTGTCCCACAGGGCTCAGTCCTGGGCCCACTCTTGTTTGGCATCTACTTTTCTGAAGTACAAGCAAACACTGGAGGATTATGGCTGACAAAGTTCGCAGATGACTGCAAACTGGGCGCCGTAGTTGAGAACACATCCGACACAGATATCCTTCAGAAGGGTCTCACAGAAACGGATAACTGGTGCCAGAGCCATGGCCTCAAGTTAAATGCCAAGAAAGGCATAGTCATACCCTTCGGGAAAAATAAGTTTACCCCTAGCTACCATATAGGTGGCAATCCCCTGAACACAGAAGAAGTTATTAGGGACCTGGGAACCCAGGTTGACAGTAGCCTTTCATTCGACACTCATATTGCTAAAGTAGTTAGGAAGACCTTCTACATTGCCCACCTTATCATGAAGGGATTCACATCTAGATCAAGGGAAGTCATAGTCTCCCTATACTCATCACTCATCAGACCAATGATCGAGTACAATGCCCCATTCGGAATGTATCTGACCCGACACTTGCAGCAGCTGGAGAGGCCACAAAAGTTCCTCACCAAAAGGATAAAGGGTCTCAAAAATCTGTCTTATGCTGCACGACTGAAAGAACTCCAGTTATATTCAGTTGCATCAGCTTACTCAGAGGTGACCTATGCCTGACATACAAGGCCATGTCAAACCCAGATTTGATGAATATGCTTCATCTCAAAAAATCTAGATCCCTCAGAGCCACAAGTTTAAACCTCGACACGGTTATTAATAGGACGTGCTGGAGGGATAGATTCATCACCCAAAGACTCCCTATGCTGTGGAACAAAATCCCGGTTTATGTGAGGCAGAGCACCTTGCTGGCCTTGTTCAAGAGGAATCTTGACCAATGGATGGGAGATTGCAGATACACCCCAGGGGTTACCTCAGTGTCACTGCTCAACAGAGGCACAGCTAAATAATGGGCATAGTTTCTCCAAACTAAGGGGTGGCGTAAGCCACAAAACTATGGGTAGGCTTATAAATGCCCTCGGGCAGATAGCCTAGTATGAACCTATGAACCTATGAACCTATGATCTGACAAAGCATTCAACATTGTTCGGCAAAGGTGGAATAAACATGCTCTTATTCCTGAAACTATTATTAGCATTACAATACGACATTTGAGCATCCTTAAAAAATACCTTCAATGCTATGGCTCTTGCGAATAAACGCAAGTCAATCAATAGTTCTGAAAGGTTACTTCCTTGTGAGGGAATGAAGGACAGTCCCTTATTCAATAATTCCTCTTCATCTATAGTTAGCGGTTGTGATGAAAGGTTGAAAATCAGTTTCTTTAGCTCCTGTTCTTCCGTCTCGGTTCCATCATCTCGCCTGAGTATTTCCGTTTTCCTCTCTCTCGACTCTCCGAACGTGTGATGGCCCTGGTCTTGTATTGCACCGGTAGTTGTAAAAAAGGACCTGGTACTGTGTTAGCTCCGAGTTTCGGTCTCGCTCCCATAGGAAATACAGCTTTCAGAGCTAACTGGTTGCATGGTGGAGTTTCACTAACCGGTATCTGATTGTTGCTACCGGCGATATTAGATGATGTCATCACTGTGTTCCCATCACTTGTGGGTTCACCGCTTTCAATGATTTCACCAACCTGGTTATTCAGGCTGATAGATTCATGTCGTTGCATAGTAGATGTATTGTTATACTTGGGCCAAACAAAAATCTGTCCGGTTGTAAAATCTTGGTAGTCTCTCCTAAGTTTTTTATATTTTAGTTGTTCTAGTCTCTCACTATACACAGCGACTTGCTTAAACATATTGTTCAATTTACAGTCATATATCTCCCCCTTATAAGAATGCAATACGTCTTGATGTAATGCTTCCACTTTAGTAACCAGTTCAGACTCAATGGGGGTGAAGTATTCGATTAAAAGTTTGATGTATTGAATACTAAAGTCTATATTAAGTTGCTGCCATCTCCTTAAGAGTTCAGGGTGACTATCACCGTAGCTGGGCATACATAATATGCGCATGCCTCGAGGTATTATTTTAAAATGAAGGCATGCCTCTAGATGTCTTCTCTGCCAGATCAATCTGTGTAACTTATATAAGTCGTTTTCAAGTTGTCTTAAAACATTATAAAATTCTTGCAGATTTTCCACAGTACCTGTTCTCTTATTAGTAAACGGAGAATGGAGCTCCATATTCAATAACGGATTTTCTCGCTGATGAAAGATGTTATTCCAATCAGTAGTACTATTCCTGACTCCAGGATTATAGTCCAGCACAGTCGTTGAGGATTCCATTGTGTGATGGTGAATATTGTAGCAAAACAGCAGAAATAGCAGCAACAGACAAAATATCACCATCCAAAGTCTCCCGACAAAAGAATGAAGTAACAGCAAAAACAAAATTGTGCAGGAGACACCACAAAGTAGTAATAAAAGGTATTTATTGTAGAACTAGCGTTTTCACGTACTGCCAAGATACGCTTCTTCAGGTTTCAACAATAACTCAAATTCATAGGTATTTATACTAAAGACTTCCTGCTAATCATGCAATTAAAACAGATGCATTGTAGAAAATCAACCAATTACTTAACCATCCTTACTATTATGTACCTATTCATCTTGTTCTCTTAAACAAACAGCATATGTATTAAATAACGTATAGCATGAGATAATTTATATTAAACAACGTATATACTAAAAAGAAGTTCTGTTATAATACGTATATATATATATATAAAATACATTTAAGTGAAGGAACATAAACTATATACCCTATTCACTACATCATAAAAACAACAACATACAAAGCACTTAAATTAAAATGATCCATATAAAAATGCATGTTCAAGATCATAATTCAAAAATATATGTATATGTAAATAATATAAATATATATGAGTAAATAAAAACTTGCAACTGTCAAAATTTATAATAACTAATGCATGGAATATAATTCATAATGATATTTAGTAACAATTCATAGGCCTATTGCACATATTCCATATGCATTCAAAAAGTAGACTAATTTTCACCTACGTCTTGCCAATGCTGGTTTTATACTTAACGCCTGATTCAGCTCTGGCTCAATGTGTGCCCTCAATTTCAGAATCCAATTCAACTCAATCAGTTCAAGGTAACACATATTATTTCCTTCTCTTTTGTTATTATGTATCAATTGTAATACTCTGAACCTGAAATAATGGTTAGGAAACATGTGGCTGTGCTTGGCTAAAGCATTGGTCAAGATGGTTCTTTTGATGTCATAATTATGGTTATAAATGCAGTCCTTGAGTCTTCTGGACATCAACCCCACATAATATGCCTCACAGGCTTCACATGTAGCTAAATAAACTAAGTTTTTAGACTCACAGGTGGCATAAAAAAGTGGTGTAAAAGTGTATTCCAGGTCCGGAACCGTGAAAGGTTGGATCTTGGAAATTAATCTGCACATGTTACATCTATTACACGGGTATGTCCCATTTCTCAAAAACTGTCTAATATCCAACTTTAAGCCATCTACTTTCTCATTACACAATAACCTTTTCAGGTTTTTACTATTTCTATACCTGAAAGTTGGTTTGTTTCCAACTATCTGTGTTACGTGTACATCCAATAATAGAATTTTCCAACATTTCCAATGTTATAAAGTTGATGGAATGATTTGTCATAGCATGGAATGTCTGATGGGCATGAAGTCTGAAACTGCAATGTCACCTGTCTATAATATCTGACTTCAACCCTGAGTGACTTGCAAAACACTTTTGCTGGAAAACCACACTTGTTTGGGTAACCAACAAGATATATGAGCCATGGATGTGGACATTCTGTGATACTCTGTACAGTCGACAGGCAGGGCTAGGAGGTTAAATATGGGAATGCACTCACTGTAGGCAGGCCTAACCCTGGAAGATGGTGACATGTCTGCACCCACGGAACCCTGGGCCACAGCCATAGGGAGTAACATACCCCTCCCTGATCACTCATCCTATGCAACATCTGACCCCAACATGTGGCCATCCAAGCAAAATGAGGTGAGCCATACATATATGTGTGACAAACACACACCTCCAGGTTGGTCAAACAGTCTGACACACACAAGACCCTCCAAGTGCAGTCAACCATTGAGGAGAGGCCCAATGCAAAGTACTGGTAGCTACAGGCAAACATATCTGCCCAGGACACATACACCCCACATATCCTATCCCCTACAAATCTGTCTGGAGTCTGCCTGTCACCCTGATCCTGTCTGACTTATATTACCTAACTGTGGACTGGGAATCAGACCAGGCCAAAACATAAATGCACAGAGATTCCACCACTGTAATATATCACCAAGGTACTGGACCATTCCCACAGCAACAGCAGTCAATTGCTTGTAGGCACACCCCTCAACAGGCTGGATAGTGCAAGAATGTGTAGCATTTGGCTCATAAACCTTGTGTGTGCATCATGCATCCTGTATTCCTCTGGTAAATCACTGTGATTATCTGAGGAAGTATGTCACCAGGTACTGAAACAGTACATGACAGTGTCAAATGGCATATATGACAAATGTCTGCTAAAAACAGCCCTGTAACCCTTGCAACCCATACATTACTGAGAAAAATTGTCAGAATCATTGCATGGCCCATTGTCCCCAGATTTTGATAGGCTATCTTCAGATATCCTGCACCTATAGGTTGAGAGGTATGGTCGTAGCACAAAACAAACTGGAGTGGAGTTCAACAATCCCTGAAATGGAGTCCCACATGTACTACATAAGGGCACACTGGGCTTGCTCATACACTTAGTGAAATGTCAGTAGGATCTAGGAATGAATAGGCCTTCCCCAGCCAGTGCACTTTCCATTGCCCAATCTTAGCAGGCCTTAAGATGTCTGTCACCATAGAAGTCACTTTTGTTAGTCCCAGCCCTATAAGCTATGTGGCACATGCGATAACTCCATAACACTGTAGTAAACTAGTTAGGTGGGAGTTCTAGTCTCAGTCCTGGCAAATGTCAAAGTGTGTGTGTGTCTTCATAACTAAAAGCTTTTGGGTCCATTCAAACCCAGTACACTTCCCCTTTCCTTACTTTAGCAGTCCTGCAGATATCAGTCATCTTAGAAGTGCCTTCCATCAGGCCTCAGTCCCATAAGCTCTGTGGCATGTGCGATAACTGCATAACATGACAGTACAAATAACTATTTAGGTAGGAGTTCTAACCTCAGTCCTGTGTGTTCACAACTAAAAGCTTTTGGGTCCATTCAAACCCAGTACACCTTCCCTTTCCCTACGTTAGCAGTCCTGCAGATATCAGTCATCTTATAAGTGCCTTCCATCAAGCCTTAGCCCCATAAGCTCTGTGGCGCATGTGATAACTGCATAACATGATAGTACACATAATTAGGTAGGATTTCTAATCTCAGTCCTGCCAAATGTTGAGGTGTGTGTGTGGGTGTGTGTATGTGTGTGTGTGTGTGTGTGTGTGTGTGTGTGTGTGTGTGTGTGTGTGCAAGACTGAGGGAGTTGTGTGTTTGTTTATAGGTGAAACAGTTTTATGCCATTCCCACCCACGACACTTCACAGTGCCCCACCTTATCAATCCAGATTATGTCAGTTCCTTATTAGCAACCTTGGCCAGCTGTCAGCCCTATAAGCTCAGTAATGCATGTACTCAATGCTAAGCACTGTAGTACAAATGGCTAGTTTGGCAGGGGTTCTATTCTTGTATCCAGCAAATGTGTGTGTGTGGGTATGTATGTTTGTAAGTAGAAGTATTTTGATATGTTTCCCACCCACTGCCCTACTTTATTAGTCCTGCTGATGTCATTCCCTATATCAGCACCTTTGACTAACTCTCAGTTCAGGAAGCTTTGTTGCTTATGTTGTAACTGTGTAACCACTATGGTACAAATCACTAGCTAGGTAGGGGTTCTACTCTCACATCTGGCTAGTGTGTATGTTTGTAGGACAAAGTATTTTGACAGGTTAAACACCCACTGCACTACTTTATCATTCCTGCTGATGTCATTCCCTTTATAGGTTCAGAAATGTATAGTAGGTAATGGCCCAGGAGCCTTAACAAGCCTAGCACACAGAAGGGCCCTGCCATTGTGCCGCCCAATGTTATGTCTCAGTGCCTGTATCAAGTATAGCCACTGCAGTGATCATTGGGTTGAACTGTCTATTACTCATCCACTTATCAAGATTTCTCTGGAACAGGGTTATCTAGGTGCTCTGCATGACATGTATGGGAAGTGTATTCCATGGCATGTGCAGTCTCTTTGTGAGGGACCTGTCCAAATAGCATGTTGTGGTGATTGTGGTGCTGAGGTAGGGGTCTCTACAGTGTGTGGTGTGGATGGATTTATATATAGCATTTCTAAATCAGCTGGCTCAGACATGGCTTTGTAAGTCAAGCACAGATAGCTGCTAATTAGGTGATATGACACAGAGAATAGCTTTGGTCCTCTGAGTCTGTCTGTGTAGGATGTGTATTTAATGCCTAGGAACCCCTTTGTGAGGTGCTTCTGTGGCTTCTCCAACTGCAGCAAGTGTCTAGTGAGGTACATAGCAAATGGGCCCAATACTTGGGAGTGTTCTAATGAGGGAATAGTAGACAGAGATCATTACCTCTCTTCCTGGATGCAAAACCCTTGGTAAAGCAATGTGCCATATTGAAGGACTTCTTGACTACACTAGCAATGTGGTGCTTGAAGAAGAAGTTGTTGTCAACCTGTGTCCCCAGATCTCTTATAATGACTACATTGTTCATTGGGCTCCCACTGATGTGGAACTTACTGGGAACTGAGTGTTTTACCAAAGGGGATGATGATGGATTTTGTGGTCTTAAGCTTCTGGCCATGGTTTCTACACCACTTACTGGTTTCAGTGAGGCCTTTCTGCAGGATGTCTGCATCACTTGTAGAGTTCATGATAGCTCCCAGCTCGCTGTCCTCTGTGATCCTGGTCATCCAGAGTTCCTCTGTGTTGGACTGGACTCCTGAGAAGTAGATGCTGGACAGGACACTATCCAGTACTGATTCCTGTGGGACACCACTTGTGACTGTTTGTCAGTCTGACTTGGAGTTTGCCACTGTCAAACTGTGTGTTCTGTGAACCAATTTGCAAACCACCCACTGATATAGGGGTTGATGCCTATTTTTTTGCGTTTACCAATAATCCTTGACTGAGGAATGGTATCAGAAGCCTTGGCCAGATTGAGGTAGGCTGTTTGTAGTATCTTACTGTCATACACAGCCCTGGTGACTCACTCGGAGATGCCAACCAGGTTGAGCAGGCATGATCTGCCATTCACAAAGCCAAACTGTATGGCATCCAGAATTTCGAGGTCACCCATATCTTAGTCAATCAGGCCCCTGATGATGCACCCATACCCATACATAGTAGATATATGGCACTATAGGGGTGGCAAGGCTCTTACCCTGTACCTGGAAACCCAATAATCCCCAAGGTCTGTAGATGCTACCCCTTTATGGAGAGGGATGACTGTATCAGTGTACCATTTTGGAATGACAAAGCCTGAGGTGAGGCTGTGACTGAACAGATGTGGTGCCAGGACTCCTTGTATGTCATCTAGAACACAGCCATAGATATGTTGTGGTCCCATGAAGCTGTATCCTTGCCTGTGGACAATACAGGTCTAACCTGGCCTGCAGTAATGCTGGGTGCCTGGCATTCATTTGCCATTGTGATTGTCCCCTTGGGGGACAGGGGTAAAGCTGACATTGACTGTGTTGGCAAGACTGTGGCCAATATCTGTTGTGTCAGGATAGGAATCAGCATTGTGTAGTAACTCACAGCACTTGTGGTTGTTGCTGTGGAGGTTGTTGGCATAACTATCAAAGATGTTTGTGATTGTTGTCAGTGTCTGCTGCAAATCTGCCTTCATAGCTGCCTGTAGGTGATTCCATGAGTGATCCCAAGTTTTGTTTCAGGCTAATAAGGGGGTTCACCAGTCTTGGGACACCACCATTTTTGCAGCAGTGTCCTTCTGTTGTACACTTTAGTAATGGCAGGGGACTATCACAATGGCTGCCAGTGTTTGAAGGACAGTGTCTGTGTTCTGTTGGCTATGGCTAGTACATGCATCCATGTACATATCTGTGCAGTGCATATGTGTATGATGTGACAGTCATGCAGCTATTTCCCATTGGCATGGGTGTAGTGAAGTCATCCACCCCTGTTTTTATGACTGCAATGTCAGCACTGGAGAGGATTTGCAAGTTAGTTACCTTTGTGGGGGGTGTGGGTGAGATGTTGAGCTCCATGTTGATTACATCATGTTTGGATCTGACCAGGTAGGGACTGACAACTGTGGTCGAGCAACAGTCTGATATGTAAGTAATCAATACAGGTCAAGTTGTTGCATTCTCTACTGGGGGTCAGTATGAGCCAGTCCAGGCCATTGGAACTGATGAATTCCGTGAAGCATTGGGCCAGTGTACTGGTGCTTAACTACTTTCCCCAGGTGATGGAGGGGTAGTTGCAATCTCCTACTATGTCAGTCTTGGGTTGGACCTTCATAGATGCCAGGGTGTTGAGGAATGTTCATTGACAGTCTAGGGACATAGCTGGGGACCAATAGCAGGCTATGGTATGGATTGCACTATTCCCCAAAGTCAGTTTTACAGGTAGTACCTCAAATGCTTTATGCTGGGATACTAGTCTGGAACTGTGCATATCCATTATGGATATGGAGACAACACCACCTGTGGAGGTGTGGTCCCTGTTTTGGCACTGACAGCTGTGGAATGCATCATAGCCTGTTAGTGTAGGGCTACTGTCTGCTGCTGTGAACCACACCTTCGTTACAACACAACTGTCAATGTCTTCCACTCTGAGGAGTGCTTTGAGTGACTGCATCTTGACAGTTAGATGTCTACTGTTGAGCAGCATGGCCCTCAGATTGCATACATGTCTAGCTGTTACGGTGGTTATTTGATTTGGATCACTGCTTAATAAGGCACTATAGGGGTGGCAAGGCTCTTACCCTGTACCTGGAAACCCAGGGCTGACAGATTTAGCACATTTCTGGCAAGGCATTGAGGTCTCTCAATCATGTTATCCCAAGCAGAGAGATACTGGATCCCCTGAGAATGACACACAACACATAAGCCAATCTTGCAGTAAATTAGCTGTTGATAGTACTGCAGCATCATTCTGGGTGACGGCAATATACTGCTCAGGGCTACTGTCACACCTGGCTGGACCACATAATCCAAGTGTTCAACCAAGTCTCTTGTCATGTAGCCCAGAGAGGTGTGTCTCAGGTCATTCACACCCACATAGATGATGACAGAATGATACTTGTAGCTGTTGTCGAGTGGCCTGACTGGGCATGTCATTTGTTGGATGCTGGCACGTGAAAGACAGTTGGTTGTTACCGTCTCCATAATCAACATAGTGAGTGGGACCTCTGTGTTCCACAGTACTGAGTCACCCATGATGTGCAAGGTGGTCAGCATTAGCAGCTTAGGTTGAGGGGCACACTGTGTAGGTGACATATGTGTCCTTTGGCATGTGCTATGTCATGGTGTCTGAGTAGGCGTTTGTTTTGCTGGTCTGTGCTGTTTGTGTAAATGTCCATTGAGTGCCTCTGTGAAGGTGGGTGTGTGGCTTTTCAGTGCATGTCAGGGCTGTCATAGTGGGTGTTGTGGTGAGCTATGTGGTCCACATGGTGTGGTGCAGGTGCTGATCTCATCCTCTTGACCAGCTAGTCCAGTCTTTGCTGGAGAGTGCATATCTCCACATTTGGTGATATAGGGGTAACTCTCACTGGTCTGAGTGTTTGGAGTTTAGAGGACAGGGTTGTCTGTGTACATGAGGCAATTGCAACAGTGCCTCGGAATGGACAAATGCACCAGGTTAATGGATGAAAGCACAGAAAACTGCACTTCAATCATGCCAGGAGGGGTGGTCATAAGTAGCAAGTACAGGGGCTAATTCTGTGATGAACAAGTACTGCTGATGGCTCCCAGGTGTGATACACTTATTGGTGCAATAACCTGTTGAATTGCAAAGATATAATGCTATTTGAAGTGCAAGACAGAAATAACTAGCAAGATGTACAGGAGAAACTGAAGGCAGACTTCCTGTCACCTGTAATACTTTACCTCAGCTGTGCAGTTATCAGCACCTTTGGCCAGTTGTACATCCCGTAAGATCTGTAGCATGTGCAGTAACTGCATAACTACTATAGTAGGCAGGAGTCAAAGGAGTTCTCATCTTAATACTGACAAGTGTGTGTGTGTGTGTGTGTGTGTGTGTGTGTGTGTGTGTGTGTGTGTGTGTGTGTGTGTGTGTGTCTGTGTGTGTGAGAGAATTATATACTTTGTGGGTTATACCATTTTTGACTTGTGTACCACCCTTTCCACTTCCCCTCACTCCAATTTAGAAGTCCTGGTGATGTCATTCTCCTTAGAATTACCTTTGGACTAGGTGAAATTGTATACACTCCGTGACATGTTTGACAACTGTGCAACACTATAGTAGACATAACTAGATAGGCAGAAGTTTTCATTCCAACACTAGCAACTGTGTGTGTATGTGTGTGTGCGTGTGCGTGTGTGTGCGTGTGTGTGTGTGTGTGTGTGTGTGTGTGTGTGTGTGTGTGTGTGTGTGTGTGTGTGTGTGTGGGTGGGTGTGTGTCAATCATATAAAGTGTGGGTTATACCATTTTTGACTTGTGTACCACCCTTTACACTTCTCCTCACTACAATTTAGAAGTTCTGGTGATGTCATTCACCTGAGAAGTACCTTTGGAGTAGGTGAAATTGTATAAGCTCCGTGGCATGTCTGACAACTGTGTGACACTATAGTAGACATAACTAGATAGGCAGGAGCTCTCATCCCAACATTGGCAAGTATGTGTGTATGTGTGTGTGAGAGAGAGAGAATCAGGTACTGTGTGGGTTATACCATTTTTGACTTGTGTACCACCCTTTACACTTTCCCTCACTCCAGTTTAGAAGTCCTGTTGATGTTATTCACCTTAGAAGTACCTTTGGACTAAATGAAATAGTATAAGCTCCGTGGTGCATATGATAACTGCATAATACTATAGTAGAAATAACTAGATAGACAGGAGTTTTGATCCCAATACTGGCAACCGTGTGTGTGAATTGGATACTGTGTGTCTTATACCATTTTGATTTGTTTTCCACCCATTACACATCCCCACCCTGCTTTACTACTGCTGTTTTGTCATTCACCTTAGAAGTACCTTTGGACAAGGTGAAATTGTGTAAGCTGCATGGCTTGTCTGCTAATTTTGTAGTCCCGTAATACAAATAACTAGATAGGTAGGAGTTCTAACCTCAATACTGGCAATTGTTTGTGTGAGAATCGTATACTGTGAAGGTTATACCATTTTGAGTTGTGTAATACCATACTCATCCTAATTTAGTAGTCCTGTTGATGTCATTTACCTTACAAGTACCTTTGGATGAGGTGGAATTGTGTAAGCTCTGTGGCACATCTGGTAATTCTGTAACACTATAATAGACATAAATAGATAGGTAGGAGTTCTAATCTGAATACTGGTGTGTGTGTGTGTGTGTGTGTGTGTGTGTGTGTGTGTGTGTGTGTGTGTGTGTGTGTGTATGTATACCATACATGGCAGGTGACCACCTCCTGATACCATTACTTTAAATAGTGTGGTAATGGCATCTGCCTCACATGCAGCATGTAAAACCATTTTACAGGCCATACCAGTCCTCTGTACAAATGTGTCTGGAACATCCAGATGTTTGGAAACTATTAGTGCTCTGTCTGCATTAACAATGCCCATGTATGTGATATAGTTGTCAAGTAGGCCACAGTGAGTGTACTGATAGATATGGCAGCATCAGGTATCATACCTGACTGAAACAGCATACTGATACAATATGTGCTACCCTCACACTTGTCCAGACTTGTAGGTGCAATACATGAGTCCAGATGCTTGGTTTTACAAGTGAATTGTTCATGTCGTGGGGTCACATTAAAGGTTGGGAGAGGTGTAGACTGACATACTGTGGTCTCAATCAGTGTATATCAGAAACAATTGGCACCTTAACAGGTGTGTGTATACATTTTATATCCACTGTATAGCAGTAATGTTTCATACATGTCCCTACCTTAGTCAGTTTTTCCAATACATTTTGCTGGTGTCTGTCTGGATATCTTGCACTGACAGATTGTGAGGTATGCTACAGGAATATTACATTTTCTTCAGATAGGCCCCTGTGGTGACCAGTGTGATGAAATACAATTAACCCCACCACAAGTGAACTTGCACATAAAGCAATATGGCCATTAGTCATAGTTGTGTGCATGGTAACTTGCATGCCCTCCACATGTCTGGGGTATTACTAAAGCACAACTTAACAATTTCATGCCCACCAGCTTCAGGCTACTGTCCCATATGCAGACCAGAGTGACCTATGTATTTGTGGGAAAGAGGTATTGTCAGCAGACTCACATGTGACCTTGGAAAAGGATGAATGCAGCATGTCTTCACATTTACAGTACAATACCCAATACTACACAATTTGCTGTCCTTCACCATAGATTTGCACTTTTGTGCATTAGAAATCCCCATTCACAACTGCAATCAGACCAGGCACATGCATGTAGATACTGTACAGATACAAGTATGTCTCATACAGGAGTCTACTAATCCCCACAGGGACCTTACCTGCACACTCCTTGTCCATTGTGTGTGTGCCACTCACTCCAGCAAGTGGGGCTTTGTACCCTGATGTTGTACTGTGATGGGTGTCCCAAGCCTGGCAAGGAGATCCTCATTTGGTGTCAGTGGGGGTTGCATGGCTGGGCTCCCACCTCTGGTTGTGGGGTCCCTGGCCACGGCAGCAGCCCTTTGCCAGGCATGGTATATGAGGTTGGTGGCATGATGCCACACCTGCTCATATGTATGTGTGTACAGGCTGACCTAATTTACCCTGTGGACAGGGTCATCCCATAGGGTGGTCCTCTCCCACAGATGTTACTGGCTTCGGCCCAACAGTACTGTATGGTTTCGTATTAGGGCTTGCATTATCAGGTTGCATTCCGCTGGTGAAAAGGTCTCCCGCTGGTGATGTGACATTGCACCTGGTAGACACTGACAGGGAAACACATCACAGGACCCTATACATTTGGCAACAGTATCTCCAGTACCTGCACATGAACTTTGAATACCAGTAGCCAACAGTCACAACCATACCAGTAGCCACCACTCACAACCACAGCATACCCCTGTAATCTATCAGCATAGTATCAGCTTGCATTGCTCTCCTGGTCCTGATGAGTCATATTGCCCGCAGTGAGGGCATGTTGTTTGCATAATCCATCATTCCTCATTCAGGTCTGTCTAAATGAATGATATTAGCCATCTTCCATGCGGATGCTGTGTGAATGATGCTGCAGCTTGGTGTGACTACAGTGTGCAATGCAGCTGGGAGCACATGCCTGAGTTTATGTAGGATGCAGACAGGGATGATATGACATCCCATGGATACTTACGTTTGTTGCCTTTCATTAGGCAATATGTTCCTGCTCACTGGTGATGAGGGGAGGGGTGTGGGTGCAGTACATATCCACCTATAGTGATGCTGAGACGGGGGGGTGGTGTTTTCCCTAACCCTATCTGAATCAGGTTTCCTGTAGCTATGTTGTGCGTGCATGTGAGCTGATTGGCCACCATTACAGGTTGGGTTGGTATGTTGCCTCTGAGATTGCAGACATATGGGAAGATGGCCTTATGACTGTCCCTGGTGGATGTCTCCAATTTGTACTCATAGTTGGCCTTACAGTACTCCACCTGTGATCCTATATGCCTGTTCAGACAATGGCTGGCTTGATGCCAGGTCAGTTCCTGCCCCTACTTTGCCCTGTACAGCCACTATAGGGACTAAGTCTGTGGTTTGTGTAATGCTGCTGTCCAGCAAAGGATTACTCAATGTTGGTGGAGGCAGGTACGACAAGTAAGGTATTGCTGAGTCCATACAGCCATGTATGTGTTCAATCAATTGTTTGTAGTGAGCATGGCCACAAAGTCATAGCACAGTTGGACACCTCTCCAGTTTAGTCATGATAATCATGCTTATTTTACTAACCATGGCTATGTCAGGGCAATGCCACAACTAGTAGCTATAAAAATGTCTCTCTTTTGGGTGCACAGTAACTAAGATTACACACATGTGCAACATATACAGCTGTTTTAACTGACATTTTGCATCCCATGTCTGTTTTCATGAGGTGGACCCATACACCTACTCATATTGACATGTGCATCACTAATACCTCACATACATGTCTGTTCTATGTCAGTATGGCACATTAAATTCACACTCTTGCTGTGCAGTCATCCCTCTCAACCTGTTACAGCAGGCATCTGTAGGATACCATACATACATGGGTGCAACGGGAAAAAATCAGTGACAGTGTCTCAATATTGCTGTCATATACTTGAGTCATTCAGTTGCACAGTAGCCTTTGCACTGACAGACATCCCCTGGAGGATGTCCAACAGTCATATGGCAGGAAGAGAGGGAAAAGGCTAGGAGGGTGGTATTGAGGGTAAGAATTGTTAATGTTGGCAGTATGAGTGGTATAGGGACCAGGCTAGCTGACATGATGGCCAGGGGATGGTTGATATATTGTGTGTGTGTGCAAGAGACCATATGGAAGGGGATCATGGCTGGTCGTATGGTAGGCAGGTCATAAGTGTGCTATTATGGTGTGGACTGGAGGTGGAAGGGGGGGTAGTGCTTCTGCTGAAGGAACAGTATGCCAAGAGTGGTTTTGGAGGATGACATACATGTCTGATAGAGTGATGTTTCTGAAGCTGCAAGCTGATGGTGTAATGATGACTGTTGTTAGTGCATATGCTATGCACATTGGTTGTGCGATGGATGAGAATGAAAAATGTGAAGTCAGTTGGATGACATGGTGATGACTGTACCCAAGGGTGACAGACTGGTCATTGCAGCAGATGTCAATGGGCATGCTGGTGAAGGGAACAGAGTGGATGGGGATCTGATGGGTATGTATGGTGTTAAAAGGAGTGGAGATGGTGGATTTTGCAAAAAGGATGGACATAGTTGTGGTGAATATGCACTATAACACAAGGGAGGATCATAGGGTGACATACAAGATTGGAGTAAGATGTGCACAGGTGGAATATATCCAATGTAGGAGAGCAAGTTTGAAGGAGATTGGAGACTATAAAGTGGTGACAGGGGAAAGTGTATTTAGGCAGCAGAGAATGCTGGTATGTGAGATGATGTTGGTGATTGAGATGAGGAGGAGTGTGGAGGCAGCACCAAGGATCAAATGGTGTGAATTGAAAAAGTGTGCTTGTGAGGTGAAGTTCAGGGAAGAGTTGGGACAGGCACTGGGTGGCAGTGACAATCTAACAAATATCTGGTTAAGTACGGCAGAGCTGGTAAGGGAGACAGCTAGATGGGTGCTTGGGGTGATGTGGATGGAAGAAGCAGTACAAAGGACACCTATTGGTAGACTGAGGAAGTACTAGACAGTATACAGAGACAGAAGTTGGGGAAGGAGTGGGATTGTCATAGAGATGGGGAAAGTAGGGAGGAGTATGAGGAGATGATGTATATGACAAAGAGAGAGGTGGCAAAGGCTGAGGATGGGCATATGAAGAGTTCTATGACAGGTTGGACACTAAGGAGGGATGGCAGGAATTGTACTGATTGGCTGGATGAATGCACTGAGCTAGGAAAGATATACAACAGATAAAGGTGATAAAGGATAATGAGGTATATGCACTCACAAGTGAGGAGAGTGTGTTGAGTACATGGATAGTGTACTTTGAGAGGCTGATGAATGAAGAGAATGAGACAGAGAAGGTTGGATGATGTGGGTATGGTGAATCAGGAAGTGCAATGGCTTAACAAGGAGAATGTAAGGATAGCTATGGAGAGGATGAATACTGGCAAGCCTATTGGTACACATTACACACCTGTGGAAGCATGGGGTTGTTTAGGGGAAATGGCAGTGGTGTGGTAGCCAGACCGTTTACTGATATCTTAGGAAGTGTGAGATTGCATGAGGAGTGGAAAAAAAGTGCTTGGATATGGTGTTAAGAATGAGGTTGATGTGCAGAGCTGTGATGACTACAAAGGGATAACACTGACCAGTCATAGCATGAGGTTATGGGTAAGAGTAGTGGAAGCTAGGTTATGCAGGGAGGTGAGGAGTACTGGTTTGCTGTATGGATTCATGTGTGGAAAGCGCGCTACTGGTGTGATGTTTGCTCTGAAACTGTTACTGGTGGAATACAGAGAAGGTCAGGAGTTGGTCTATGTCTCTCAGGACTTATAGAAAGCATGTGGCAGGGTGCCTAGACAGGAGTTGTGGCATTGTATGATGAAGTAATGAGTGGAAGAGATATATGTAAGAATGGTACAGAATATGTACAAGAGTGGTGCGACAGCATTGAGGTCTGCACTGGGATTGATGGATGTGTTTAAGGTGGAGATGGGATGACATCAGGGATCAGCTGTGAACCATTTCTGATCTGCAATGGTGATGGACAGATTGACAGACAAGATAATACGGGAGTCCCCATTGACTATGTTGTTTGCAAATGACATTTTAATCTGTATTGAGAGTAGGGAACAGCTTTTGGAGACCCTGGAGAAGTGGACATATGTTCTAGAGAGGAGAGGAATGAAGATCAGCAGCAGTAGGACAGAATATCTGTGTGTGACTGAGAGAGAGGATAGTGGAATTTAGAAGATGCATGGTGTACAGTTGGTAAAGGTGGATGTGTTCAAATGTTTGGCATCAACATTTCACAGTAATGAGGTCTATGGAGGACAGGTGAAGAAGAGAGTACAGGCAGGATGGAGAGGGTGGAGAAGAGTGTCAGGAGTGATATTTGACAGATGGGTACCAGTAAACGTGATATGTAAGGTCTACAAGAGGGTAGTGAGACCACCTATGTTATATGGGTTGGAGACAGTGGCATTGACAAAAAGGCAGGAGTCAGAGCTGCACATGGCAGAGTGACAGATGTTATGATTTGCACTGGGTGTGACACAGGTGCACAGGTTTAGCAATGTGTATATGACAGGCTCAGGCCATGTTGGACGGATATGAGACAAAGTTGGAGAGGCAGCATTACATTGGTTTGGATATGTGCTGAGGAGGGTTGCTGAATACATTAGGAAAATGATGGTAAGGATGTAGCTGCCAGGTAAAAGAAAGAAAGAAAGGCCTCAGATAAGGTTTCTGGATGTGGTGAGAGAGGACATGCAGGTGTTTGGTGTGAGTGAGCAATATTCAGAGGACAGGCAGAAATGTCAAAAGATGATCCACTGTGGCAATCCTGAATGGGAAAAGCCAGAGGACAATGAAGGGGAATGTTGTAATGTCAGTCTTCATAGATTTGGCAAGGATTTGACAGACATAACAGAACTGTATGGGTAAATTACTACAGATATGAGGCACACATATGGTCAGGGTGCAAAACACTGGGCGGTTCAATGGTATGAGCTCAGTATATAACATGCAGTTCAACACACACATCTGCAGCAGTACTTTACTCTGCACATGCTCTGTATAGTTGCCTTAAATTTACAAGGCAAAATGTGTATCATAGTTATATGTACAGGTAACATGGATATGTGCAACATCCCAATAGATGGAATAATCACTTCAGACAGAGCCATATGCTCTGGCCATCAGTGCTGTTTAGCAGGACATCATTACAGGAAGTCTTGTTGAGACATATGCTTTCAAACCCCTATTTTCTATTATTATAGACCACCTACTGCATTCATTTACATGCTTACTTGTTTCACATACCTTTTTTTCTGGATTTTTCACAGATATATCCTTTTTTTTCCTCACACTACTTCAGCTTTGCATTGATGGGCTGTTTATAACAGAGGTGGTTTGAATAGATGGCAGTTTGCCTTTTGTAGGTAATGGCCATGACAATGTGATGGCCTGAGCACCAAGTTGTGTTCCCCAGTTGATGATTGCATGCAGAGCAGCTGTGTAGTTATTCCAATAGCCAATGGCATGGCAACACACTCCTAAAATTGAGTACTCCATGTGGGCGTTGGCCCTTTCCCTTACCTGTGAAGAAGACATCCTGGAGGTGTGTGAGCTAATACCTCTTAGAAAAAGACCTGTGGAGAAGAGTCAAGACTTAGGGGCAGAATGTGAGTATTGCTGTTATATGTTTTGAATACTTCTTGCTTAACAGGGTTTGTCTGAACATGCTACTTTTGCATGGGTTTTAGTCTGACAAAGCTCTGTATCTGCATAGCTCTCAACTGTAGGGCTATCTACATAATGGTCAGAGGTTTGCCTGTTATGTTTGGTCTGTGCCCCAGACAGGTGTTGTGCTTGGGAGACCAGTAGCATACTCTGGTGATTGCAATCAGTATATGCTAACATCCATTTATTTTTTTAGACTTTATATCCCTCAGAAGAGATATGTTACAACAAACCTGGTAACACCAACAATTTTCTCAGTATATAACAGCAATATTTCAAGTATGGCCATATTTTTGGGACTCTGTCCCAAATTATGTCAGGCTTTGTACAGATGGCATACAGTAGGAGGTTGATAGTTAGGGTCTACCATTATTTTGTTCTGTCATTCCTGCTGAGGAGAAAGGGTAGACAACACATGGGACTCTGTACATTAAAGAAGTTGGTGTATGGACAATGCTCTTAGATGCCCTTGTAACATATTTTATGTGGGGGAGAGTAACAAGTGTTTTAAAACTAGGCTGTTAGAACATGTGAGACATATTACTGATGAGAAAGAAGACAGTTCTATAGCTGTATATTGTAATAATTCTCACCGTGGGGGTAGTAGTCATGAAAGAATATTTGTTATGTACAGAATCAGTTTAAATTCTTAAATGTGATACTTTATCCCCTAGGGGGTTGAATGTGTAGTGTAATTGGTGGCTGTGTATATACATGCAATTACGTGTAGTGGGTTACAAGGTACTGCTTTGGAAAAGGTCTGTTTCTCAGTTTAGTCAAACAGTCATAAAAGAACAAATATTAAGTACAGAATCAACGTATGTTTTTAAATGTGATACTTTATCCCCTAGAGGGTTGACTGGGGAGTGTAATTGGAGGAGGTGTATTTACATGTACTTACGTGTTAATTGCTTCTTCTAATTAAGGAAAGTATTTCCTGTAATGTGTTACTCCTTGAAGGTTTTGGCAAAGACATCAGAGTAAATTGAACTTGTGTGAATTACTGGCTGTTTGTATTTTTGTTTACAATCTTCACCCATTGTAGTTGTGTTGCTAAGAGGTCACTGTATATGTCTGGCCATTGTGTATGGCCTATCATGGTTTTGTAGCAGCATACTGTTCACTTATTATTTGGACTGGTGAGGGTCAGATGTGAGTGTCATGGGTCCTTTTGTATCCAGCTGGGCATGCTGCCCCAGTTATGGGTGGTCTATCAGCAGCATATGTTTGTATGGGCATTTAGAGACATGTATGCATATATATATATATATATATATATATATATATATATATATATATATATATATATATATATATATATATATATATATACTTCAGTATTTCTTGTTATTATATCTGTATATTGTTATACATATATATGTATCTCTACACATATCTATCCATATCTCTATATATGTAAATAATTTTTTTCATGTATATATTTTTAGATAATTATTCCTGATTGCACAGTGTGTCTTTCCTATTGTAAACTGACTGTACTGCATGATATGTTGCAAAAAAACATCTTAACATCTCACAGCTAAGCTGGCCTAATGGTAAATTGCTGTGACTATGGTATATAGCATACTGGCTCAAGACTGAGCATGGCTGATTATTTTGTTGCTGGCCAGATGAAGGGCTGCTGGGTACAGAGTGATTAAGACACTTTTAAGCAGTTGTAAGTGGGTTTGCATGGGTTTACGCAGTGCTAAGTGGTGCTAAAACATGGCTAAACTGATAGGCTCTTACACTGTGTAGGCTTCACTTATTGGCACTTAGCAGTGCACCGATATGCTTAGCAGAGCTAACTACTGGCTATCATTCATATTTAAGCAATGTGTACTCCTGCTAAGCATAGCTCATCCCTGGTAACCATTGCTCACATTCCAGTCTCACACAATAGCAGAGTAATGACATCATGTAATAAGTTTATTTAATGTCCTGTACATAACATGCTTTTATGTGCTCTCATTACAGTAGCAAGGGGTGTGACTATACTGTACAGGACACTTGGGTATACATGGGTAGTATCATATTTTTTATTTATTATTTTGTATACATGGGTAGTATCACATGTTATATGCACTCACAATTGCATGTTACACCAGCTACAGTACACTGGTTGATGAATATGATTTCACATATTTTGTATTATGAAATTAGTACTGTTGACACTGCTTTTCCATGTAAAATTAGATTGCCTATTATAGTTCTCCCACCATGCACCTCTGCATGCAGAGTTGGGACTATGAGTACTATGTTATCTTTTTCTTGGTGTTTCAGCTGTATGTTTTTATGTATCTCCTATTGGATATTAATATGCTATTATAATATTAACTGTAGAGTACTATGTTTTTCCTATGTCATTGAGGACTGTTGTCATGTAGTAATGGCATACATTTCAGTTTCAGACTTCTATCCTTCAGGGCATTCATCCTAATGCTTAACATGTTTGCTGTCTACTTCCTGTCTGTCTGTGCAGATATTGCTAAGGCCATACAACTATGTAGGTGCCCACATAGTTTTATGCTGTGGGCCTGGGCACTGCTGCTAGCTCCAACAAATGGGACGTCGTTCATGTGGGCCTTGGCCCTATTACTTGCCTGTGTGAGGGACATTACAGAGGTGGTGGGCTACATATTCACAGACAGTAGGTGCGAATACTTCACAAGATAGGCCAGCACAACAACATGGGGGACATATCTCCAGAACTGTGAACAGATTCTACATCATCATCAGTGCTGTTATACACATGGTGGGTTGATAGGTTGACAGGGTTTGTGTGGACATGCATTTAGTGAGTGACGACTTCACATCTGACAGTGATATGTCTCTGACATACTTCTCCACTGGCATGCTGTCCACAGACTGGTTACATGTTTGCCTGTTATGTTTTGTCTCTTCCCCAGATAGTTGTTGTCCTTGGAAAATCAGTTGGACTATGTGGACTGCATTGAGTAAATACTAAACTCCATTAGTATTACTGCCTTTATATTCCTCATAAAGGATATGTTACAACAAACCCAGTAACATCAGCAACTGTCTAAATTTCTGGCACCAATATGTCTAATCTATGCCTGTGTTTGTGCCTCTGTCCCAAAATGATGTCAGGCTTTGTCCAGATGTCATGCACCATGAGGGTCAGACGTATTTAGTAGTATTATTTCTTGCCTTCATTCCTCCTACCATCCCAGTGATGTAGTAGACCCAGAGACATGTTACAGGAAAGAGACCATAGATATCAGTCCTGAGCCTGCACATTCTGAGGTGAACTGTACATTTGAGAGGTCTGTGCATGTCTGGCCATTGTTGACAGATTGTCGGGATTGTGTACACATGTCATGTGTACATGTTATTTTGGCTGTCTATGGAGTGGGGGGTAGATGTAAGTGTTATGGCTCCTTTTTTATCTGACTGTACATGCTGCTCCAGTGTCTGCTGGTCTATTGGCTGTATGCGTTTGTAGCAACAGACTGAGACGTGTCCTGTACCACGGTCAGGATTCAGACTACATTGAGAATTGGACCACTATATGTAGGGATAGTGTGTGATTGGAAAACTATTATGTATTTCTTCACACAGTCCATATACTCTACTGTTCACCTGATTCCGTATGTGACTGTGACTGTGGTGGAATTGGTTGTGGGTATGCACTTTCACACTGGTGTCTGATGTTTTGTGCTGTATCATCCCTGTAGTGCCTGACATCCCAAAGGGGGATGACAAGACATTCATTGACATTGAGCTTAAGGCCATGGCTCTGACACCAGTCATTGGTCTCAGTGAGGCCTTTCTGTAGGATGTCAACATCACTTGGGTAGTTAACTGCTCCCAACTTGCAATTGTCTGCAAACAGTGTCAACCAGAGTCCCTTCATGTTGTCATGGACCGCAGAGAAGTTGATAGCAAACAGGACAGGACCCAGGACTGAACCTTGTGGAATACCACACATGACTGGTCAGCAGTCTGACTTGGGCTCAGCTACTTTCACACTGTGGGTTCTATCTGTGAGACAGTTTGCAACCCACCTACTGTTATAGGGGTTTATGTGTTGCTTAGTGAGTTTATCCATGAACCCTGAGTGGGGAATGTTATCAAAGGGCTTGGCCAGATTGAGGTAGGCTGTATGAACCACCTTTCCTTCATCCACAGCTCTGGTGACTGACTCAAAGAAGCTGACCAGGTTGATTGAACAGACATGATCTACCATTCACAAAAGCAAACTGTGTGGGATCCTGAGTCTGGAGATTCCCATATCCCTGTTTCAGTTTACTATTAAAATTTTGAAACGAACTCCATCGACTGTACTATTGTCGAACACGGAAGTCTGAAAACAGTAATATCGATGACAAAAAAACAATCTAGGAACGGGTTTTAACATGGGTCGAGGTAGGGGAGATCTTTGTAGTTCGGAATAACACTGAACACCTATCTCGACCCATGCTAAAACTCATTCCTAGATTGTTTTTTTTGTCATCAATATTACCGTTTTTGAACTTCCGTGTTTGATGATAGTACAGTCGACGCAGTTCATTTCGAAATTTTAATAGTAAACCCCTGTTTCTTAGGTCCATGACAATGCTTTGCATGACAGCCTTGTCAGGCTAATGGGGCAATACTTCTGAGGGTCTGCAGCCACTCCTCCTTTGTGGAGAGGGATAGCTGTAGCAGTGCACCAGTCAGTAGGGACAAAGCCTGAGGTGAGGCTATGATTGAACAGGGCACACAGGTGAGGTGCCAGTTCACTCTGTAGTTCATGCAGAAGACAGCTAAGGATATTGCCAGGTCTAATAAAAGCTGTATTCTTGGCCTTGGACAGTGGTGTGTTAACCAAAGCAGTAGTACTACTGGGTGCCTGGCAGTGTACTGGTATTATAATTGGTCATTTGGGGGTGGGTAGAGGGGTACAGTTGCCACTGAATCTGTGTGCCAGTATATTGGCAATATCTGTTGCCTCAGTATAGGAGTTAATATTGCGGAGTAGCTCAGAGCACATGTTTGTATTACCGTGGAGGTTCTTTACATAACTATAGGAGACCTTGTGGATTTCTTTACTGTGTACTGCAATTCTGTTTTTACAGCTAGCTTTAGGGTATTTCATGAGGAATATCATCTTTTTGTTAAGGCTGATAAGGTTTTTTTTCCAGTTTTGGGACTTCACCTTATTCCACATCAGTTTCCTCCTTCTGTTGTAGAGTTGTTTGGGCAGGGACCACAAGATTGGCTTCCCTTTTCTGAAGGGGAGTGTCTTGTTTCTATTGGGCATGGTGGAATCCATGCATTTGTGTACGTGCTCGTACTGCATTGGTGTGTGTTTGCAGGTCATGCAACTAGTCTCCATTTGCATGGGTGCCGTGAAGTTAGCCACCTCTGATCTTTGGAGGCCAAAGTTGGCTTTGGAAAGGGTTTTTATGGTGGTTACCTTTGCAGGGGGGTAGGAGGGCTGTGGATTTCTAAGGTGATGACATTCTGGTCAGATCTAACCATGGCGGAGTTGACTATTGGTGTACAGCAACAGTCACCCATGTTAGTACTGACTAGGTCAATGATGTTGCTACCTGTAGTGGGTGTAGAAACAAGCTGGTCCAGGCCATTGGAATGGATGCATTCCAGCTAACAATGAAAAAGTGCATTGATACATCAGTAGCTTTCACAGTTAATGGAGGGATAGTTGAGGTCAACCAGTATGATAGTGTTAGGTTGGATAGTAATATTCTCCAGGGTGCTTAGGAATGTGAGGTTTGACTGTTGAGACATGGTTGGGGACCTATAGCAGGCTACAGCTTGAATTACTGTCTTACCCTATGTTAGCTACACCTGCAGTATCTGTGATGCATTATGTTGGGCTACTAGTGTGGATGTTTATGCATCCTTTGTGAATAAGGAGTGCTTCGAGTGAGGGCCTTTTGAGACTTAGACTTTTAGTGTTGAGCAGCATGACCCTCAGATAACATTTGTTTGTAGCTGTTATATATTTAAGTATATTTATGTATATATATATATATATATATATATATATATATATATATATATATATGGTTCATTTCTAGAAATTATCCATCTGGCTTAGTTAATTCTATTTTTGAAGAAGTTGCTTCAAAAAGATATATTTTACACTTACCTATTCTAAATTATGGCTTTAAACCTAAACCTAAGCCTCATAGTAATACTGCTGATAAATCTAACATGACACTTAGTTTCCCCCTGCCCATTTCCAGGGATATGTTTGCCATTAGAGATATCATCTCTAAAAACTGGTATTTGTTAAAAGAATCTCATCAGTTGCTGTCCGCCTTGGGCACTTCTCCCTTGTTTTCCTACAAAAGAACTAAAACCTTACGTATGACTCTGGAAAACAGAGATGCTCCTTATTACATGGTTTCCACACATAATGCCACTTCTTCCATTGGTATGCATACTTGCAATAGATGTGTTATTTGTCCCTTTATTCTCAAAGGCCCTGATTACACTTTTCAACATTGCAACTACAGAATTTGTTTCAATAAGTATTATCATTGTCATTCTACTGCAGTTGTTTACGCTGGCATATGTGCCTCATGCAATTGTTTTTATATTGGTAAAACGTCTAGAAAGTTATCAGATAGAGTAAAGGAGCATTTAGCAGCCATTAGATCTAAAAACATGAATAATGCTCTTGCTAAACACAGTTCCTATTGCTCCAACTTTTCTAAATTCCACTTTATTGTCCTTGAACAAATTGACTGCTTTTTTGGTGACTGGGAATTGCTTTTGGAATTTAGAGAGCTTAAATGGCAATTATTGCTTGACTCAGAAACTTATCCAGGTATTAATGAAAGTGTCAACATTAAATGTGCCCTTAAATGGTTAAAATGAAATATATTTTAACATCCACTTGTTTGTATTATTGTTATAAAATGCCTTTTATTTATATCAGGTTTATCCACCACCTTTAGCTTATTATCACCTGTAGCCTACTGTTACTATACCTTGGTTCATTGGATTTTGAGCTTTTAATATTCCAGTTTCAGCTTTATGCCTTTTTATTACTCATTTAATATTCATATATTCATTTATTCATTACTTCTTGTCATCTCTTCTGTTTATTGGACATTACTGGTTATTTAATTATTTACATGATGGTTGTATCACCTATTTTATTGGCCTAATATGTATCTTATTCCTATTGGCCACACCTGTATTTAACATTCTACACTCCTATTTGAACATTTGACAGTTTATTCTGTATCATTCTGAAGAAGCTCTTTCAACTAAATAGAGCGAAAGCTTAATCATCAGTTTGGTGTCCGAGTGCTTTTTTCGTATAGTTCTTTATTTTTACAGTTTTACAGAAGTTTGTATTATTTATATATATATATATATATATATATGGGTCCACTTCTAAATCCCTACTCTCAAAATCTCGAAATTCAAAATACTGAAACCAAAATCCCTAAAGCTCAAAATCTCTAAAACTCAAAACAGTGAAACTCAAAATACAGATGTCATGCACTATGAGGGTCGGACGTATTTAGTAGCATTATTTCTTGCCTTCATTCCTCCTACCATCCCAGTGATGTAGTAGACGCACAGACACGTTACAGGAAAGAGACCATAGATACCAACACTTACCATATTCCACCACAAGTGCATACTGAAACAAATAAAACACAAACCATATTGCAGGGGGGCATGCCCCCCTGCACCCCTCCCATGTGGGGGGCTGCGCCCCCCACACCCCCTGCTACTTAAATATATCAACTCCAAGATTGCACTTCACTACACCAAAGTGTAATATACTTGAAGTGTAATATGTTTTTGTATGTGGTTCTGCTGCAATATAGATAGTGTTGCTGTACTGTGTTTTTTTTTTTCAATATTTTGAGTTTCAGTTTTTTGAGTTTTAGGGATTCTGAGCTTTAGGGATTTTGGCTTCAGTATTTTGAATTTCGAGATTTTGAGAGTAGGGATTTAGAAGTGGACCCATATATATATATATATATATATATATATATATATATATATATATATATATATGTGTGTGTGTGTGTGTGTGTGTGTGTGTGTATGTATTTATCTACTTTTCTATATATATGTTTATGTACATATGTATATATTTTACATGTATATCTCTATTGATATATTTTGTGTCTATATTTGTCCACATATATGCATCACCATACATAAATGCATGTTTATATGGAAAACCTGACTGAATCTACAGAATCTTTTCTCTACTGTTGAATGACTCTGCTGACTGATATGTTTGGAAAAGCATCAGCATTTTGAAGCATTCACATGGTGTAGTGGTACATTGCTCTGACTATGTTGTACAGGGCCCTGGGTTCAAGCTTTGGCAGGACTGATGCTTTTGTTGCAAGGCAGAACAGTTGCTGCTGGAGACAGAGGGGTAAGGGCAATATTTCAATGTCCTTATTTTGGGGCCCTTCACCCCCATTTTGACATTCTTTGGACAGATTTGTTACAATAAGAGGTTTGGTGTATGGATCTGATGTGCAACTCCAATACATATATATGTAAACATATATATATATATATATATATATATATATATGTATATATATATATATATATATATATATATATATATATAATATATATATATATATATATATATATATATATTATATATATATATATATGTATATATATGCATATATATATATTTACATATCTATATATATATTTTTATGTACATAGATATATCTGTATGTATTGATTTACTTTTCTATCAATGCATGTATTTCTATATGCATATATTTCAAATGTATATCTCTACATATATTATGTATTTATTTGTCCGTATGTATATGCATCTCCATACACATATACATTTGTGTATACATATTTATATATATATATATATATATATATATATATATATATATATATATATATATATATACACACACAAAACTTGACTAATTCTACAGAATCTTTTCCCTACTGTTGAATGCCTCTACTGAATGATATGTTTGAAAACATCACACATGTCTACAGCTCAGATGGCTAAGTGGTAGATTGCTTTGGCTATGGTGTGCAGGTCCTGTGTTTAAGGCTTACAAGGGTTGATTATTTTGTTGCTGAGCAGAACAAGGACTGTTGGATACAGAGTGATTAAGGCACTTTTAAAGAGTTGTAAGCAGGTTTGCGCGGGTTTGCATGGAGCTAAGTGACACTTACATCCGCTTGGCTTCGCTTAGGTCTGCTTACGTCCACTTAAATCCGCACAAATTTTAACTAAGGAAAAGAAAAAAAGTGAGACAGGAAAGTGGTGAAATGAGGGCAAGCAGGGGGTAAACAAGATGAGATGCAGCTAGGGATGTGCAGGACGGGTGTAGGAAAGGTCCATAGCTCTGCAACAGCTGATATGACTGTGGGCAATTTGGAATTTAGAGCCTTACACCACACAGGGAGGGGTGTGGGCAACATAAAATAATGATAATTAGTGGGGTAGATTGAGTAAGGGGGCCATGTCTCTGGGCAAAATACAGAGCTATGTGTGGTACGTAATTTTTTTCTGGGACAGATGCCCTTTTTTCTTTTAAGGTGAGAGTGGGATGTTGGGGAAGGAGTGTAGGTAAGTGTGAGTAGGAATGTTTGGTAGGAGAGGTTGCATTTGCAGATAGACAAGACACACAAGACAGCAGACAGGGGTGGTGTGTGACACATGGGGGAAGACACCTTTGATGGGGAGGGTGATTGGGAATTGGATGCCTATGAGCCTCAGCCCCCTAGATGGTAGTAGTGGGACTGACGTCCCCACCTGATGGCATTCACCACTACTCCTTCACGGCCCCAAAGGTGGCTGTTCTGGGGGCTGAGCTGGAAGGGACGGCTGCCCCTTAAGCTGCGTCAGTCTGCCCTCTACCTGGTGCAGTCATTTATCCAGCTCCAACTGGAGGACACTGCACACCATGCCACAGACCTCTTGCCAGTTGACAGGATCCTCACCATGCCCAAGTGCAGGGGAGGATGAGCCCTGTCCCCTGCAGCAGTTCCACCTGAGGGTGGTGCAGGACCAGCAGATGAGGGAGGTCTGAGTTGGGACTGAGTGCCTCGGTCAGGTGGGGTGGGTGAGGCGGCTCTGCCGGGATTGGCCTTTACGAACGTGCTATGGAGTGAGAATTAATAAGGTGTATTGGTTAGTCATGAATAAAACATTTAAACATTAGTCAACACAGCATGCATGGGTGTTCCAACTGACCCAGAACAATGGAATTGTAACAGTGGCATGGCAAACAGAACACATACAGAAATGGAATGGCACTCAAGATTGCAACAACATTTATGGCAACAGGCTGACAACAATGGTCATTCAACAATGTATGTTAGTATGCACACAGTTTCAAATATACTAACCAAAATGGAACAAAGGTCCCAACTGTAGATTTTGGTAACAACATACCCATATTACATTTTGTGCAATTATTGGAGCAGATGAGTGGTGGGGGAAGAGAAAATAATTCCATTAACAACTGCATTCAGTGATACTTCTCAATACACTACTGTTCAATACTCTACAGTTCTGCCCTCCCTTAACCTCTGCCTGGGCCATGCAGCTACTACAGCACATGCACGCCTGTACATATGTGCACCTGGAGTACTATGGGGCAAGGTATGGCAACTCTACATACATACGTATAGGAGACTCATATCTGTCATACTTACTGGTACAAGTAACAATGTGTTCCTTGTCTTGCTGTTCTGTGTGTGCTTTTGGCATACTTATACTTTGATGTTATCTGGGTGCAGCTTACTTGGCAACAGGGGAAACTATCCATGATGACACACATGCTCACCAGTTCAGGATATGCCAGTGGCACTGGTGAGATCACGTGCCAGATGGTCCCAGGCCTCCACTTTGTACTGGGAGCCCTGGGACTGGGCCTGCAGCAGTCTAGCTTCATGGTCTTTGAAAAGGAGTCCAACCATGACCCTGGACTCCTGGATGCCCCAGCATTGTGCCTGAAAAAAAACACCCTCTCCTACACCTGCCATTGTTGCTGCCCCGATCAGACTCAAAGAGAAATGGCTGTATTCCTGCCTCTGCAGTTTAAATAAGGTCATTTTTCCACACTTTTCTGAGATTGGCCGATTTTCAAATATGCTAAGCTTTGCTTAGCTCTGCGCAAATCTGCTTAGTGAGGCTTAAACCAGCTAAGCAAAGCTTACTGCTGCTAAGGATAGCTTATATTTTCATGCTTAAGCAATCCTTACTTTATTTTAGCAGAGCTGCAGCAGGCTTAACTGGCTGCAAACAATTATTTAAAAAAAAATAGAAAACGTTTTTACATTTCCCAATGGCATTTTCCCAGCCCTGCACTACCATATGTGAGGCATATGACTTACAAATATCATTCCAATTCATAAAAAATAATTTACAACTGCTTTCACATACAAAACTGAAAAGACTTCACTGGGGCTCAAACTGTGAATGCCTGCATGCAAAGCAGCAGTTCTAACCACTACATTATTTTGGATTGCTTGCTTTGCTCATATTTTCCTGTTTAACTCCTTCAGATATTTAAACTATGCTAAGCACAGCTGCGCAAAGCACACACCCGCTCAGCTACACTTAAACTTTATTGTGGACAGAAAGCAAACAAATTAAATATATGTTTTAATTTTGATTAATGTAGGCATATGCACATTGCTTTCTACACCATTCTGCACAATTATCTGTGCTGGAACATTGTGGGGGGGGCTGTGCTTATGTTTCATCACATTTAGAACGTTGATGGGATGACAGGTTTGCATTAGCGTGAATTTTATAGAGGGTATGCAGTCATACCTCAACCTCTTTGAGCAAACAATCTGGACAAAGCCTTAAATGATGTGGGGACAAATAGGGACAGGTTTTAAATACTGCTCCTACAAACTTAGAAAGTTGACAGAATAATAGGTTTTGCATTAGCATGAATTTTCTGATGGATGTGGATTCTTGCACTCAAATGTTTGTCATTATTTATAGACTTCACTCCTCAGCTATTTTCCACTGCAGTACACATTTTAGGTGGAACACATGTATGAGGCATAAATCTGGACATTCTGTGACAATCTGTACAGTTGGAGGTATGCCATGGACACTTACAGTGTCAGCAGACATCCTCTCTGCTTTTGAATTGCCGAACGGTAATTCTGGAGTGCAGAGGGCTGTGTGTATTGTACGATATGCCCCTGTGCACTCATACACATACCCGTGTCCATATTAGAATACAGCAGCGCACATTCATGCATATGCAAGGCGCGCTGCTGTTCTATATGGACACAAACCACTCTGTGTTGGAATAACGCTATTCCGACATAGAGGTTCATGAATCCTGGGTATTGACTTAGCATATGTTATCAGGTGGTTAATATTTTTTATTCCCTCATAAATACTCTTCTGTTTAACCTGTGTTACACCTTGATGGATCTTGTGGTATAATGTTAGTGATTTTCATACAGTTTAATTTAGTTCATCTAATACTATGAATGAACTGCATGTTATTCCTTTCTTTCAAGCAACAAGGGTCGTACACTGTCAACATAGTGACTATAATTACTGGTGGGTATGGCTGGCTCTCAGGCTTATCTTATGCACTTATCTGTATTTTTTAAACTGTCCGAATTAACTAGGAATACTTTGGCTACTGTCTTTATGTGCAAAAATTTGAAATATATGACTTAGGTCATTAATGTTAATTTTTTACACAGACATCTGAGAAAGTTGCAATCAACAATGTAGCTATAACTTCTGTGTTTGGGGGGTGTCTACAGATAATAAATGACTGACCCTGATGAACTGACAAAGTAAATGTTATTAGTCTGCATTTGCAGCATAAATTTGTATTTGTGTTGAGCAAATTGGAATACTTTACTGTGGTCATTTTATCACAATCAGACATGATGTGTACACAGTTGATTTAATGGCTGCAACTGTTGAGTACAATTATTGCTGGATTATAATGACAGCAGTTTGAGTGGCCTTTTATGACTGAAATGTTCTGAAATAAGTACTTTTGTCATTATTAGTTCATACATTTTGTTTCACTGCTTAGTGGAAAGAAATGTTCAAAACTACAAATTTAAAACTCTCTAACAAATGTTGCTGTTTTCAATAAGTAATATAATTATGAACAATCAGGAAGATAATCAAAGATTACATGAATTATTCATTGTCCTAAAAATGTGTGCGGGTGCCCATGGTTTCAAAACAGTCTGGAGACTGAGAGAAGTTTTCTGTTGCTCATAATAAGTCTGCTTTCAATGTGCATCTGTTTTGTTTGTTCAGCAAATGGCCAGTGCTTGTGCTATAAAATTTGAATAAAAGTTTTAAATTAAATCTACGTCTCTGTACTCATTGTAAAAGTAAAGAAGAAAATTTTATGCACACTGACAGGTTTGAACAGTGTTTATTGTAACTGGGGAGAGATAGACAACTAGTGTGACATCGGAATGTGTGCATGGTGGTGGGGCCATGGTTCATTAATCTACCTAGGGACCCATTTGACCATGATCTGGCTCTGACTTGGGCTGTAGAAATCTGACACAAAATGAAATAAAAACATAATATGTGAAAGATTAGATTATATTTTCTGGTACATGCTATTCCTACAGAGTTAAATAATTATGCTAGATTTTTAATGTATGGTGTGTTTATGAGAAAATTATCACAGGGTATATATGTAGTGGAAGTGGTTTGTATTTTCTTTTAATTCTCTAGGGTACTTGATAATTTGTATGAGAGTAAAACAAAATTTTCTTGTGACATACTCTCCTGTTTGGTATCTATTGGGTCCTCTCCAGTTTGGCATCTACTTCTCAGAAGGCCAGCATCACACGGCAGGTCTTTGGCTAACGAAGTTCACAGATGGCTGCAAACTAGGAGTCATAATAGAATTGCCTAATGATGTGGACATTCTACGAAGGGGCCTCACTGAGACTGATGCTTGGTGTCAAAGTCATGGCCTCAAGCTCAATGCCAAGAAGTGCATTGTTATCCCCTTTGGGAAAAACACTGTACCCATGAGCTACCACATAGATGGTAGCCTACTAGACACCAAAAGTGTGATAAGAGATCTTGGCACACTGGTGGACTGTAGTCTCTCCTTTGATAATCACATTGACACAGTAGTCAGGAAATCCTTCTACATGGCACACCTCATCACAAAGGGGTTCTCCTCCAGAAAAAAAACCTCCAGGTCTACTCCATCACATATCACCTACTCAGAGGTGACCTCTGCCTAACATACAAAGTCATGTCAAACTTAAATCTTTTGGACATGCTACACTTTAAGAAATCCCAATCTCTCCAAGCCACATGCTCCAGGGACCTAAATCTTGTCAGCACAATAAACAGAACATACTGGAGAGATAGAGTCCTGTCCCAGAGACTGTCCATGCTCTGGAACAGACTACCCATTCATGTCAAACAAAGCTCCTCATTAGCCCTCTTTAAGAAAAATCTTAACAATTTGATGGGAAATAAGAAATTCACCCTGGGGATCACTTATGTGCCTCTGCTCAACTGGGGCACAGGAAAATACTTTTCTTGGGTGGCAAAAGCCAGGGAACTTTTTTGGCTAGGCTTATATAGGCCCGAAGGCCAATAGCCTAGTACCTAGCCATGAACCTATGAACATACATTACAATTCATTTTTTTGACTGAGTGATATCCATGGTCGCCATATAAACTACACTTGGAAAACAGCCTTGTTTGTGTATGTTAACTTATAAACAAAATACCTTTTATAACACATGCACAAATGTTATTTATTTATTTATTTATTTCCAGTTTGATTACCAGGGATGTCCACTGGGCTCAAAGAGCCCATTTTCAGTTGAGGCCTGGGGAGAAAAACTCCACATCACAAGCAATTAAACAAAAATGAAATAATACAAAGTAATGAGACAAAGTACAAATGCATAATGGCAAGACAGTTCATAAACATATTTACAAAGTTGTATAGAGAACTGTTTGTACAATAATTAAGTGAAAGAGGCAAGAGAAGAGTTCACAATTAAAGGGAAAGCAATTATTAGTTGAGGGTTAAACATTTAAATGTTGTATATTGAGGTTTAGCAAAAATGGAAGAGAAATAGGTGGGAAGTACACTGTTAGTAGAGCATAGTAATCTAAAAACATCTGTTACATTACTCTTATTGAGTATAATAGCTTCCTTGTCCATGCAAGAAGAGACTGAGTAAACTGATGCTTTGTTATCAATGTACTCAGTGCAATGCATAATGGTTAAAAGAGCATAGCTATGCCATTCTGTGCATGATGTCTTTATGCAGAATAATGTTCTGCTGTGTACAGTAATGAGACAGGGGAAACAAACATGGTCTGACGTTTTCTATTTCTTATACATTGCACATATTTTATGGTTACATTGCAGGCCTGAGAGAGAGAGTTCTAAAATAGTTTGCTCAAGAAAAAGGGACAGAGACAGAAAATAATTGAGCAGAAGCCAAAATTACACACAATTTTAAATATGACCTTAATCCGCCTAAATAGTTAATGAAAAAAGACATTTTGTGCCAACAATCATTTTCTGAACAGCAAGAGGTATGAAACACTAATGTCTGGCATTATTGACTGAACGTAGTTCTTAGTGATTTACCAGAAAAACAAACATTTTATCAGGGGCTGAGCAGAAAATGAGGAAAAATCAGGGATGTTCTTCAAAACTAGAGACAACTGAGAGTCATTCAGAAGAATACAATACTTATGAAATGGAAGCCAACCAAAGAGACCAGTAGAGTGAGGTAATATAATAAGCAACTTACCTGCAGAGCTGTTAGAATGGGGAATGCAGAGTAAGTACATGTAGATGGAAATGATTTAAGGAGAGCATTGACGGGCCTTTTTAACATATACATCGCGTGCATGACATGACCAGGACATGATTTATTATATATTTTTACTTAGCATGTGTGCTTAATTACTGCTAAGTTTTTTTATGAGATAGTTACTTATCTGTATTTTTCTTTAGTAATTTCTAAAAGTGATTGCTTATCTAAGTTCTCTGCTGCAGACTACAGGACTGACTTCAGATAGCTGCCATAGTAAGGAAGAAAAATATGGAAGAAGACATTAAAGTAGCTAGATCAAAGATTTCCTGAATGATTTCCTGGCCGACAGTATGATTTTAATTTTACATTTGTGTGTGTTTCCTGTAACGTCACTTATTTTTTAAAAGCTTAAGAGATTTGTAACTAATTAATGATCTTCTAAAGGGGCAAAGATATAGGCTGCAAAATTTGCTCATTGTTTCATATTTGTTGCATGTGTACTAAAAATCAGTAATTTCAGTCTAGATGATTGCACAGTACTAAAGTATATGAATAAAAAAACACAAGTAAAGACCAACAAAACCACGGTGCCTGCTTATCTTGACTGCTAACAGAATGCAGTCGAAATCTCTAGACAGTTTTGTTATCTGTCAGGCTAAGCACGTCTAATCTTTATCTACACACCCTTCCTGTTGTCTGAGTTTCTTCCCTGGGAGAGTGACATAAGAGATAATAGAAGCTCTTGTGAATACTTTTTCTTTTGCAAATACATTTTCCTTTTCCTTAAGCAAGTAAAAACATCACTAATTATTTTCTTTTTCAGTGATTCAAAAGCACAATCATAAAATGGTACTCTTTGCAGTTGTCCTTAGAACATTTGCATGACAAAAAATATATCTTGATCACAAAAATCTGATTATAATTATCATCAGATAAGTGTATTTTCCTAGTGTATTGTAAGATGTGCTCTTTCAATTTTTCTTTCTTGAGTACCAAATGAGCTAGTGAAACACTGCCTGTGTAAAACTCAGCTAAAGTAAAACAAACAAAAATCTGTCAATGCCAACCTTATGATTTACTAAATGTCAGAAAATAGTATAACTTCTACAACTGGATTCAGTATGGGAAGCATTATCCTATTTTGTTTTTTGTGACTGCAGGTGTCACATATTATGTGTTATAAGATAAAATGGCTGCTCTGCATGTGAGAAACTTAACATTCTTGCTTGCAAGATAACTGACAGGAGATGGACAAGAAAAATAACAGTTCAGATTTTTGCATTTTTTTCTTGTACATCACAAGGCTGTATGTTCATGTCTCGCACATGGGGTATGGGATTGAGCCAAATGGTTTTACTTTAGTGCATTGAGCTGAGGTAAAGGTAAGGTGGGTGCTACAGTAGTGAATATGTCATCTTCTAAGGGAAACTTTAAATATTGATGGTATCTGCATATCTGTAGTTATTACATTGTGATGTAAAATTATTTATTATACTGAAATACAGAAGAATTCTTAGATAAAATTAACATTCTAACTAGCTATAGAAGCATACACCCATGTACACCATATGGACTGAAAGAAGTATGTGTGTGTGTGTGTGTGTGTGTGTGTGTGTGTGTGTGTGTGTGTGTGTGTGTGTGTGATACTGCAGAGACACAACGTGGACTGGAAGGAAATTAATGTATCTTTGCAGATGACACTAATAATTGCAGCAAATACATGGAGAAGCAGAGTATGAACTCACACTTGATTAAACTGTGAGAATGTACATTGGAAAGCAAAATCTAGGGAAAGAAGAATTACATGGAACAGGATGAAGTACTCTCAATAGCAGTTGTCAAGTGAGGCTTTACAGCATACCTCTCAACCTCTTAGAGCAAGAAATTTGGACAAAACCATAAGTAAAATTAGGACAAAGGCCCAAAAATAGGGACAATTTTTAAATATTGCTCTTACAAACTTAGAAAGTTGATAGAATAGCAGGTTTTGCATTAGTATGAATTTTCTGAAGGGTGTGAAGTCTGAAACTCAAATGTCTGTCTTTATTTTCTGATGTCAGTCTTTAATGGGTTGCCACTAATTTGCCAGAAACTACAATTTTATGAAAAATGGACCAAAATATGAGGCAAAATCTGGACATTCTGTGAAAACCTGTACAGTTGAGCAGTATACCTTATAGCACTTATTAATGATGAATTTCATGTAGAAAAACGTTATAAGAAGGCAGTACAAAAATCTACTGATGTTTTATCTGGATAATATATGCAGTTTCTGAAGGCCCTTTCTTTATAGTGAAGTAAAGAAAACTGGGGCCGCTCAGAGAACTCTCACCCAAATGGTACAAAGTCTATGTCTGTTTGAGGGAAAAAAAGAGAGCCCTCATTCATACATATATATTTATGAGAATAACCCATCCTTTTGTGAGGGATATGTCACTATACCCCAACCACACCTTAAACAGAAGTTTTATCACCATTGGCCTTCCATTTCCAAAACTTGTAGCATAAAACATAGCTATGTGAATTCACAAAAGATATAACATGTTGCAGCTTACCCAGACATTATTTCATATCCTTGATATTGGAAAATGTTTTCTGACAAGCCACCGTTTGAACAATTTTAAGTGTCCAAATGGCACACATACACTCTTATAGAAAGGAGGGAAGGAATGGCATGGTAATGAATTGTGTGGATCTTAGGGGAATAACTTCAACTCAGGATTCAAAGAGTTTCAGAAAAGCAGATCACTATATCAGCAAGAGAGCTCAGTTTGAAAACAGAGGAAAGATATGTCAAGCAGATCTGGACATATTTCTCTGACAGAGTTGTGGATATATATGCATGGGAAAGCCCTCGCCATTCAAAAAGGTGGAACAGTCAGGAACATCTGGAACAATCAGTGTGGTACAGGGCAAGTGTAAAAGAAGAGTAAGGTGAATACAAATAAATTAGACTTGCAAATTCTACATATTTGTTCATAATTTTATTTATTTGCTTACTTATTGATTGATTGACTGATTGATTTATACTTTATTTACTGGGTTGTCTTTACAGGACACAAGTGTAATAATATATTAATACACAAGAACAAAATGTTTAAAACATTCAGTGAAGTACATATTTGTGGTGACATACACTGATGTTACCATAAACATTCATACACTGATGTTACCACAAATATTCAGTAAAGTGAATATGAGTGGTAACATCAGTTTATGAATTTGTGTCTTCTTGTTAAGAGGGCACATTTACATTGTTGTCATCAGAATTACACTCTAGCTCAGTAACACTTTTGTTGTCATGTCACTTACATACCTCTTCAACTCTTTCAAAGCAATGAAGCCCTGTGAGCAGAGCACTATATGACTGCATGAATGACTATATTGTCCTCTTCCACGTACAGAAACTTGGCACATGGTTGTTGGCTTTGTCATAACTAATATTCCAAGCTTGCTGCTATCTTTTTTCGTTCATAGCTCTTCCACTTAAAACACCTCTGACTGCCATAGCATGCATCTTCAAACTATGCCTCCTTCTCTCCTATCCACACCTTCCTTAAAATTACCAACTAATGCTCCACCCTTTCTTCTTCCCAATTCACTTTATTCCTCCCTGTAGGTTAAACCCACACTGTTTCCTAATAATCCCACTAATAACAGTACCTTATTTGCATATGCCACCTCATTAAAAACTACCTTCTGAAAGATTTCTCTTTTCTCATTTCCCTGGTAAGTCAACATTTATTTTATATGTTGCTCCCACTCAATAATAATTTGATCAACCATGTTACAAGGTCTCATCCCTATTAATCTATTTTTCTATCAATGTGCACGAACTACAGAATGAACTGGCACCCCACCTAAGTACCATGTTCAACCATAGCCTCACTTCAGGCTTTGTGCCTATGGAATGGTGCACAGCAACAGTTATCCCACTCCACAAAGAGGGTGCCACCACTGACGGAGGAAACTACCACCCCATTAGCCTGACAAGCCTGGTCTGTAAGGCCATGGAACGCATCATCCTAGAGCATATAAATAAAGACATAGGTAATCTCCAAACTCTGGACCCCACTCAGTTTGGGTTTGTAAGGGGTAGATCATGCCTCCTAAACCTGATTGACTTCTTTGAAGCAGTCAACAGAGCCATAGACAAGGGTAAGGTGGTGTACACAGCCTATCTTGACCTCGCCAAGGCTTTCAACACCATCCTCCACTTGGATATTATAGATAAACTCACTGGACTAGGCATAAATTCCTATGTCACAAGATGGGTGGTCAACTGGCTCACTGACAGAACCCACACAGTGAAAGTAGCTGACTCCAAATCCGACTTCAGACCAGTGACAAGCAGAATACCACAGGGTTCGGTCCTGGGTCCTCTCCTGTTTGGTATCTACTTCTCTGAAGTCCAGGCTAATACAGCTGGTTTCTGGCTAATGAAATTCAAAGACAACTGCAAACTAGGAGCCATAATCGGTTTGCCTAAGGATGTGGACATTCTACAAAGAGGACTCACTGAGACTGATGCTTGGTGTCAAAGTCATGGCCTAAAGCTCAATGCCAAGAAGTGCATTGTCATCCCGTTTGGGGAAAAAAAACTCACCCATGAACTACCACATAGGCGGTTGCCTACTAAACACCGAAAGTGTGATAAGAGACCTTGGGACACAGGTGGATAGTAGTCTCTCCTTTGATAATCACGTCACCACAGTAGTCAGGAAATCATACTACATGACACAACTCATCACAAGGGGGTTCTCCTCCAGAAAAAGAGAGGTCATTTTTCCTCTCTACTCATCCCTTATCAGACCCATTATAGAGTACAACCTCCTGTTTGGCATGTACCTCGCAAGACATCTGCAACAGCTGGAAAGGCCACAGAAATACCTCACTAAGAGGATTACCAGCCTCAAACAGATGCCATATGCTGACTGTTTAAAAAAACACCAACTCTAATCCATTGCATATCGCCTACTCTGAGGTGACCTCTTCCTAACATATAAAGCCATGTCTAACCCAGATCTGATGGACATGCCACACTTAAAGAAATCCCAATCTCTGTGAGCCACATGCTCCAAGGACCCAAACCTTGTCACCACAATAAACAGAACATGCTGGAGGGATAGATTCCTGTCCCAGAGACTTCCCTTGCTCTGGAGCAGACTAACCATTCATGTCAGGCAAAGCTCCTCATTACCCCTCTTTAAGAGAAATTTTGTCAATTGGATGGGAAACAGGAAATTACCCGCGGGGATCACTGCTGTGGCTCTGCTCGACAGGGACACAGGAAAATAATTTTCTTGGGTGGCGAAAGACAGAACCGCGTTTGGCTAGGCTTGTATAGGCCCTAGGGCCGATAGGCTTGTACATAGCTATGAACCTATAAACCTATGAAACAGTTGGCTTCTGTTGTATAATTCTGCCATTTTGCTTCTTCTAAATTGTATAATTTGCCATTATAATTCTGATAATGCTAAACATTGCTCAGAATTTTATTGTATTTTATGTTTTCTTATTTACTATATTATTTTGTTTTTTTACTTTGCAGCTTTTCTCCCTGGGCCTCCACTTATGAGGGGCCTTTTTATGACTCAAATAGATGTTCCTGGTAAACAAATGCCAATAAATAAATAAATAAATAAATACATATTCACTCTGGAATAAAATCCCAGTCCAGGTTAGGCAGAGTCCCTCACTGACCCTCTTCAAGAGGAATCTTGATGAGTGGATGGGAGATCGTAGGTTTATCCCGGGTATCACTTCTGTGTCACTGTTATACAGAGGCACAGTATACTAACCTGGAAAAAGGGCATAGCAAAATTAATTTAAAATGGGTGGCGAAAGCCAAACACACTCTGGCTAGGCTTATAAATGCCCTAGGGCAGATAGCCTAGTATGAACCTATGAACCTATGAACCTATAATTTAGTTTGGTCTCTACATTCACTCAATCGCAATCTCCCTTCTCAGGGCAGAGCCTATGGGCACTACATCATTCTCTGACCTTCAGATAGTAGAAGCTCTGCCACTAGGCACATCTCTGTGAACATTTTCAATGTGAATATTGTCATTGTGCAATAGCCTGGGGTTACTACACCATTCCCTCACTTTGAAATAACAGTGCTCTGACCCCAAGGCACAAGTCTGTGAAAGTTTTCATTGAGAAGACTGTCATTATGCAATAACCTGTGGTCACTATATCATTCCCTGACCCTGAAATAGCAGGAGCTCTGCCACAAGGCAGATTTGTGTGAAGGTTTTCACTGAGAATATTGTCACTGTGCAGTAGTCTGTGGTCACTACATAGTTCCCTGACATTGAACTAGGAGAAGATTTGTTAGAAGGCACATCTGTGTAAAAGTTTTCACTGCGAATACTCAGTGTAAACAGTTTAACTTGATGAGCCTTGCTGTGTATTAATTTTAACTAACCTGTGATGACTGTGCCCTGGCCCAGCAATCAAGGAGCCTCAGTCCTCACCACTAACATCAGGGAGGTTGTCCCATAGAAGAGAGGAAAGGGTAACTAATACACACAGTAAAGTACAATTTCCCTTATGTGCATACAGAGATCACAGTCAGTCTGGGGCTGGCTGCTCCCTTGCTCCCTTGCTCACCAGGTCCCCAATAAGACTCCCCACTGGCACAGCTATAGGGTCCAGCTCTCAGCCTAGCTGGGCAAGCTTAAACCTCCAGTACCCTCTCTGTACAACCAGTGCTTAGTGTCCCTGCCCAAGTAGCTGACACAACACACACACACTTTGAGATATGTATTTATACAACTTCACAGACACTTGATTCTCCAGCTGAGCCCCTTTACCCAGACCATACGGTAGTAATCCCTGCCACCACCCAGCTAATAATATCAGCTATTAAAAGGCCCTTAAAAGGGTGTCCAATTATTACTGTGCAATATTATTGTCCAATGGTAATGTGACTATTGTGTCTAGGCTAATTGGAAGGGCTTAGACAGTAAACTCTATAAATATATAATGTACTCCAAAGCATCATTTTTCTCTACATAAACCAGCCACAGGTAGAAGGCTTTAAAAATATTTAATAATAAATAATTAAAACACAGGACAAATCTACTACACCACAGAGATATCTAAGAGTTCAGAGATCACACAGAAACTTAAAATAATACAGTAGGACAGGTCTGATTTCAAAGAAAAAAACCTAAGTAATCTTTGCTAGCTTTAACTATTCCTACAAGAAATCACAGTGCTAAACCTTACATGTGAGCATAAGGCAGAGTGCTGATAAGTTGGATATCAAGATCAAAATGCTCCCAGTCTCTTGTGAGAAATAGTATTTAAACATTACTAACAAACATGTCTCTAAGGCCCTCCCAAATTACATCCTTTTTGACAGTCTGGAGTTCTCAGGCCACAAACTCACAAACTTACAACAACATAAGTCATTTCACATGTATACTCTAACAGAAACCAGAGCAATAAGGACATTCCACATCTAAATTCTGGTCATAAACTTTAGCCTTAAAACAATGGGCATGAAACCTTCACCCAGGCTCACTGGAGCCAAATTCTAACATGAAAGTGTCACAACATGCTTCACTGGGCCAGTAGAGTGCAATGTTGTCACATATTTTGCAGTTCCACATTTCACAGTATTCTTTTACACTCAAGAAAGCATGCCTGTATTTTTACACTTATTTACAAATGCCATAATTATATATCAAATTCTATTTGACTAGGCTGGCAGCCTTCGCCCATCTCTCCCCAGTCATCACATCTCTTCCCCCCAAACTCAAGCAAGTTTTCAAGTGCCCCTTGAGAAACATCCCTTGACAGTGTCAGGTCTACCTCATCCCATTCCCTGTCTTAAGAGCCCATCTGCATTGGCATTGCTACTCCCAATGCGGTGCTGCACTGACATATCATATGCTTGCAACCCCAGACTCCATCTTAGTAACTTGGCATTTTGTCAACTGGCTTTGTTTAACCATGTTAGAGAGTTGTAATTTGTCACCAAAGTGAACTTTCCTCCATACAGACAAGGCTGAAGCCTCCGTAGTGTTCACACAATGGCCAGACACCCCTTTTCCACTCCTGCACAGCATCCCCCCTGGGTTGGAGCCCACGATTGAGCAAACCACTGGGCGCTCCTCTTCCTCCGAAGAAATCTGGCTAAACACAGCCCTCACCCCATAGTTCGAAGCATCCACCTGCACAACAAATTCTCCACTATAGTCCAGACTGGCTAACATAGGGGGTCCTCCCAAAGCTTCCTTAAGCTTCTGAAATGCCTGCTCACATGCTGGGGTCCACACTGTCTTATCTGGCCTGTTCTTCCTTGTCAGGTCTGTGAGGGGAGCAGCTATGGTACTATAATTGAGAATGAACTTTCTGTAGTACCCTGCTGTCCCTATGAATGCCCTCACCTGCTTTTTGGTACCAGGTGCAGGTCATGCCTGAATAGCTTCCACTTTGGCAGGTTCTGGCCTTATTTTATCACTCCCCACTGTATGTCCTAGGTAGGATATCTCTGCCATACTCACCTGACATTTGCTCAGCTTAATGGTCAACCCTGCCCTCTGTAGTCTGTCCAGCACCTCCCTAACATGCTCAAGGTGCTCCTGCAGGGAATGGCTGTAGATAGCAATATCATCCATGTAAGCAAGGTCAAACCCTCTTGCTTCTGCTAAGATATGATCTATCAGCCTCTGGAAAGTCACTGGGGCATTCTTCATCCCAAAGGGCATCTTTGTGAATTCATACAAGCCAAAAGGAGTCATAAAGGCTGACTTCTCTCTAGCACTGGGAGTCAAGGGCACCTGCTAGTAACCCTTGGTAAGATCAATTGTTGTAAGATACTTAGCCCCACCCAGCATCTCTAGGGCCTCATCTGCCTCTGTGTGACTATTTAATTTCCTGTAATCCACACAGAACCTGGTGCTGCCATCCTTCTTTTGCACCAACACCACTGGTGATGCCCAGGGACTGTTGGACTCTTGAATCACCCCTAGTTCCAACATCTCCTGTACGTCTTCCCTCGGAGTCTGTTTGACTCTCTCAGGCACCCTATAAGGGGCCTGCCTGATAGGCCTTTGGGGTCCTGTATCCACCTGGTGCTGCAGTAGGTAGGTGCTCCCTGGTTTCATGGTGAACATGCCCCCAAACTCCTGTAACACTGCTCGGATTTCTCGAACCTTTGTAGGAGATAGCTGCTGGGACATTGCAACCTCTTCCACCAAGGTGTCAGCCCGAGCTTCACTGAGGAGATCAGTCACAAGATCTCTCTCAGACTCCTCCTGCAATCCACTGCAAATGCTCAGCACAAGGGCCTCCCTATCATTGTAAGGTTTCATCATGTTAACATGATACAATTTGTGCCCCTACCATCTGCCTAGCATTTCCACCATGTAGTTAACATCACTTACCTTTCTTACTATCTTGTAGGGTTGCTCCCAAGCTGCTTGCAACTTGTTGTGTCTGACAGGAATGAGAAACATCACCTGCTGCCCTACAGCATACTCTCTAGCTTGAGCATTCCTGTCAAACCACACCTTTTCCTGTTGTTTGGCTTCTGCCATGTTCTCCTGGGCCAGGCTCATGAGTTCCCTGAGCCTTGTCCTGAGGGTCAGGACATATGCCACAACTCCTTGTGAGACTCACACTCACCTTCCCACTCATCTCAAATTAAATCTAGAGGTCCCCTCACCCTATGCCCATACAGTAACTCAAAGGGTGAAAAAGCTGTGGATTCCTGGGGAACCTCTGTAAGCAAACAACAGATCGGGCAAATATTTGTCTCACTCCCTCTTAAAGTGATCTGCAAATGCCCAAAGCATGGACTTGATTGTAGAGTTTAACCTCTCAACAAGACCATTAGTCTGGGGATGGTAGGGGGTGGTCTTCATGTGCTTCACCCCACAGGACTTCCACAGACTAGCCAGTAGGTTTGACACAAAATTGGCGCCTCTGTCAGACAGTATTTTCTTTGGGAAACCTACCCTGCTGAAAATCTCTAGCAAATCATTTGACACCTTCTCGGCCTCAATGGAGGACAAAGCCACTGCTTCAGGGTATCGTGTAGCATAATCTGTAATCACTAGGATATACTTTTTCCCTGTGGAACTTGGGGTACTCAGAGGACCCATAATATCCATAGCTACTCTCTGAAATGGCTCCTCAATCACAGGCAAAGGCATCAAAGGAGCTCTCACCTTGTCTCCTGCCTTGCCTACCTTTTGGCACTGCTCACAGGTCCTGCAGCACCCTGGTACATCTCTGGAAATTCCAGGCCAGTAGAAGTTTTGCATAATACTCCTCTTTGTACATTTTATGCCCATATGACCTGCAAAGGGAATATCATGGGCTATGGCTAGAAGCACCAGATGGTAAGCTCTAGGCACTACCAACTGCTGTACTCTCTCATCTTCTAGCCCTCCCTCAGGGGTCCATTCTCTGTACAGTAACCTTTGTTCCAGTATACAGATTCCCCCTTCCCTTGAGAATCAAGTGCCTTCCTAGCTACCTGCCTCAGTCCTTGCAATGTAGGGTCTGAGAGCTGAGCCTGTCTCAAGTCTCTCATTGTAACCCTTCACAGCTCCCCTTCCACAGGAAGTCTGGCATCCTCTGGCAGTGGTACCTCACTGACAGCCTGGGTACTGCTACTCACCTCTACCTTTGCAGTCATTCTGTCCAAGGGACCATCAGTACCCACAAACAGCTGTGGCTCACATTCAGTCTCACTGCTACCAAGTAGCTCCCTTACTGAAGTAACCACCTCAGCAGTCCTGGCTGCAAGTATGCTGTCTGTCTGGGTCTCCCCCAGGCTACCAGACCCACATGCTTGTCTTCTAGCCTTACTGCCTGTAACTGCATAAGTACCTAGTACTGCCTCATCCAAATCCTTCCCTCTCAGTACAGCTGCAGGATGGTAGTGCCATACCCCTGTTGTCTCAAGACAACCTACTGTTGGCATTTTGTCTTTCCCACTTACTGGTTCTTTCAACTTTGGTTCCCCACCTTGCCTCCATGGACAAATGTATGCCACATGGCCCTACTGGCTGCATTCAAAACATTTAACCCTAGCTCCTGGATGTGTACCTGGACTAGTGGCTTTCTCTGCTACTGCCGGGTTCTGTTGTGGCAATCTGTGCTGCCCATCATGGGTTCCTTTAGACCCATGAGCAGTACTGAGGGTCCCCTTCCTGTGCAGGGCTACCCTGCTGGCCAGGTATAGGTCTTCCTCCTACCCCAACTCATCTGAAGTAGCACATTGTCTTTCAGCTAACCAGATCCTCATGTCCTCAGGCAAAGTGCTAAAGGCTTGTTCCCTCACCAAAAGGTCTGCCAGCGCTTCAAAAGTGGTGACCTGACATCCACTCACCCAGCTATGAAAATAAGTGCTCAGTTCAACAACATATTCACATACATTTTCATCTGCCTTGCGTCTATGCTCATGAAACTTTTTCCTATACATTTCGGTTGTTAGCTTAAAACATTCCAACAAGTGTCTTTTTGCAGCAGTATAATCAAAACAGTCAGTGTCATGCATTTTTGCTAAAGAAGTTACAGCTTTTCCATGGAGTAAGGGGGTCAGGAACCATACACAAAGCCCTTGGTCAATTTCATACTGTTTACATACCCGCTCAAACATATGAATGAAGCTATCAAAATTATCCCCCTGTTTTAAACTGTGGAAGAAATTTACTGACCTTTTGTGCTTCTGGGGTCCAGTTACTCTCTTCCTCATTACCTCTATGACTCTGGCGAAGAGTCAACATTTCCTTCTCATGCCTCCTCTGCCATTCATTTTCCTCAGCTTGTAGACTCCTCATTTTCTTGGCTGCTTCTAGTTCCATATGCCTGGCCTCCAACTCAAGTCTCTTTAGCTCCAGCTGGATTTTTAAGTCCACTACAGAAAGGTTGAGCTGTCCATTCTCCGAGGATATTGTATCTCCACTGTCAGTCTGATTGTCTTCCAGACTGCTGTTCTCTGATGCAGTTGTAACCAAGGCTGCAATCAGGTCTGCTTTAGTTAGGTTTCCATGTACCAGTCCTCTAGCCTGCACATCTCCGCCAGCTGGCTCCTTGTCAGCTTTCCATACTCTTCTGCTGACATGCTGCCTGCTCACCCTGACTAACACTAAGCTAACAAAAGAAATAAAGCAATTGTGATCTGAACTCTGAATATAAACTGCATGGCTGTTTTAGAGTACAAAACAGTTTTAGAGATCACTGTACATAAGCTACAGGAATTTGCTCTACCCACACCACTACAAGCCAATTAGTATGTGAAGTAGATGCCACCACTGTCAAACACTTGTGATGACCGTGCCTTGGCCCAGCAATCAAGGAGCCTCAATCCTCACCACTAACACCAGGGAGGTTGTCTCCTAGAAGAGAGGAAAGGATAACTAATACACACAGTAAAGTACAATTTCCCTTAAGTGCACACATAGATCACAGTCAGTCTGGGGCTGGTTGCTCCCTTGCTCACCAGGTCCCCAGTAAGACTCCCCACTGGCACAGCTATAGGGTCCAGGTCTCAGCCTAGCTGGGCAAGCTAAAACCTCCAGTACCCTATCTGTCCAACCAGTGCTTTGTGTCCTTGCCCAAGTAGCTGACACAACACACAAACACTTTGAGATAAGTATTTATACAACTTCACAGACACTCCTGGAAAAGGCTGACACAGATTCTCCAGTTGTGCCCCTTTACCCAGACCATACAGTAGTAATCCCTGCCACCACCCAGCTAATAATATCAGCTACTAAATGGCCCATAAAAGGGTGTCCAATTATTACTGTGCAATATTATTATTATCCAATGGTAATTTGACTATCCAGTCTAGGCTTAGTGGAAGGGCTTAGACAGTAAACTCAATAAATATATAATGTACTTTAAAGCATAATTTATCTGTACATAAACCAGCCACAGGTAGAAGGTTTTAAAAATGTTTAATAATAAATAATTAAAGCACATGACAAAACTACTACACCACAGAGATATCTAAGATTTCAGAGATCACACAGAAACTTAAAATAATACAGTAGGATAGGTCTGATTTCAAAGAAAAATACCTAATTAATCTTTACTAGCTTTAACTATTCCTACAAGAAATCACAGTGCTAAAACTTAGATGTGAGCATAAGGCAGAGTGCTAATAAGTTGGATATCGTGATAAAAATGCTCTTGTGAGAAATAGTATTTAAACATTACTAACAATCATGTCTCTAAGGCCCTCCCAAATTACATCATTTTTGACACTTAGTCTGGAGTTCTCAGGCCACAAGCTGCATTATTTAGCAATCTAACACCTGCTCAGAAACTTATAACAATATAAGTCATTTCACATATACTCTAACAGAAACCAGAGCAATAAAGCACATTCCACATCTAAATTCTGGTCATAAACTTTAGCCTTAAAACAATGGGCATGAAACCTTCATCCAGACTCACTGGAGCCAAATTCTAACATGAAAGTATAAAATCCAATTCCTTATGCAGAATGAATAAAACGGTGCAGCTCGAACAGTACAGAAACACGTTTAATGACACAAATCCACAAAGGTGCTTCTACAGGTTTAGCACTTTCATCTGTTTTATGTACAGACTTCCTCAGAACCAAGATATTCCATCACCAGCTTTCATTATAAAGACAATTTGGCACCAAAATTCAAAAAGATTCCAATGCTGCCTTAAAGAGACATTCATCAATAACTCACTTGCATAAGCTAATACATAACTTATATGTTTGCAATTAGTCTAATACAATTAATTTATAAAAACCTATAATACATTAGTTTGACATTAATTAAACTTGTGCTGTATAAGAATATATGTGATAAAAATATATATAAAAACTATATAAAAAATGTCAGATGTATCCACATATAAACTAAATATATTCTAAAAAATCCACATACAATTATAATACATATAAACATTTTCTAAAATGAATAATGTTATTATTAAATGAAGTGTATAAATAATAATTAATAAATATATACACTTCTATGATCTTCTATGGATACATCTGACATTTTTTATATAGTTTTTATATATATTTTTATCACATATATTCTTATACAGCACAAGTTTAATTAATGTCAAACTAATGTATTATAGGTTTTTATAAATTAAATGTATTAGACTAATTGCAAACATATAAGTTATGTATTAGCTTATGCAAGTGAGTTATTGATGAATGTCTCTTTAAGGCAGCATTGGAATCTTTTTGAATTTTGGCACCAAATTGTCTTTATAATGAAAGCTGGTGATGGAATATCTTGGTTCTGAGGAAGTCTGTACATAAAACAGATGAAAGCGCTAAACCTGTAGAAGCATCTTTGTGGATTTGTGTCATTAAACGTGTTTCTGTACTGTTCGAGCTGCACCGTTTTATTCATTCTGCATAAGGAATTGGATTTTACCTGTAGGTTACACAGTTGATTCGATTTTCGTTGTTGTTAAATTCCCGATGGCAGGTACATCTGACGAGTTGCAAGCTTCATGGAACAGGGAGGAACTAAATGAATTGCGTAAGGATGTAACTTCATTAAAATCTGAAGTTACAAAATTAATTGACTTGGTCAGCCGTTTATCCAGTATACATCAACCAGCGGCACTTACGGAGCACTTAGCTAATGTAAAATCAACAGCAGCAGCAATGGTTCATTCTCCCATAGCTCAACGCAGCTGTTTTCAACCAGAAGCAGTTACGGAGCATTTAGCTAGTGCTAAAACATCAGCAGTTGCAACGGAACTTTCTCCTTCAGCACAATGGTGCAATTTATTGGGTTTAGATACTAGTACACAAGGGGACATACCTAATGGCCAAAAGTGTATACATCATGGTGAGACCCAGGTTGCACAGGATTCGTTGGTATTAGTTACCAATAAAAATTTGGATTCTATTACATCACCTGAAGCGGAGTTTACCTTTGACTTTAGTTTATATCATTTAAAAGATGAAGCCCAGCGGGTGGGAACAAGACCGAAATACTGACAGCCAGTGAAAACATATTCAGCAATAACGAAGGATTCAACTTATCCGAATAAAGGTACTGTGTCTAATAAAAATGTATCTAGTCCCTTTGGCAAGTATAGAACTACAGTTACAAAGGGACCATCTACTTTGGGACATAAAAATATTAATATCAATTGTCATGATGATGTTATGGAGAATTTCTTATGTAATGAATATGATTTCATTAATTCAAATGTTAACGAAGGTGTATATTACAATAGGAAGCATTCACAAAATGTTGTTGATTCTATTAGAGATAAAATACAAATATTGGGTAAAAGATTGTTTCATGTGAAATGTATAAAAATAGATAATGCATATTTAGCTAAATGTTTAGCAATACATATCATACCTAAGTGATTAAGATTTTTTAAGCTACCGTTAGGAATTGAGTATAACTCAGAAATGATTTTAGAATTTAACAATATGTTTGATGTATTTGGATGCACATACATGAAATTACTCATGAAATATAATGATGAGAAATTGTCTAGTATTTTAAAAGAAATAGAGAAATTAAATGATGAAATATTACGAGATACTACATTTGAACAATGGAAAGAATACTATTTTAAACAATTTAATATAGCAGAAAACAAGGCTAAGAGCATTTATAACAGAAAACAAAGGAAAATAGAGTGAGACATTGACTTATATGAGAACAATAGAGTATATATCTGGCCCAAGGATAGAATAGTTAAGGAGAAGGAAAAGTTTCAGAATGTTAGAAGTAGAGGTAGTATATATGAAGGGGAGTCAAATTTTCAAGGGGGAAGATTTTTTCCAGCACCGAAACAGAAGCACAGGAACTAGAGATACACAGGCCTCAGATAGGCCTTGACTACAATAGCAAGTGCATTAATCATGACTCCACATACAATATTTTTATAGGAAAGGAAGATATGTATGGTCAGATATATAACCAAAGAAGAAAGTTAGACAAGGATGAAAGGGAAGTCACCACTTTCTTACATCCACATCACTGCAATGAGATCGATTTATTAACAGAGAATATGATGACTACCCATCTCTCTACTATTTTGGAATTGAATACTGAACTAATCAAACATGTCAATCCATCACATAGTGAGGGAGAAGTAGAATGTGAATGTAATGGGACAAATACAGTAGGAAATGAAGTGAGAACTATTTTACATACTCACAATGGTTTTAATGTTTACAACTATACATATTATGAAATTGGCTATGAATTTTTTACATTGTTCAGTAAAGGGATGAAGTATATACCCACTATTTCTTTTAATTTGGTTGATACTATCAAGGAAATACAATTATATTGTAGAAGGTTAAATCTGGTATTACAATTTGGACAGACAGAGGAAATGGTTGAATATGGGATACAAAATAATTTAAAAAGAAAAAGTTCATATATCCCAGTCTCTAACATACAAGTAGCCAATTTTGAAAAAATGGCATGCAAAGAAATTTATTGGTTATACAAGAATATTAATGGATGTGATGGTCATAAGGAAATAATGAATGATAATCTTACAAAAAATGAACGGAAATGTTTAGCATCACTTATTAGGAACAAAGATATCAGAATTATGAAGTCAGATAAAGGTGGAGGTATAGTTATATACAATAGTTTTGATTATAATGCTCAGATATTTAATATATTACATACATTAGGTAACTATGAAGCTATCTCTTTAAATCAAGTGAATATAGGTTATAAAAGAATAGATTTAGCTATTGAAGAATATCTGATAGACAATAGAATCACGAAAGAGATTTGTGAATTTATCAAAGAATTTCCCACTGTGGCTAATATTATAGGTATACCTAAAGTTCACAAGTGTATGGATAGCCCCCCGTTCAGACCCATTATATCTGGATCTACGTCCAAGACATACAATATAGGTGTGACAATTGATAGATGGACAAAACATGTGTATGAAAATATCCCACATCTTACCAAGGACTCTTGGAATTTTTTAAGCAAATTAACATGTGATATTTGGAAAGAAGGGTTGATTTTTTTGACAATTGATGTCATTGATTTATTCTCATGTATACCTAAAGATATAGGTTTAGAATATTTTTGTAACAGCTTGAGAAAAGTTTCAAAATTAACTTGGGATAAGATTAATTTAATTACAGACATGATGAGTTTAGTTTTAGAACATAATTATATTCAATTCCAAGGTGAATTTTTTAGACAGAATAGAGGTGTCGCTATGGGGGCCTCTTGTGCCCCAATTTTTGCAAATTTGGTTATGTTAGAGTGGGAGTCCAATTATGTTTTTCAAAGTGAATTCAACCAATATATAGCACTTTATGTCAGATATTTAGATGATTTATTTATTTTATGGAATGGCACACAAGAACAAATTAAATTGTTTATTAAATATATCAACGGGACAACTGAATTCTTGAAATTTACTCATAAAATTAATTATGAAGGTATTGAATACCTGGATACATATATAAGTCATACTGGAAATGGGTTTGCATCTAAAATATACAGGAAAACTACATTTTCAAATGACTATATAGAGTTTAGTAGTTGCCATCCCCCACACATGTTCAAGAATGTTGTTAAAGGACAATGCATTTGGGTGGCACGTATGTCTTCAAACAAAGATTCAATGGAAGAAGAAATAGATTTAATATTTAATATGTTCAAAAGTAGGGGATACCCCATATCTATGTTAAAAGATGTCACAGGTTATGTGAGACAACAATGGGGGAACAAATACCTACCACTGTTGGGTATGTCAATGGAAAGAGATATGGACACGGGAAGGAAAGAAACCATATCAGAACCATTTAAAAGAGTGTGCGTAATTATGTACACACCATACGCCAACCAAGTGAAAGAGATATTGAATAGACATTGGGATTTGATCACCATAATAGATACTATAGGTATTACATTAGGTAAATATCCCATATGTGTATACAAAACAGCCCCAAATATTAAGAAGTTACTTGAGAAGACAACACATATAGTCAAATACAAGTCAGTTACAAAGGGAACTTCAAGATGTGGCTCTTGTAACCAATGTAAATATATAAATGAAGAGGTGCGATTCAAGTTGGACAACATCAATAAGACATATATAAAAAGTAAGGCAGGGGAATTGCAATACTAGACAAGTGGTATACCTTGCAAAATGTGTCGTATGTCCAGCATTTTACATAGGTAAGACAGAGCGGAATTTCAAAAAAAGAATATATGAACATTATTATAAAATTCAGATTAAAGATACAAAGAATGCCTTGTCCAAGCATATTATTAGTAAAGGGAACCAACATTATTTCAAATTCACTATTTTAGAACATGTTGAAAGTAGTGTTTGTGGGGGCAATTGGAAAGTATATTTAGCCATGATGGAAAGCAAGTGGCAGATATTTACAGATGCAACTAGTCTTCCAGGCATAAATGAAAGTATTAGTATCAAACCATTTCTCATTCTTGATTAATCAAGTTGTAGTTTTTAATATACAGCATAGTTGTGTGTGTATACATATACTTTTATCCTTTAATACATAATTCATCATATGTCATCTTGACATTTCATTCAAGATGATCATAGAAGTGTATATATTTATTAATTATTATTTATACACCATTTAATAATAACATTATTCATTTTAGAAAATGTTTATATGTATTATAATTGTATGTGGATTTTTTAGAATATATTTAGTTTATATGTGGATACATCTGACATTTTTTATATAGTTTTTATATATATTTTTATCACATATATTCTTATACAGCACAAGTTTAATTAATGTCAAACTAATATATTATAGGTTTTTATAAATTAAATGTATTAGACTAATTGCAAACATATAAGTTATGTTTTAGCTTATGCAAGTGAGTTATTGATGAATGTCTCTTTAAGACAGCATTGGAATCTTTTTGAATTTTGGCGCCAAATTGTCTTTATAATGAAAGCTGGTGATGGAATATCTTGGTTCTGAGGAAGTCTGTACATAAAACAGATGAAAGCGCTAAACCTGTAGAAGCATCTTTGTGGATTTGTGTCATTAAACGTGTTTCTGTACTGTTCGAGCTGCACTGTTTTATTCATTCTGCATAAGGAATTGGATTTTACCTGTAGGTAACATGAAAGTGTGACAACATGCTTCACTGGGCCAGTAGAGTGCAATGTTGTCACATATTTTGCAGTTCTACATTTCACAGTATTCTTTTACACTCAATAAAACATGCCTGTATTTTTACATTTATTTACAAATGCCAGAATTATATATCAAATTCTATTTGACTAGGCTGGCAGCCTTCGCCCATCTGTCCCCAATCATCACATAACCAAATACTTGCCTGCCCTGTGTCGGAAAGTTGATGCGACATTCTCCCCACAGGAGTAGTTCTTGTACTCTGAGGACCACTTACTATGTTGGCCTTACACTGTATGTGCTGGATACTTTGTCTTCTTAGCTTATTGATAACTGTATTCATTACATGAAAGAAACTCTATTCTACTTTGTTCTTCCTTGTTAATTGCTCTACTGGCTATAAACTAATTGCTGTCTATAATAACTGGCCCAATGGTGGGAAGCCTGCTATGTTCAGCCTTGTTATGATCAGCTTTGCTTTGCTCCCCTACCTTACCTCAATTAGCACCCACCCACCTTACTTTACCATTATACTTTCCACATACAACGATAACCTGTGATACCCACTCCCTTTACTCTCCCATACAACTTTAATGCTATCACATAAACACTCCTGTTTTTATTCTTCTCTTCCCTACTTTCATCAAACATTTAGCATCATTTCCAGCTGCCATTCTCCCTCCCACACTGCTTTACACTACATCCCCAACTGCACCTCTAGTTTGTTCCTGAGTGAAACTCTCTCATCTCTTCCTCTGTAACATTTTTCAACCTTCCCCTTATCTCTCTGTGCTCTTATACCCCACTACCCTAGTCTCTCTAAGTCCATAAACAACTAAACTGGTACTTTTCTCTTACTTTCCTTAGCATACTTATGCTACACTGTTAACAGAGTCCTCATATTCATTCTCATTCTTATCAACATTTCCCTACACCTACCTATCAATCCCCTATACCTACCTATCAATTTTACCTATCAGTTGATCTACCTACCTGTCAATCCTAGCTATTATTTTACTTTACTTTACTCATCCCATTAATCTGTAGTACCTTTTACTGTATCCCTCCACACTCCTTCCACTACATACTATCACCTATCCCTACATCCTTGTAAATCCCAAATATACCACTACTTCATCTTCTATCATTAGCATTTCTTACTATACTCACACTCTTAACCAGCTATCACAAGTCTCTCTCACACTGTTACCTTCCTAGATCTACCACACAATGCTTAAACCAAACTACCACAACATAGTTCTCTATCTAATCCAACCTACTTGACATTAATTACATCAGCACCCTGAAATACAAGCAAGCAGCATTATCCAAAATCATGCACAAACTCAAGCTCAAATACAAGTGGCCCATCATTAGGCACATTGCTAACTGGACAATAGTCCTGGAAGGGGATATACATCTAACCCCAGACCCCACCAAATCAGCCCCCACATATCTGGAAACATCAACAAGCTACCTCTCCAACCACCTAGAATTTAAAATACTACACAGTAACTTAAGAAGTCTCTATAAAAAATCACAGACATTCATGCCTACACATCCCATTACTCCCCTGATCTCATTATAGCCACAGAAACCCAGTTAAAGCCAATTACCAAAGATACATAAATACTTCCCCGAGGTTATAATGTACTCAGACTACATACAACCAACAAAAAGCAGTTGGAGTTGCTGTTTTCTAAAGAAATGTTTTAGAGCTCTCCACTTACCATAATCCTATACCCACTTTCAGCAATGCTCATCTCACTTCTCAAACTGAATACTCACAAATCTCTAGCTATTATAGGTCTATACATATCACCTGGTAACAGCATTCACATCCTAGAAGAGATCCTCTCCTGGATCTTGGTCATCATTAGACTGGAAACCATCTTGTTAGGAGACGTTAACATAGACTGGCAAAAGATAGCCCTAGAAAACACAACATAGTCCCACTCACTAGGTTGAATAAGGAGAAAGTAACAATCAGCTGCCTGTCAGGTGCCAGGATCCACCGCATAACACACACACTCAGGTCCCTCAGGAACAGGTACAAATATGACTCTGTCATTGTACATGTGGGTGTGAATGACCTGAGACATACCTCCCTGGACTACATGAAAAGAGACATGGAGGAGCTCTCAGATTATGTATCCCAGGCGGCTATGACCCTAACCCTGAGCAGCATCCTACCATCACCCAGAATGATACCACAGTGCAAGCAGAAAATGATTGATTTCAACAACTGACTAAGTTTCTGGTGTCATTCTAAGGGGATCCAGTATCTATCTGCCCTGGATGACATGACTGACAGACTGCAATGGTTTGCCAGAGATGGCCTGCATCTATCACTCCTGTGCTTCTGGATACTGGCCAAGGCTCTTGCCACCCCTATAGTGCCTTTTTTAGGTGGTGTTCCAAAGACCAAATTACCACTGTAACAGCTACAAACAAATGCAATCTGAGGGTCATTCTGCCGAATGCTAGAAGTCTAAATCTCAAAATGCACTTGCTCGAAGCACTCCTTAAAATGGAGAACATCGACATTTGTGCTGTAACAGAGACCTGGTTCAAGGCAGCAGAAAGCACCACTGCACTACCAAGCTATAACTCATTCCACACCTTTTGGTCCCAGAACTTGGACCAAAGCTCCAAAGGCGGTGGTGTTTCCATATTCTTAAAGGATGCACACACCTCCAGACTGGTAGCCCAACATAACACATCAGAGATACTTCAGGTGCAGCTAACAGCAGCGATCCAGGTTGTAGCCTGCTATAGGTCCCCAACCATGCCCCAAGACTTGCACTCTACTTTCCTAAGCACCCTGGAGAATATTAGGGTCCAACCTAACACTCTCTCACTAGGTGACTTCAACTACTCCTCCATTAACTGGGTAAACTACTCATGTACCAATACACTTGCCCAACATTTCCTGGAGTTTATTAATTCCAATGCGCTGGACCAGCTCATTCTTGCCCCCACTAGAGGTAGCAACATCCTTGAACTGGTCATTACTAACTTGGGCGATCTTTGCTCTACACCAATAGTCAACTCCTCCCTGGTTAGATCCAACCACAAACTAATCACCTTGGAAATCCATATCCATACCACCCCCCACCCCCACCCCCCTGCAAAGGTAACCACCTTGAAAAACATCTCCAAAGCTAACTTTGGGCTCCTAAAAACAGAGGTGGCTAACTTCATGGCACCCATGCTAATGGAGAATAGTTGTGTGACTGCAGACTCGTACACCGATGTACTGTATGAACACATACACAAATGCATGGATCTCGCCATACCCAACAGAACCAAGACACTCTCCTCCAAAAACAAAGAAGCCAATCTGGTAGTCCCATGCCATAAACAAACTCTACAACAGAAGGAGGAAACTGATGCGGAATAAGGTGAAGACCCAAGATGGGAAAAATTCCCTTATCAGCCTCATCAAAGTTGAGATCCCTCATAAAATCCTCTAAAGCTAGCTATGAAAACAGAATTGCAGCAGATAGTAAAGACAACCCCAAGGCCTTCTATAGTTATGCAAAGAATCTCCATGGCAATACCCAGATTTGCTCTGAGCTAGTGCACAATGGTACCTCCTCTACCAAGCCAACAGATATTGCCAGTATAGCTGGCAAATTCAGGGCCAACTTTACCTCTCTCCCCCTCCAAAGGACCAATCACAATACCAGTAGATTGCCAGGCACCCAGTATTACTGCTGCACAGGTTAAAACAGCACTGTCTAAGGCCAAGAATACAGCTTCTATGGGACCTGACAATATCCCTGGTTGTGTTCTACATGAACTACATAGTGAACTGCCACCTCACCTGTGTGCCCTGTTAAATCACAGCTTCACTTCAGACTTTGTTTCTGCCAAATGGCACACTGCTACAGTCATCCCTCTCCACAAAGGAAGAGTGACTACAGACCCTGGGAACTTTCACCCCATTAGCCTGACGAGTCTGATATGCAAAGCTATGGAATGCATCATCATAGACCTAATAAACAAGGATATAGGAAATCTCCAAACTCTGGATCCCACACAGTTTGGTTTTGTGAAGGGTAGATCATGCCTGTTCAACCTGTTCTACTTCTTTGAGTCAGTCACCAGAGCTGTGGATGAAGGCAAGGTGGTTCATACAGCCTACCTTGATCTGGCCAAGGCTTTTGATACCATTCCCCACTCAGGAATCATAAAAAAACCTCACCAAGCTTGGCATCAAACCCTATATCACTAGGCAGGTTGCAAACTGGCTCACAGATAGAACCCACAGTGTAAAAGTAGCTGACTCCAAGTTAGAATGCCGACTAGTCATGAGTGGAGTCCCACAGGGTTCGGTCCTGGGTCCTCTCCTGTTTGGTATCTACTTCTCTGAAGTCCAGGCCAACATGAAGGGACTCTGGCTGACAAAGTTGACAGACGATTGCAAGTTGGGAGCTATTATTAACTCCCCAAGTTATGGTGACATCCTACAGAATGGCCTCACTGAGACCAACGACTGGTGTCAGAACCATGGCCTTAAGCTCAATGCCAAAAAATGTGTCGTCATCCCCTTTGGGAAAAACCCAGTTCCCATGAATTACCACATTGGTGGTAGTCCACTGAACATAGAAGGCGTTATAAGAGAACTGGGAACACAGGTTGACAGCAACCTCTCTTTTGATCAACACATTGCCACTGTGGTCAGAAAGTCCTTTTATGTGGCACATCACATTGCTAAGAGTTTTGCATCCAGGAAGAAAGAGGTCATTGTCTCCCTCTACTCTTCCCTCATTAGGCCAGTCATCGAATACAATGCCCCATTTAGTACCTCACTAGACACCTGCAACAACTGGAGAGGCTACAAATGTACCTCACAAGGAGGATCCAAGGCCTTAAACACTTGTCCTATATGGACAGACTCAAAAATCTTACTATTCTCTGTCTCAAAATGCCTACTTAGAGGCGATCTCTGCTTGACTTACAAAGCCATGTCCGACCCAGCTCTGTTAGAAATGCTACATCTAAAGAAATCCCAATCCCTCTGCACCACACATTCCAGAGACCTCATCCTCATTACCACAATTAATAGAACATGTTGGAGAGACAGGTTCATAACCCAGAGACTGCCCATGCTATGGAACAGACTTCCCATACATGTCAAGCAGAGCACCTCGCAGACCCTCTTCAAGAGAAATATTGATGAGTGGATGGGAAACAGAAAATTCACCCTGGGGATAACTCCAGTGGCTCTACTTGACAGAGGCACTGGGAACTAAGGTCGGGTGGCAATTTGCCAGGGTAATCCTATGGCTAGGCTTGTAAAGGCCCCAGGGCCATTAGCCTTGTATACACCTATGAACCTATGAACCTAAATTCAGTTCAGCTATCTGTCTTCTCTCAATTGCTCAAGACTCCAACTAGAATTAACAAGGCCTCATCTGAGGAATCCATCATAGGTTCATAGGACGATACTAGGCTAGTGGTCCAGAGGCCCTTATAAGCCTAGCCAAGAATTTCACCCATGTTCCCACAAAGTCAGCACCTGTTTTCCCTGTCCAGCAGGGACACAGGTGGGATCCCAGGGGTATATTTTCTGTTTCCCATCCAGTTATAGACTGGATTATAACATCCACCCCAAGTGCAACTTTAACAGATAGCCTAAGCGACCACCAGCTAAGCTACATAATCAGACACTCCAAATAGCTTCACAAGGTTCATCACTATAATGCTGTCAGAAACCTCACTACCCTCAATAAAGAAACTTTTACTTCCAACCTGCTCCAGATCAACTGGAGTCTACTTAAAACACACCCCCTTGATGAAGCAGTAGACACATTTAATACAATATGTCTAAACATCCTGGCATAGCAAGCAATGTTAAGAACCAAATTTAACTTAAAAACAAAAACAAACAAACAAACAAACAAAAAAAAACAAAGCTACTGATAAAGTCCAGAAGTCATGGCTACACACAAAGTCTCAAACATCCCTGCAACAATATAGACAGTTAAGGAACCATAGTAAGCAATGCATAAAATAGGACAATAAAGCTTATTAGATCAACACCCACAATACATCAACAAAAATAATAAAAAGAAAACTTCTGGAAATGAATAAGCACATTGCTCTATCCTGGAAAATCAACTCCACCCAGCCCACCCCTAGCAATGACTTCCAAAGCACTGGTTCACAGATTAACTCACATTTTATAAATGCAGTAACCTCCCTCCTACAAAACAAAACTACTAAAAATATATCCATACCACTCCAGTCATTGAAGCCACAACAGACCTTCACACTCACTCCAGTGCCACTATATCTACAATAAAAAATACAGCCCTTAAGACAGCAACCACTGCCCCTGAAAAAATTCCATTTGACACACATCAGACTCATTGCAAATAGCCTTACATATCATGTCTCAGTTCTAATAAACCACTCTAAGAAAATATGTCCCCACCTTATGGAACAATCCTGTGTAATACCCCTCCATAAAGTTGGCTCATTAACCAAAATCACAAACTATAGACCAACTGCCATTCTGTCACCCTAATCCAAAATATTGGAAAGATTTATCACTCTCAAATTAGTACATACATTACTTATCATAACCTCCACTCTCCCTCACAGAATGGCTTTAGACCCAATCACAGTACAGCCATTGCCCTTCTAAGGTGCACAAATACAATAAATCACAATAGAAATGCAGGTCTTCTAACTTCACTCCTATTCCTGGATATATCCAAGGCATTCAACATGGTCAGTCATCATTTTTTCTAATTAAACTCTCTTCCTATGGCTGTCATCCTCCTCTCTTAACTGGTCTTACTAATAGGTTCCAAGCAGTAAAATGGGGAAGATAATTTCTCCTCTTTCTTTCCTGTATTTGTTAGAGTCCCACAAGGTTCCATCCTAGGAGGTCCCCATAATACAATACACCAATGATTCCACTCTAATATGTTCCAGTATGAAACTATCCATTCTCCAACACTCACCCAGAAATCCTTCTCTTCCGCAGAAGCTTGGCTAGGCAACTCACAACTCCTCCTTAATCAATAAATAAATAACTGAAACAAATAAATTACTATTGTTCAGTCCCAGCTCTCTCTCTCCTCCCATAAACCACCTTTAATATATTGTCATCCAACAAGACTAATATAGAACTAGTACCCCACACCAAACTACTAGGTCTGATTATTGACAATCACCTACAATTTAATCGTCACCTTCAGCAAGCCATAAGGAAGACAATCCCAAAGCTAGTTTGCCTCTGTAGAGTAAACCACTACCTTACTCACTCAGCTAGACAAAATATAGCCTCTTCTTTTCTAGTCCCCACCCTGTTATAGGCCTCTCTTTTCCTAGCCCATATCAACTCTTGTTAGCCAAACTAGAACAATGCTACAATAAAGTAGCCAAATTCACAACCAACCAAAATTATAGATCATGTCACTGCCTCTCACTAAAATAACTAAACTGGCTCAAATTAAATAAATGTCTGCTGTACTCACAACCTTCAAACTGCTGTACAACTCTAAAAAAAAACTCCCATGTCTTCTAGTCTATCATTTAACCTTGCACCACTAAGAGACCTCTGTGCTCCACTGACACGTTATTACTCTTCATAGCTAAAACTAAAAACAATGCATTATAATCCCTGTATTCATACGGGATTGCTAATATCTGAAATACTATCCTACTCCACTTATTTATTTATTTATTTACTGGCATTTGATTACCAGGAAAGTCCTACAGGTAGAAGCCAATTTTTGGTGGAGGCACAGGAAGAAAAGCTCCAAATTACTACAAAACATTTTAAGAACAATAATTTTACAGTCTTCAAAAATAAAATAAAAACATCTGCAGTTTAAATAATAAGAACGCATTATAAATAATATGAAAACACTGGTTAAGAATCAATACAAGGTATATGACAATCATTTAATTTTTAGATAAATTGTAGATAGTTTCTAGAGAAATTAAAGTTATGAACAGTCTGCAACCTCAAAGACTTTAAATGGGAACTGAGGCAACACCTGATTGATAAATGGTTCATCACAATCTCTCATGAAACTGGCACTAATATAGCTATATGAATGCATGCCATGATTCTTTGCTGCAGATAACTTAATGTACTATTATAACATATCACAACTATACCCTCTACTATCATCTGATTACCCTTATCTTTATTGTGCTGCCTGCCCTCTTTATTTTTGCTGTTCTAACTCTTTATCTTATGCTCCTATGTCCTAGACTTTGAAATAGTTTTTATAGTTAGAAATAGTCTTACATGAAACCCGACAATCTATCCATACTGGTGATATTGTACTGCCTATAGCTTCCTGTATTTAAGAAAATATTCATATACAATCAATGTAACTGTTACTTTTAATCAAAACAACTTCTTAATGATGTAACTGATGTCAAGGATGTTTGAGTGATGAAACTGTTGCTCATGGATGAAAGCGACAGTAAATGATGAAACAGTGTGAATGATGTCCATCATGTCTCTATACTGGAGCTTTTCTTTCTGGGCTTCAGCTGGAAAAGGGTACTGCTCAGCCAGACTTTCTCGGTAAACAAATGCCAATAAATAAATAAAAGAACTAAATAGTTTATGTAGACTAAAAGGAGCATCATTGTGTGATAACTTGCTCGGGGTAAAGAAACCCTCATCTTTCTCTTGAAGTACTACTTCATGTACGTACGTTGCTGGATACCACACTTTTCTATATTACCAGAGCTATAATTAGTGAGTATTTATTTTTTGTTGCTTTTGTTGCTGACCATGTGAACAATGGCAAAAATGAAAGACTTCCAAGGCCTGAAGAATTAATTAAACTCAGCCCATCAATTCACACCTTCAGGAAGGAAATGGATGACTACATGGTCACCTGTATGTTCCAATATAAGATCCAGGGAGGGCATCAAACTCCTCAATAGCCAATAAGTGTTAAGCTTGTTCACCAAACCTATGAAACCTATGCATCTACTGTGTATGAATATCTCTTTTTAAGGAGAACCTAGAAGCACCGACTTATTAAATGATTTGCTCATATTCATAAAGTAGGTGAATGAAGAATACGAGTGTCACACCAAGGACTAAACTGCTAGACATGTTCTTAACATGTCTTATCCATTCCTATACTTAGGCAGTGAAAGATACTTATTGTCCATGTGCAGCACATTGTTTGTCCCTCACAAGTGACATGCCTGCATAGCTACTGCTACTGTCTACACCTTGTTGACCCTGTTCTGATGGTATGTACCCAGTCACATAGCCTGTTCATCCCCATCCTTTCCGAAGTTTTTTCTTATTATTGTCCTTGTAGAATTCCTCTTTATCTAACTGCCTGGAAATACTGGTACCATTAGCAGGTACCATTAGCAGAAGTATAGGCAGCCAACTTGAGAATGTGTATTATATTTGTCTTTCCCTTCTGTTTCATTTGCCATCTGATTAAGGCCTGCTTTCCTCCTTCCTACATATCTCAGTGTAGCAGCATCTATCAAACATATGCATTATTAATAGATGTTTAACTGAAAATACTTAATCTCAGCTTTGGGAAGCAGCTAACATTATTACCATTTTCATACAGGAGAGCCCCTGTTAGACAACATTAACATTTTTTAAATATAGAATTACTCAGCTCCCTGGCAAAATTGTGGAGAACCTAGTTAATTAATCATCAAACATCTTTCCGATATATCATGCCCCTGATTAGCTTAAAAGATGCTATTGCAAAACAATATGATCAAGGTCAAAGCTCATGGATTAACAATTTAAAAATGACTTTGAGTGTGGCACAATACCCACTATTGTTGCAAAGACTGTCAGTTATTTAAGTAAGCAGTTCAAACAGCTAGGACTCAGCAAATTAAACGAGACCAAATTATTTCAGTACTCTGCTCTGTTTCCCAATACATTCTACGAGGCTTAGTACTTGGCCTACTTCTATTCATAATTGTCATTACTGATGCATAGATACAGTACCATGGGGAAAACTCTAGTGCTTTGCTTTGTGTACCAAATATTTCCTCTGTTAAACTCTACCTCCAGCACTGTTTCAGTGCTCTACAGTCTTGGCATGGTCAGTCTGGTCTTGTTCTCAGTGCAAACAAGTTAAAATTTGTGTTTTATACCACAGAGGCATCAGATACTGGATACCAGCACTGGATTCTGAAAGGTGAGTCAGTAGATGTCACACAGAAACTCTATTATAATAGATTGTAGGCCAAAGACAGACAGATAAAGAAGATAGTCATCAGACACTCTTGATAAGGTATGCCAGAAACAATCTGATTACCAGCACACAAGACATGAAAGGCAGATGGAAGGAGTACTTTTAGCAGCTTCTGAACAAAGAAAACCCACAGAAGATATACTACCCCAGACACAGCCTAAAGTGAGATAATAGGAGCCCACCATAGAAGAAGTAACAACAACACTAAGGAAAATGAAACCAGGGACAGCAGCAGACTCAGGTGAGGTCACAGCAGATATGATCAAAATGTTGGCTGAGTTAGGGGAAAAATGGCTCCTGAGGGTACTCATAGCAGCATGGAGAGAAAGGCATATCCCAAGTAACTGGTGAATAAGCATTCTAGTGTCATTGTACAAGAACAAAGGGGGACATTTACAAGTGGGGGCAGTATAGCATTATCAAATTCCTGTCACACTGCATAAATGTTCTGGAGAGAGTGACTGATAGACATATGCAAATAAGTAGAAAGTAAAATGGGAGATAAGCAGTTCTGATTCAGACTAGGATACACCACAACCAACCTGATATTTGCAGTGAGACAGATAGTTGAAAAGAAGCTAAAGGTGAAGAAATAATCCAACTAGGCATTGTTATACTTGGAGAAAGCATATGACAAGGAGACAAGAAAGCTGATTTGGACAGTCCTGTGATAGTTCACAGTCCCAGAAACATTGGTAGAATTAGTGCAGGCTATGTACAAGGACTCAATTGCTCAAGTAGAAACAGTGTTTGGACTCACAGAGGGGTTCCCAGGGAGTGGGTTGTGCATCGAGGTTCAGCTTTTGAGCTCACTGCTGTTCATACTGGTCATGGACTACTTTATCAAACAGATCGGAGGGGCCAGATCAATAAAGCTGCTGTAGGCAGACAAAATATCATTACTGGTAGGCTCTGAACAAGAACTTGAAGAAATGATAAGGCATGGAATGTAAACATGAAGGCACAGTGGATGAAACTGAGTACAGATAAGGCTGTTATAATGGCAGAGGAAGCTGTAAATTGAGATAGAAGAGAAAACAGTGGAACAGGTTAACAGTTTCAAGTATCTGGGAGGGATGCTTGAGAAGAAGAAAAGTCTGAATAAGGAGGTCAAAGATAGAATCAGAGGGGCTGCAGCCAACTGGCACAGATTGTCAGGGGTAGTGTACAGCAGAAGAATGCCAAAGAAGCTGAAAAGTAAGGTGTACAAAACAATGGTGGACAAGGACTACTCTATAGTACAGAGACCTGGGCAGTGAAGCCATAGCAGGTGAGGAAGTTAGAGGGAATTGAGATGAAGTGTCTGTACTGGGGGAGGTAGGATGCACACTGTGGAACATTTGAAGAAATGAGGACAACATAGCAGAAGCCCAAATATCTCCAACTACAGAGAAGGTCAAAGGGAACAGATTTCAGTGCTTTTAGCACCTGTGAAGGAAAGAAGACAATCTGATGAAGACGGTCTGGGACAGACAGGAAGAAGACAAGAGGAAACAAGGATGTCCAGCAAAGAGATGCATGGATTGTGTTAGAGATGACCTTGTGACAGTCAGGAATGACTGTTGAAGAACTTGGGAGAATCTGAATCAAGAGAGTTGGTGAGAATTTATGCGATACCCTGAACCCATGTAGAAAAAATGGGTTGCTAATGATGATGATGCTAATGATAATAAAGAGGCTACAAGCAGACAACAACTCTTAACGTTTAACTAGCAGTGATTCAGACTGAAGTCCTGTCCATCCAGGAGACTACATTGATGACAAAATTACTTTCTCTATAACTGCAGTATCTATGGACAGCACAATACATGTGCCGTTATACAGTTTACCCATCTATTTCACTCCACAGAACACATTAAGATTAGTAAAAACATTGCTAACCTATGGTTTCTATCTGTATCAGTCGTTCACAAATATTCCTGTTTGCTCCTGGACAAAACTTTAAAGTGCATTTGGCAGATTTGACAGCAAATTATAACATGAAATTATAATATAGAAAATACCACTGGTCCAAAATAAAATGTTTGGGATGGCTAAAGCTCCAAAGCCACGCATCCATGCCGTTAAGCTGCTGTTTTCACACAACTCTTTTAAAGATCAATTGCCTTTAAGCAACAATGCTATTTAAGTGGCACATACCTGCCAGGACACATATATCATTACATTAATATCCTTTTAGTACCCAATAAGTAAGATGATGTCCCTTTCTTGGCACACTTGCAAGCTGTGGAATACCCTCATCAGTAAGTTATTTGAACAAGAGATGGCACAGTGGTGCAGCAGTAGTGTTGTCGCCTCACAGCAAGAGGTTCTCCAGTTTGATTCTCAGCTGGAGTGCCTTCTGTGCGGAGTCTGCATGTCCTCCCTGCATTTGTGTGGGTTTTCTCCAGGTGCTCTGGTTTCCTCCCATGTTATAAAGACATGCATCTGGAGCATTTCTCTCCAGGCAGCTGCTGAAAATTGGCTTTGTTCCAAGTCAGACTTTCCTGGTAAACAAATGTAAAGGGAATGAAAACCTTTTTAAACATGAACTTTGATAATAAATGTGCTTATAGCTGCAGAAGTATGTGACTGTCTCACGTTACTAATCAACATCTAATAATTAGCCTACTTCTATCCTTAATCCTTCAGATTGTCTGACTAACGTTTCCACTTACCACTGTAACACAATACCCTCTGTACTCCTTATTCTGTTTCCCCCTCTCTTTAGCTGTTTATGATTTATTATTGCTGTGTCTCATGTTTCAGCTCTATTTATTTTTCCACCTGCTCTTTTTGCTAGACTGTTAGTACACCATTCATATATGACTGTATAATAAGAAGCACTACAACAATTGCTAACATTTAGTAAACAGCATGATGGATCTGACGGCACTTGTATATGGATAAATGATCTCACTGTGCCTTGCTTTATTGTTATTGTGATAGTATGATGATTACTTCAGTTTTGCATTATGATCTTAACCATAGTGTTACTTTTTTCTTTTAAGTGAATTTATCTTGAAGCTTTTATTCCTCTGCCTCCCCTGAAAATAATCCATGTCCAGAGTCCAACCCTAACCCTATGTAACTGTAACTTTGATCAATGGATGGGAAATCTGAAATTCACCTCAGGTGTGATCCCATTCTCAAATAAACACAGGAAGACAGTAACAAAGCCCAAACTAACATACCCAATCCCCCACATAACCTTTAGAGCCTTCCTAACATACCCCCTCCTAATAAACACCTATGATACATAGGGACACTAGTGCATTGGGTTGCATGGTGAGGTTTACAAAGACCCTAGTGGCCATTAGCCTAGTATATACTATGAACCTATAAACCAAATAACACCTGTCTTACCTGTGCTGAACTGAAGCAGTCTCATTTTGCAGGTTAATTTTCATGGGGAAACAACACACAGCATTTTAAAAATGTCTATATGGGAGCATAATACAGCTGTCTATTTCTACAGTAAACTCCTTCTTGTCCAGTCTCACTGGGACCGGGCCTTAGGCTGGATAAACGAATGGCTGGTTAATCAGAAAAAGCATGTAAAATAACATTTATAGGTTATAAATCATCTAGAATAGCAGGATTTGTGTTAGTATACATTTTGCTAATGAATATGAAGTCTAGAACTCAAATATATGTCATTATTTAGCACAGAGGAGGCAGAAGTGTTGTTCTTCCCTCTTCTCTTTTGCTAGGGCTACAGCAGAAATTTGATGGTCGGTTAAAGATGAGGTTGGTTAAAGAGAGTCTGGATAAGAGAGAGTCTACTGTGATAGAAACTAATTTCATTGCTTAAACAAACATTAATGGTTAAAATGTGTGGCGAAATGTGATCAAGGAAGAAACACCAGTTAAGTTAAATTAGCTTCTTGGTGTTGAATTTTGCAGTCCCAAACTGCTGTACTCTGTACAGTTAAATGAAAACAGCATTCAACCACTCAAAAAGCAGTAAAATGGGATGTTTTTCAAAGTGGCAAAGTAAAAAAGATTAATGCATGGAAGCAACATATAGAAGTTTCCTCTTATTGGAGTATTAATGGTTAAACATATGTGGCCAAAACAGTTATAGTGAAGCAATATACAGCATCCTAGCCCTGATGAGAAAAGGATTCTATTTTTTTCTCGTGTGCCTTTGTACAATTTAATTAATATAGTCTTCAGCTGATGTATTTTCCAGGCCTGTGCAGTTGTACTTTACGCAACTGAATGAATACCTCATTCAGTCTCACAAATGACAGCAACAAAGGACAGTCAATATGAATTTATAAAGTAAAACAATGATAATGGGGAAGCAAACTGTATTGTTGTAAAGTGGGTCAAGAAGCATGTGTTAGACTAAATTTGACACCTGCTTTTTATAGGTGCTTTACAGGGTTGTTAGGGTAAACATCCAATTAACTGAAGAAACACGGACATTGGAGAACAGTATTAAAATGGATAGGTTGTTCAACCAGTACCAATATGATTACAATAGAACTTTTATCACCATTGCTCAACAGTTGGAGAAATTGAAGGTTGGGAAAATTAACAAACTACAAAGGGATTTAAAAGCATACAAAGATGGGTATGCCTATCGTAAACCACCTCTTTCACAACAGCCTTTTAATGGGGAAAGTGGGTGCTACCTGCTTATAACCAAAATTCACAGGAAGGTGAGAGACTAGACGAGAGTTCTACTGGGAGGGATGTCCCTTCAGTTGACTCTGATGGGCCTAATAGTTTTAACTTTATTAACCAGACTATGGCCTTTGGTGATAATGTGAGTATGTCTTACTCAAGGACACAACAAGGATACGACCACAACTTTAACCAGGGGAGCCAACGGGACCAAACTGGGCATCAGCAGCAACAACAACAACAAAAAAACTACAGGGGGAGGGGGAGCGAGGAGAGCAATTGGACAGTGAACTCTGATTACCAACCAACAAGGAGGTACAACACCCGCAGCAACATGAATTAGACTCTGTACCTTATAAACTGGTTCTGAACAAAGAGGGTGATTTTAAGATATTTAACTATACTGATTTTAGTATAGAACCAGAATTGGTTGAATTATTGGCAAAGGGTTTCACTTTTGTCCCTACGGGGAGATGTGACCTTTCAGAATTACTCATTGATTTTAAGTTATTTATTCGCAAACTTAACTTGACTGTTTTAATGGGTAACTCCTCCTTTAGTAACAAGGAACTGAGGGTGGCTAGTAACCCACCAGTGCATCCTACTATAGGGTTATTTGAGTTTTTATGTGAACATGAGCTTAGATTAGTAATTCAAAATTACAACCAACAAAGGAAGGGGGGTAACATTACACAACATGAGAAGCAACTTTTGACAGCTTTTTGTAACATCCCAATTAGATCAATGAGGCCAGATAAAGGAGGTGGCTTAGTGGTGATGCACAGAGACGATTACACCAAGAGGATGTTATCACTATTGCAGAAGGACAATTATGAGGAAGTAAGTATTAATCAAATGAACGGTGCACATAATAGGATTAAGATGTTTCTGGGCAACCTATTTACAGACGGGTTAACGGACAGTCAGACAAACCACTATCGTACTATGTTGGCCCCAAGAACTCCCCAATTGTTTGGAATACCTAAGATCCACAAGAACCTGTTGGATCCCCCATTTAGAGCATTAGTAGATGGTAGACAGTCCATCACCTACCCTTGTGCAAAAGTAGCAGACACAATCTTGAAAAAGTACCTGGAGGGTGAAAAACAAATTTGTAAAGACTCGTGGTCTTTTTTGGAAGAAATTAACTTGGTACAATTCCACGAGGAAAGTAACTTCCTCACGATTGATGTCTGCGATTTGTATTCAAGTATACCCCACCAATTGGGAGTAGAATGGGTTGTGGAGTTTTTGAGAGCAAAGGGGGCTCCTGAAGATAAGGTGCTTTTAATTGAACAACTATTGGACATCATCTTACAAAACAACTACCTGCAATTTAACAACAAGCTTTATTTACAAAAGATTGGAGTGGCTATGGGGTCCCCAGTGGGTGCAAGTTTTGCCAATTTGGTGATGGCCTACTGGGAGACTACCTTTGTGTTTCCTAGCACCCAGTTTGGGGTAGTTAGGGTTTACAAGAGATTTTTGGATGACATTTTTATAATGTTAGAAGGTGGAAAACTAGTGGCTGACAACCTAGTAACTTTTTTAAACCAAACCACTACTTTCCTTAGGTTCATTCAGAACTTTGAGGAATATAGGATTAATATTTTGGATATAGATCTATATAAGGACAATTTGAATAAGAGGTACACTGCTAAGATCTACAGGAAAAACACATTTTCAAACTCATTCTTACACTTTACTAGTGAATACCCATTGCACCAGAAAAAATCTGTAGTTAAGGGGCAACTTGTGCGAGCTGCACGGATGATCACTACTGAGGATGAGTTTGAAATAGAGTGTAAACTCCTGTACAATATGTTCTTACACAGGGGTTTCCCAGATAACTTCTTAGGTTACATTTTTGAGGAAGTAAAAAAGAAGCTGTCAATAGGTTTTTACAAACCAATTTTAAACCAGACTGCATTGAGAACTGATGGCCTTGGACCTACGGAATTAAGGCTCACTGATCAAGAACTATTGGAGTGGATGAGGCTAGAGTCAGAGGGAGGGACTATGGAGGTGAATAGAACTAAGGATAGTAACAAGTATACAATGGCCTTTATTTTTACTTATACCCCGGTAGCTTATGACATACAGAAAGTGATTAGAAAATGCTGGTTTTACCTATCTTTGAACAAGGACATTTTTAATAAAATAGGGGAGAACCCTACTATTAGTTTTAGATGGGGTTCTAACTTGAAACACGTTCTTGAAATGGGTAGTACATGTAAGGAAAACATAGAGGGGGTACCCAAAAATGTGGGTTTTGTAAACAATGTGCCTACATTGATTGTGAGAATAAATTCCGGATAAGAAATTAAACCTTTTACATTAAGGGGACATAACTGTAATACCAAAGGTGTGGTCTACTTAGCTGAATGCCAGGGGTGTAAAGCATTTTACATAGGAAAGACCGACCGTAAGTTGAAAGACCACATTTATAAACACATTTATGCCATAAACAGGAAGAACTTTAGTAACGCACTGGCACGCCATTGTGATTTACAAGTAGGCCACTCATTCAAGTTTAAGATTATATCCCAGGTAGACTCAGTAATGAGGGGAGGGTGTCGGGCCCCAGATAGTTTGCTTAAATTGATATTAGAAAGGAGTGAGCTTAACTGGCAACTCAGATTGGACACATGTACAGAACCCGGACTAAACGAGGCTTGCTCGATTGCTTGTATACTAAAGTTAAGGAATTTGTACAGATAGCTCAAACATTACACTAGAAGAACTTCACAACTCATCCCCCCCATTTTTGAACAATTATAGTACTAGCTTAACTTTTTGGGGGGTGGAGTGGGGTGTTTTATGGTTATTTGGACAAGTGAAAAGTTTTTGTATAGGAAAATATAGGTGAAGGTTGGGGGAAAGAGTTCCACTAGTACGATAAGTTGTACATAATGCTTTAGAATACAAGGGAAGCGCAAGTCAACTAAGTCAACAGTGTTAGGTACAAGGTTTGAAGTACATAACAGCCAGTCTAAAGGGGCTGGACAAAAAGAGTACTTAGGTACTAGCCATCTACTTAGAAGGGAATACCTAATATCGATTACCAATGGATTGTTATAGATTTTGTTTTAAAACAAGTTAGTACTAACTGGAGAAAACAGGCTGTCAGTTTGATTGGCTAAACTAAAGGAGGAAGTATTTATATTGATTCTAAGGTTTGTGTAAATTGTCTGAAGAAGTTTGGGTAAAACCCGAACGAAAAGCGCTTAACGTATTTGAGTGTTCTTTTTAAAACTGGTTCGATATTAATTCAAGGAACAGTGTGTTGTTTTTATCTATTAAACGAGTGGAAGTTTTCTATCCTTGGTTCGTTGGTTGGTGACTGTTTTTCCAGGGTAAACATCCAAGTTCTTAGTGTCGAGGGAAAGCTTCTAGTACAATATGCTTGTACTTTAGGATTTGTACAGAAGACAACTTCCCTTGGCTCTTAGATAAAATTCACATTCAACGTTATTCCAATTATACTAACTGAGGCTCACCAAAAATTAACAGATGGCTTTCCTTGTTGCAGGTCCAGTATTGTACTTTAGCTGTTTTCCCTTTGCTTGCATCTTAAACATCTTTACTCAAAAATATGAAAGATGTGGAACAATGGCTGCTTAGTAACACCTGTTAAGCTAAATGAATGCCTTCCCTTCAGTGAAATAATAAGAGATATATCTGCTCTGGGCCAGTAATCAAGGAACCTCAATCTTCACCACTGACACCAATGAGGGACATTCACTTGGAGCAAAACTAGATACACACATTATTTTCAGATGCAGCTCTCTGCACCAAGCACAATTTCCGTTAAGAGCACACAGGGAACACAATCCCATCCTGGACCTAGGTTTCTCTCTCTCTCACCAGGCCCCAGTGACACAACTGTAGAGTTGAGTCCTCAGCCAAGTCCTCCACCACCCTCTCTGTGAAACCAGGGCTCTGTGCCCCTGCTCCAAGTATCTGACACACACACACACACACACACACACACACACACACACACACACACACACACACACACACACACACACACACACACACACACACACACACACACACACACACACACACACACCTGGGAAAAACTGGCACAGATTTACCAGCTATAACCCCTCTGCCCAGATTATAAGGTAGATACTGCCACCAGAATACTCCAAAGCTAGCTACTCTTAGGCTCTTACAAGGATACCCAATTATACTGATTACTATTAATACTAATACAAATGGCAAGCTTTAACCAATGCAACAGGGCTTTCAGAAGCGGCTACAGGGTCACCAAATAAATATAAGCACTCTCAAAGATTAGAATATTCTCTAAAGAGCCAGCCACAATGAAAAGTTTAAATATATTTAATAATAAATAATAAAAGAACAACAAAATGCTAAATACATATTTAGAATAAACACCAGAGATTTAATCATACGAAATATTAAAGATAACACAGATGAATAGATTCACACAGATGCAGCTTTACAAATACATTTTCAACACAAGCACCTGTACAAATCAGTTTGATATACAAATGACATATAATTCTTTAGAAAACTCCAGTTATATATTTTTTTATTTATTTAACATTTGTTAACCAGGAAAGTCTGAGTGGGACAGAGCCCACTTTTAGCAGAGACCCGGGGAGAAACACTCCAGATGCATGTCTTTGGAATGTGGGAGAAAAGCGGATAACCTGGAGGAAACCCACATGAATGCAAGGAGGATATGCAGACTCTGCACAGAAGGCACACCAGTCGAGAATCAAACCAGAAAACCTCTTGCTGTGAGACAAAAATGTTAACTGCTGCTCCACTCTGCCACCCATATGCTGGCATATGTTACACATCCACTGCCCTATGTCTCCTGGCATAGCTGGCAATACTTCATATCATCACATAGTAGATCGATCTTATGTTATAATTTTATCAGAATGCAAGTGGTTGATTTCATGTTCAAAGTCTTTTCTTTGACAAAAAGTTTCAGTCTCTGGTAAAGGTCTCATTGTTAAAGCAATGATATGAAATGACAAATAGTTTTTTAGTATTTAGGGTATATGATTGTGGCCTCTTCTGCTTTTTTCCAGATTAGACATACTGCTGATTGGACCATTTCAAACAAAGCTATGATGTTGTTGGATTTCTGCTTCCACTCTGGCCAGCCAAGGAATTGTGAGCATGTTTTGTCATTTTGGTGCATTGTTGTCATGACACTATGCATGTTACATCCTGTGGTAGAAGTAGGCATTCAAGTAGGGGCTCTTCTCTACTGTCATCACAATGAAAGACCAGTGAGCAATCCTTACCAGTGAGCAATCCTTAGGAAACAGTGGGGTTGTGCAAATAATAGAAACTCGCTAGGCATTTACCCAATAAGGTAACTGGTGGTCTGTGGGATAAAGCCACATTGCTGCTGAAAATTATTGAAGTCACATCCTGCATGATTATTATAGTAATCTCTTTGATTCGCTCCTCTTCTGTCCCATATTGTTTGTAGTGTGAAGCATATGTATGGTTGTACACTTCACATCAAGTTCCATTCCTGTACAAAAACTATACCCGGCTGACCACTGATTTTATGGCAAAATGTTTCTTTTTAATGCTGATGCATTAATTAGATGGAAACAGTGCATATTTATGCAGTAACACTGAACCATGTGTCACATATGTATGTGACTAAGAGATACTGAAGTTCATATGCTACCACTAATCATTATATGGTGACATTTTTACTATATGTGCTTCTGTCTCTATGATTCCGTTAGAATTCAGGCTTTCCTATTTTACTCTTCGATATAAATGTAGATGTGTAATGTTGTAAATCTGCCTGACAAACTTGCCAGCTTTAATACCAATTTGGGTCCATATACATAATGTACTTTATGATGAAATCCAACATACTGCAAAAATGCCATTGAACATCTCTCTACTGAATTCCTAAAAAAATAAAACAAATGCTTTTCAGGAGTGCAAGACACTTGCTTCTCCAATAACCATGATCTCTTCTTCCAGCTTTTCCCAGTTAGGGGTCGTCACAGAGGATCACCTGTCTGCTCATGATTGGCAGTAGTGTTTTTATAGTGTTGAGTTGCCAGCCCAGCACCCAACCTTCCACGGAAGGCACACACATGCACACACTCACACCTAGGGACAATTTAGAGTGTCCAATCCACCTACAGGATGTCTTTGGGATGTGGGATGAAAGCAAAGCACCCAGAGGAAACACACATGACCACAGGGAGGACATGCAGACTCTGCACAAAAGGCACCCCAGCTGAGGATCGAACCGGAAAACCTCTTGCTGTGAGGCACCACCGTGGCTGCCCTCCAATAATCCCAATCTCTAAATATACTAAGTCTAAGATTGCACATACAGAACACGAAAACAGGCTCGGTTTGTGGGAAGTATATGAATTGTACTAAAATCAATGCACTCACGCTAAATATCCAACGCTCTACGCATTAGAGTATAGCCGAGTTGTAAAGAGCAGCTCTGCTATGTAAAGTACTTATTTCAGCGTAAAACACAGTTTCAAAGTCACCATAAATCGTACCAAAATCAATGCAGTCACGTTAAAAATCCAACGCTCTACACAAAAGAATAGAGCCAAGTTGTAGAGAGCAGCTCTGCTATGCAAAATACTTATTTCAGTAGAAAACACAGTTTCAAAGTCACCATAAACCGTTCATTCGAACCTGCACATCCACTGGACAATAACTTGTATGAAGAACACGCGACCAGCATGTAAAATAAATCCAAGCGTCCAGTGTAAACCACGTTTATTAATTAATTAAACAGGGCGAGCGCTTTCAACGAATCTTCATCAGGCCACTAACAAATAAACAAACTAACATCCTTTTAAATACAAAAAGTTAAATTAAACTGTGATGTCATTTCCTGTTAGACG